>NC_089827.1:77881049-78197993 GCF_035046505.1 Tiliqua scincoides | reverse complement strand
CGACATTAAAAAGATTTTTCACTTGAATTGGGTCAAGTCTGCTCTGCAGACAGCATATGACTCTTTCCTTAGTTTTGAATATATGTAGACTAGACACTAGGAAACGACACCTGAAAGATGCTTCTCACAGTGTTCTTTCATCTACAAGAAAGTTAAGTGGAAATCTATATGGGAAATGTCCATCAAAGAACTCTAATTTTTAAGGAACCAACATCCCAACAGAAACTATGATTTTACAGTGTGAAAAGCATGTGTCATAAAATCAACTGTATTACACATGAAAGTATGTGCTGTTAAAATAAATGGCAATCACCTTCTCCCACCCCCAGTTTAAGAAAGCTTGCCAAAACATATATTTCCCCTGTTGAACTTAAATTAAAATTGTGTGTTCTGTTTTTTAAAGTCTGTGACATCCGTATTTCGTATAAATCTGAATTTAGAATCTGCCATCTAAATTAACCAACTAGAGAGAACTCTGCAGCCTTGTCTGGTGTGCATGTATACATGCCTAAGTCATGAACATTTGATGACAAATAACCTGTTCCCTGATGTAATGGCTGGCCAGGTTTCATGCCCTTGGAACAGCTTTGTCCTCCAGGAAGAAAAATATTCTTTTAAACATTCCCAGAGTCCACTTCCCTCAGCCCCATATCATTCAAGGCTTAATGCAGAACTGACATGGTTTCCTTGCAATCATCTTACCATGAAATAATAAAATTAAAGAGACTCAAACCAATGGAAAGAATAAAAGCAGTGCCATTAACAATAATCGTACTGTTCGAGGCATTCTGAAACCTGAGATGGTTTGGAAAGATTGGCCTGTTCCAGACTGTTTAAAGTTAAGATTGTACTTGAACTGATAAATTACTCTTTGGAGAGTAACATGAAAATGGCATATTCATCTTAATATCGTAAACATAAACATACCTGAATTGGAGTCAAACTTTGTTTCTGATCGAGAGAGAGAGAGAGAGAGAGAGAGAGAGAGAGAGAGAGAGATCATTTAATTATAAAGAACTGTTTATGTCATGAGAAACCCATAACTGAACAATAAGCAGTAACATAAGAACATAAGAACAGCCCCACTGGATCAGGCCATAGGCCCATCTAGTCCAGCTTCCTGTATCTCACAGCGGCCCACCAAATGCCCCAGGGAGCACACCAGATAACAAGAGACCTCATCCTGGTGCTCTCCCCTACATCTGGCATTCTGACTTAACCCATTCCTAAAATCAGGAGGTTGCGCATACACATCATGGCTTGTACCCCATAATGGATTTTTCCTCCAGAAACTTGTCCAATCCCCTTTTAAAGGCGTCTAAGCTAGACGCCAGCACCACATCCTGTGGCAAGGAGTTCCACAGACCGACCACGCGCTGAGTAAAGAAATATTTTCTTTTGTCTGTCCTAACCCGCCCAACACTCAATTTTAGTGGATGTCCCCTGGTTCTGGTATTATGTGAGAGTGTAAAGAGCATCTCCCTATCCACTCTGTCCATCCCCTGCATAATTTTGTATGTCTCAATCATGTCCCCCCTCAAGCGTCTCTTTTCTAGGCTGAAGAGGCCCAAACGCCGTAGCCTTTCCTCATAAGGAAGGTGCCCCAGCCCCGTAATCATCTTAGTCGCTCTCTTTTAGCTATTGGCATCCTTTAGTCTCGGAAGACTATGGTATCGCGCTCTGAATGGTGGCTCTGGAACAGTGTCCTCTCCAGTATGCGAAGCCTGGGTAAAGTAGGTATGGAGGATAGGCTGTTACCCATGCAGCAAATCCCCCTCTCCACGTCACTGAAATGGTCCAATGGAAAGGCAGAAGCCAATACGGTTGGTTCCAGCAGCGTCGCAGGAGTTGCCAGAACGTGACTGTGTTCAGCCATGAACTGCCTCAGGGACTCCGGCTCCGGATTTTGCCTCGAGGTTGACTCCTGAAGCCTTTTCCTTAACTGGATGTAGCCACAAGGCAGTGGAGGTTTGGGATCAGAGTTTTCCTTCTCTCAGATGAGCTGCCTTCCCAGGCTGACGAGCCCCATCTACCCGGTGGCTGTTTAGTCGCCTCTTACGACAAGTACAGCCAAACTGAGGGCCTATTCTTATCCCCAGCCCCCAGGGGAGCTCTCTTTTGCACCTTTTCCATTTCCACTATGTCTTTTTTGAGATGCGGCGACCAGAACTGGACACAATACTCCAGGTGTGGCCTTACCATCGATTTGTACAACGGCATTATAATACTAGCCATTTTGTTCTCAATACCCTTCCTAATGATCCCAAGCATAGAATTGGCCTTCTTCACTGCCACCGCACATTGGGTCGACACTTTCATCGACCTGTCCACCACCACCCCAAGATCTCTCTCCTGATCTGTCACAGACAGCTCAGAACCCATCAGCCTATATCTAAAGTTTTGATTTTGTGCCCCAATGTGCATGACTTTACACTTACTGACATTGAAGCGCATCTGCCATTTTGCTGCCCATTCTGCCAGTCTGGAGAGATCCTTCTGGAGCTCCTCACAATCACTTCTGATCTTTACCACTCGGAAAAGTTTGGTGTCGTCTGCAAACTTAGCCACTTCACTGCTCAACCCTGTCTCCAGGTCATTTATGAAGAGGTTGAAAAGCACCGGTCCCAGGACAGATCCTTGGGGCACACCGCTTTTCACCTCTCTCCATTGTGACAATTGCCCATTGACACCCACTCTCTGCTTCCTGGCCTCCAACCAGTCAAACCATATGCCTGAGTTAATGCCCCTTTTAGAAAGGCCACAGAAAACTCTGGAAAAGGGAGAAATATGATGGCATAACCACAAATTTTAGCCAAGTAAAACTTATATTTAATTGTTAAAAAAATACTTGTGTGCTTCCCTCTTTATTCTATACAATACTTGCAAGGAGTGTTTCCTAAAAGGGGTTATATGAAAGTCTCTGTTCCTTCCCCCTCCCGCACACATTCTTAAGGGAAATGGGCATTTATGGGAAGGGGGAAAAGAAATCTAACCTTCTTGAGAATTCAGTATGCAAACACAACCACAGTACACGTAAAGCATACAATTATTACGCTCATTGTTGTACTACTAATTTCTGCTGAAAAAAAGTTGTATTTCATGTCTTTTAGCATATCATCAATGAATTTCGAAAGCTGTACGTTGAATGATGAGGGGGAGGAAGAAAGAGGAAACAAAATTAGGCTTTGTGGGAACATCAAGTTCCAGATATAGGTTAATAATAGTTCCAAACTCAGAGGCCTTTGAAGCTCTCAATTCAGCTGTGGGAAAACGTAAGTTGGGTAATTACTTTCAAGACGCTGCCACTGTGCTGCAAGCAGCATTGACTCAATGACTGGGCCTCACTGAACAAACCGCTCTAAGCAGCATTGTCTAGCTCTGCCTCTCCGACCAATTAGTGGACATGCTCCAGCTAGATTTCTATCACAAATTAACTATCAGTGGGATGTGTCTGTATATTACTCACAGCTGCCACAGCAAGATACAGCAGGAGTCTTCATAAAAGATGTTACTTTAATAGGGGTATATTCTAGGGTAATGCACCCAACTAAATGGAAAATAGAGATCCATTTAATTTAGAAGACAACACTGGGTGTCTTCCCCCCCCCCTTAGAGAAGCTATATGCTCCCTCTAGTAATAGCTACTGCAAATGGTGCTACATTAAGCAGAAAAAAATGTCAAAATAAATCTGTACAAAGCAAGAATTTGTAAGGAATCAAGCTTCAAGCTTACTGGAATATTTCACTTGATGGCTGCAGAAAGAGCCAGTCAGGCAAGGAAAAGGGGGAAAATATATATGGAAAATTGCTTCTTCTTTGTTGCCTACTTGTTCTGAAATCATTTTTAGTGAAACCCTTAACAAGATCAAAGGTGAGATGTAAGATGGGGAAACAAAAATTCTTCAGCTAGAACGATATTCTAATAAATATCTGAAAGTGAAACATTATACCAGCAGCACTAATCACACAGCTCATCTCCACTGCCAATGAACACTGTTGCAATGGAGCTGTTCTGCCACCCATGTCTTCAGATGGGTAGGTTTACTTTACAAGAATCTACTGAGCCCACAAACTCAGAGAGACTATCACATGGCCAGGAATTTCACCCCTTCCAAAAGAGGGTCCCAATATAAAAAGCATACCAAGCTTTAAAGATCTTATCAGTGGCCTTGTTTCTTCTGGTTATAACTGAGAGAAAGTTTTTCAGTGAGGCACAAGACTCACCAAAATACACTTTTTTCTAAACTCATTTACAAGCAGGGTGAAGTGATATAAATCAAGACATTGCTATAATGTTATAATCAAGACATATTATAATCAATAATAATTGATTATAATTATGATCAATATAATTGATAATGTATTAATAAGATAATTTATAAGATAATTTATAAGATAATTTATAATTGATAAGATAATTGATAATTGATAATTGATCAATTGTAAATCAATTGATAATTTATAATTGATAATTGATAATAATTGATAAGATAATGTTATAATCAAGACATTATAACTGATATAAATCAAGACATGCACATTGGGGCAAAAAATCAAAACTTTAGATATAGGCTGATGGGTTCTGAGCTGTCTGTGACAGATCAGGAGAGAGATCTTGGGGTGGTGGTGGACAGGTCGATGAAAGTGTCGACCCAATGTGCGGCAGCAGTGAAGAAGGCCAATTCTATGCTTGGGATCATTAGGAAGGGTATTGAGAACAAAATGGCTAGTATTATAATGCCATTGTACAAATCTATGGTAAGGTCACACCTGGAGTACTGTGTCCAGTTCTGGTCGCTGCATCTCAAAAAAGACATAGTGGCAATGGAAAAGGTGCAAAAGAGAGCGACTAAGATGATTACGGGGCTGGGGCACCTTCCTTATGAGGAAAGGCTGCGGTGTTTGTGCCTCTTCAGCCTAGAAAAGAGACGCCTGAGGGGGGACATGATTGAGACATACAAAATTATGCAGGGGATGGACAGAGTGGATAGGGAGATGCTCTTTACACTCTCACATAATACCAGAACCAGGGGACATCCACTAAAATTGAGTGTTGGGCGGGTTAGGACAGACAAAAGAAAATATTTCTTTACTCAGCGTGTGGTCGGTCTGTGGAACTTCTTGCCACAGGATGTGGTGATGGCGTCTAGCCTAGACGCCTTTAAAAGGGGATTGGACAAGTTTCTGGAGGAAAAATCCATTATGGGGTACAAGCCATGATGTGTATGCGCAACCTCCTGATTTTAGGAATGGGTTAAGTCAGAATGCCAGATGTAGGGGAGAGCACCAGGATGAGGTCTCTTGTTATCTGGTGTGCTCCCTGGGGCATTTGGTGGGCCGCTGTGAGATACAGGAAGCTAGACTAGATGGGCCTATGGCCTGATCCAGTGGGGCTGTTCTTATGTTCGACAATTTAAATCAAGTTGCCCCATGTGTATGCTTGCTACTTCCAAAACAAATCTATACACTAACGGATGGTGGTAATGATTAAAGCATGTTGAATGATAACTAAAATAAAGCCTTTGTATACCCAGGAGAATAAATTTTCAGCTTCCTCAGGATCCAATCCTTTATGTTCACCAACAGCCATGAATAGTTGTCCCAACAGTTGTCCCAATAGCAAGGGATTGCTGTTGATGGGGAGAGGTAGTTGGTACTCCTGTGTGTAGAGCAGGGCATTAAGGATGTGAAAAGCAACTAGATTTGCTCAGAAGTTTCCCAAGTACATATGTGCAGGTTGTGCCTCACTATACACTGGGGTTCCGTTCCGATACCCTCAGTGGATAAAAAAATCCGTGGATGCTATAGTTACCAAAAGTAGAAAAACAGCTTCAAAGACCCACTTCTAGGTTTCCTGCTCCTCTACTGTCACCCCAGAATGCTTTGGTAGAGACACTATAACATATTCAGCACTAGATGGGGTGAATAATGGAATCTAATGGAATGAAATCATGGCTGAATGTGGTATAGTGTCTACATACTGATGCATTCTGGGGTGACAGTGGAGGAGCAAGAAAGCCAGGCCTTTAAAGCTATCTTTAACCGCAAGAAGCTTGCAACCAGTGCAGTTGAACAGCACGAAGGTAGTGGGATTTTGGCACCTTTTTCCTTTGTTGCAAGATGTTTAAAGGTGGACCTTGCTATCGGTGGTGAGTTAAGTAAGTGGATAGTGAGGCATAACTTGTAGTTTAGGCCTATTCTTTAAAAACGTGCATAAAGTGTTATGTATTTAACACATCACACAAAAAATAATTAAAGAAAATTCAACCTTTTTTAAATCCAAGCATTATTCTGTATTAATCCAAACATTATTCTGTAAAAATAATGTTTTGGTCCATCTTTCCAAGGAGCACAGAGAACTACCATTTTTCTCCTGACACAAGTCCTGTGCTTTTCACAGCTGTGCTAAGAAATGGGCAGCCCAATCCTATTCAGCGCTGGCAAAGCACGCTCACAACAGGGCCATATCCAGCACTGAAACTGGGCAGGCCAGAGGCCTCCCTGTGTTGAGCCCCAGCCTGCCCAGTTGAGCTACTCAGATCTGCATCTGCAAAACTGGGCCAGCAAAAGCCCATGTAGGGCTTTCAGAGCCAAGAGAGGGGTTGGGATATTCCCTCCTCTTGGGCCTGAATTGCCCCCTCCTCACCTGTGTTCCACCCTCCCCCTGCCCCTCTACCACGTGGCACAGTATTTGGCCGCTCCAGCAGCCGTTGGGCTGGATTCAGCATTAGTGGGGCTGCACTGGTGTCACAAACAGCACATCTGTGATGGCTAACAACGGTGCAGAGCAACAGTGCATGGGCTGTCAGGCAAAAATTCAGTAGCTGACAGCTTCCCAACTTACGGAGCTGGGCATCAGACCTAGAATGTGCAAATATTGCTTCCATTTGGAGCACAAGCAGAGTGCCAGTACTCAACTAAGGGATGACAACCTGGCTCCTACACATCTGGAATGGAAGAGCACATGATCTACTCCCCAAACACTTCTCCTTATTGCTGCTTTTGTAGAAAATCTGAGTAGCCATCTCTTCAATGACGAACAATATGACTGTGTGAATATCAAAACTAAACCAAGCACGTAAAGGATTTCTCATGAGAATCGAGGCAAACTTTGTACAATGCTTCTTGTGGCAACATGCAGAAACAGGCTTCCAGAATGGCACAGATGTTGTCAAGATCAATGAGAGAGAGGCAAATAGCATGGAATTCAATCTGAACATTTGGAGTTGCATTTAATTTCTCGTTCAAGTGAAGCCCGTCCCTCTTGTACAGGCCCCACTTGTCCCAAAACATTCCCCAGTGCCTAACTAATCTAAACCCCTCCTCCCTACACCACCATCAGCATCTACGCATTGAGACCCCTGATCTCCACCTGCCTAGCTGGCCCTGCACGTGGAACAGGTAGCACTTCAGAGAACGCTACCTTTGAGGTCCTGGCTTTCAGTTTCTTATCTAATAGCCTAAATTAGACCTCCAGGACCTCCTGGCTATACTTGACCATGTTGTTGGTGCCGACATGCACCACAACCTAGACAAGGACTCAGAACAAGATTCCAAAGAACAGGCAAAGTCACAAGGTTGAGTACAAATTCAGTATTACATTTTTCCAGGCTGCCAGCCTGCCTGCATTGCAACAGGCCAGTAAGCACAAAAGAGGGGACTGTATATGAATGTACATTGTTGTGCCAGAAATGTATTAGAAAACAAAGCAGTAAAGAGTTGTGAGGAAGAGAGCACCCTCATGCATATGAAGGCCACCTGTAAAAGGTTATAGGGAAAGCCAATGAGATGAGCTCATGTTTCTCAATCAACCTGCTAACGTTTTTCCTTAGATGACCATATGTGGGAAAATTTCCTTAGTGATTCACTCAGAGTATGTTGGCAACTGAAACACTGGGGTTTTGTGGGACAAGAGTTTTAACAATGCACTACATTTTACCGTGGGGGGGGAACTCTTGCCCCCCAATAAAGGTTTGGTAGCTTCTCAAGTTGCTGGCATGGGCAGATTAAATGAAGAGTAATATTTGGTTTCAATGGCTTCTTTTATCTGTCCTGCTGATAAAGACAGAGCTGTGTCTTCAACATGAACCAAAAAATCTCAGACGCTTTCATCTAAAGGAGAAAATTCATGTGTTCCTTGATCTTGCATGTCATGTGGTAATGAAACCGCATAAATCAAGTCTATTAAAACTGAAGTTTGTTAATCTTAGTGCCGAAGAAAGATTCTCTCCTTCCTAGCAAAACTAACTGGTTCACAGGTCACACTTAGAGATTTACAGATCGCAGTGAGGCAAAGAAAAACACAACCCTAATGGATGCCAGTCTGACACCCAGCAGAAACTAACCAACACTGGAATTTGGTTACCTGAACTTTACGTTATGATTTTCTCCTTATATTTCACAGGATGAACAAACACTTCTGACTTTAGAAATGCGTTTTACATGCCAAACTTTAGCATTGATTTTTACTTTTCATTTACGATCACAAAGGTCAGCAGACCTCTGAGCCAACGGAGAAGACCGTTTCTATTAGTCTTTACTCTCCGCTCCGAAAATGTTCAACACACTTGCATGTCTATGCTACTCTAATGATGGCATCTCTCAGTACTGGTCCAACATGAATTTAATGCACTAACACACATATCATCGTTCCAGGATTTGGTGTTCTTGAATTATCCAGCTTAAAGTACAAGCAAGAGAGGACAAAAATCAGTTTTAATTCAAAGGTGGCCAGCGTGCCTTTCTGGTATGGACAGCTTGACGTTCTCATACCAGCGCTTCTTTACTTACTTGCAATCTAGCTATTTTGGTATTAGCATGAAAACTCTGACCAGGATCCAATGAGCCATGCAACTTTCTTATGTCAACTGGGGGTTGTTTTTCTCCAAGAGCAATGTTAACCCTCAGTGCCACAAAGTAACTGAGAAGACAGCCATAAGCAATTTGTGACCTAACGAGGGGATCTACTGAAAAGCCAAATCCTATTGGAGAGGATGCCCAAAGTAACCCTTTGAATTCAAGACACAAATTTGCAGTGCAACCCTACACATGGCCTATTGAAAACTAAGCCCAATGGGGCTTACTCACAGGAAAGCATTATAGGATCTGAGCCTCAAAATGTAAAAAAACAAATAATCAAGGAGGGTGGCAGATGAACTCAGCTTACATTCTATTTATTCAGGAGTAGCCCAACATGTGAGAATGCAAGTACAAAACAGATATTAGACATACAAGGACAGACTAGATCAGGGGAGTCAAACATAAGGCCAGGGAGCTGGATGTGGCCCCCCGGAAGCTTTTTATCTGGCCCTCAGGCTCTCAGCTGCTAAGGTGTTACAGCTGAAAAGGTGGCCCCTATGAGAACTGGGCTTTCCCAAATCTTGAAATATGATCAAGATTTGCGTACTTTCTCTTCTGTCATTTGCAGTTCATGAGTTTCTGTATGAGAACAGGGTCTGATTTCTGACCATCAGCTGCTTAATGACGTCACTTTCTGCTTAATGACGTCACTTCCTCAGCTGGAGCCCTGAATGCTAACTTCGGCCCTCTGTAGGAAACGAGTTTGACACCCCTGGACTAGACATATAAGCAACATAAACCACAGTTGCCTTTTACAAGACAAGTTGAATTATTTAAGTGCCAAACAGCTTTATAAATCCCCAAGGAAGAATCTACTTAAACTATCTAAAAAAATTATCTGGCAAGTTGGAAAATGGAGACCTGATCTAGAGTCATCCAAGACCTGTGTGGAAGCCAGGGGACTCCTTCAGAGGATGTGGACAGTTGCTCTGCATTGTGTTTGTCAGGGTAGCTTTATATTCCCCCCCCCAGGGTAACCTCCCCTTTTCAAAGCTCCTGAATTGTATGGGTTGCTTTGTCAGACCCCCACAGGAATACACAAAGCAACATGCAAAGCACTGACCAGATTCTGAAAAGGTTTTTAAGAAGTCGAGCCACCACTCAAAGCCAGCGATCGGCATCCGGTGCTGCCAAAACCGCTTCTCACAATGCCAGATGCTGAATGACCAGAACACCCAGAGCAGAGAAAGCAGCAGGTGCAAGTCCCCTTCCCTGTCCTGAACCAGATCCAAGTGCCCATCAATACTCACAAGCGTACTAAGAAGCCTGGCGCCGACTGACACAATTGGTCCATCCAATTGTCTATTCCGACTAGCAGTTGCTATTCCCTGCCCTCTCCCTGCCTCTCCCACCCCGGAACACCTCCTCCTCCCACGCCCCCACCTACCTCTCCACCGCCCTGCAGTTCAGGCAGCCGTGGAGCAGCAGAGCAGTGGTGGTCCACCGGCACTAACCCAGCGCCGGCTGGCACGGAGTTAACACTTTTCTTTAACACCGGCACTGGACCGGTGCTGAGGGCTGCAGACGTGCCTTAGGGCACATTTGCAACACTCGGCACTGGTGGAGGACCGGTGGTAAGAGCTCAGGGTTGGGTTTAGTCCCCTGGCACTCGAGGGACACATTTTCTTAAGAGTGGGAGGGGGGTACATTTCCCACCAGCTTCTCTATGGGCTCATATTCCCAAGATGTGAAGTTCAGTTTAAGTCACCAATGTCTGTAAATCCAATAATACAAATGCCCAGTGTAGTGCTATCTCAGTGTGCAAAGCACTTCACACATATTGTCTTAATGTCCTTAGAACAACCCTGGAAGGTGAATAAATATTATTGTTCTCATATTGCAACTGAGTAGCCGAGAGGGAGTTGCTTGCCTAAGGACACCTTGGATAGGCCGAACCCTATCCAACTTTCTAGCACTGGTGCAGCAGCTATGCAGCCCCAAGGTAAGGCTACAAATGTTGCCTCTGTGACTGCCTCCCCACCCCAGGGTGCAGCCCATGCCCCTTTGGCACAGCTGCACTGGCACTGGAAAATTGGAGAGGATTGGGCCCCTAGTGAGCTCATGGCAGAAGCAAAATTTGAACCAGATTCACAGATCAGTCTTAGCCACTAAAACACACAAGCTCAATGTAAGTGTCTAACACCAACAGAACACAATAATGGTGATGAGTATACAGAGCCTCTTAATTCCTTCTGAGGTACTGATGAAGCTCACCAAAATGAAACATGCTGAATTTGGAATTTTTCCATTATGAGTTCTGCTTGTTTCACCCCCACCTGCCCCAGTGGTTGTTTAAAGTACACTATTTAAAATATGCTAACAGTTTCAGGGATCTAAATAAACAAGAATCCTAAACATCACTAGGTGCCTCAGTCAGCTTTCACTCTTCCACCTCATGATGGGTTTCACTGAGGGTAGTAATTGAGGGAGGGACACTGCTTGTGAAACTAGCCTCTGGACCCAGTGCCAGCTGGGTAGGGAACAAAGGGGTCTGAAAGCAGACAGAGCTTGTGCCAGCCAATGGAAGAAATGACTTCTATTGAATTATTATTAACAGTATTTATATACCGCTTTTCAACTAAAAGTTCACAAAGTGGTTTACAGAGAAAAATTCAATAACTAATGGCTCCCTGTCCCAAAAGGGCTCACAATCTAAAAGATGCAAATGAATACCAGCAGACAGCCACTAGAACAGACACTGCTGGGGTGAGGTGGGCCAGTTACTCTCCCCCTGCTAAAAAAAGGAGCACCCACTTGAAAAAGTGCCTCTTACCCAATTAGCAGGGGTAAAATTAGCAGGGGTATTGAACTCTGGAAGGAGGAGGGAAAGAAAGAAACAGGTTGGAATATCTTGATTGCAGCAGTCCAGGTGGAAGCACCTAGATTGGAAGAGGCTCACCCCCACATGCACACACAACCCACAGCCTTTCCTTATTAGAACAGCACCCAAGCACTGCTTTGTTCACTGCAAACACTTCTGGGAATGACAAGGAAAGCTGCAATGTGAGAATGCAGGCACAGGTGCTTCACATTTATCTCTCCCCAGCTGAGATACACTGCTGTGTTATCCTTTCTCCTGTGTGGCAAAAAGCAGCTGGGTTATGGGCGACTGATCAGGAAACCAGTCAAAGGAAAAATAATTATTCAGCACCCTTCCCTCCACCTGCTGCTCCAAGAGAATTTGGAGATTGCAGTGGCTGCAGCAAAGCTTAAAAAAAAATCCAGAAACATTCCATGTGTCTTCTGCATTGCATCTAGTTTGGTCCTGAAAAAGCTATGTGCATACAAGGGATCAGTCTCGAGTTGTATGAGGTACAGGAGGAAGGGGTAAGGCACTGATCTCTCTTTCCTCCCCATCACTGTGGCTCAAATGCTTAGAGGAAAGACTGCATGAGTTTGTGGGATGGCATCCCTCTGAATGCCAGATGCAAGGGAGCGGCCACAAGTGCATGTGTTGTCTCTCTGAGGCATCTGATGGGCCCATGTGAGATACAGGAAGCTGGATTAAATGGCCCTTTGGCCTGATCCAGCAGGGCTCTTCTTATGTGCACTAGCGAAAAGAGTTTGAGTCATTAGTTTACCTCCAAATCATCAGAAGGAATTAAAAATTACTTCAAACAGTACCCCATATCGTTTATATCTGGCACTCAAGTACAGTATGAGAATTCATCAATATTTTGTAGCCTTATTTAATCTACTCACTTGAACAAAGGAGTCCCACAAACAATACATTTGTATATTCCATGAGCTTTGTTATATGTGTATTCTCCCTCAAAGGCACTATAGGAGGGGAAAAAACACAACAGCACTTTAACAATTAGGAAACCACAATTCTGTTAACAATGAATTAGTGTGACTAGCCAACAAAATTTATTTTAATAGTTATGAAATTAACACTTCATAATTTCTGCATTACTATTTTTTTTTAAAAAAAAGGCTAAACAGAAACATTAAAATGTGATCTGTCACATAAACATCTCATGCATAGGAAGAGAAGCTACTGTTCAAGGGCAAAGCATGACATTGCTCAAAACTTTCAATTCAGCCCTCTAATCCGCAACAGAACACTGACGTTTCATTCTCAAATGCAAACCCTAAACATCCTTTTAACTGCAGTATTTCAGGTATTTGTTAGTGCTGATCTCTTACACTAAACCCAGCATCAAATGTACATGCAAGGGCTGTGTGGAAAACGGGATTAGTTTGTTAGTATAGGGCAGGACATGCAAGTTTGCTGGGAGTACCAAAGAATGAATTGGAAAAATGGAGTAACTGGCCCATGACTTCAAGCTGTATAAACTCAATATCTTTATTTGAAAATATGTTTCAAAGGAAATGTTTTCTAAGTTGACTGTCATTTCGAAACAAAATAAAAAAGGGGCTTGTTTGAAAGGGTAACTGGTTATACTCCAGACAGATTTTGTGGTATTTACTAATGAACCCCAAGAAAAGTGAATTGCAGTTGACAGCAGTATATTCACTTCAATTCAATAATACCTTTATTGGCATATATACAGAAATACAACAATCAGGCAGGTGATATTTTGAAGATTTGAGATAAAAAACTAGCAACTGCTATAGTAATGTTAGCCTGGTTGTCGCCTAACAAAACAAAAAGGGGATCAATAAATGGCCTAGTAGGACGCTGTAGAAAAGGGTCCAAATACAACTTCCGAAGTGCTGGGCAATGAATCAAGATATGCTCTAGTGTGTCCAGTTCGAGGTGACAGAAAGAGCATAACCTGCAGTTCCGAGGGATGCAGGAAAATCTGCCAAGATGATACGAAGAGGGAAAAATATTAAAACGCCTGAGCATAAAAGCCCTTCTAAGAGAGGGGTTAGTTAGGGTAACGAAATATTTGGAGGGCTGACCTGGTAAAGGACAAAAAACAAAAGAAAGAGGGGAACAAACTGGGTTAAGATCAGCAAAAAGAGAGGTAAATTCAGATTTTGTGGCATTTACAAATGAACCCCAAGAAAAGTGAATTGCAGTTGACAGCAGTATATGCTACAATACACACTGTGAAGTACCCTGTGTCCTGGAAACAGAAACACACACACAAACACATGCAATGGTGTCTTGTGGCATATGTTTGTACTCGGTATGCTCATTAACAGCAAGTCTACTCAGAAATAAGTCATACTGACTTCAGTGGAAGTTACTCTCAGATAAAGGTATATAGAATTCAGTGTCTAAAAATCAGAGCTCCCCCCACGCCTTTTATACAGATCACTTTGGGCCAAACTTTCACTATTGCTCACATTTCAAAAGAAGGCAGCCAGGAGTCCTTTCAAACACTTTTCCAACATACAGAAAGGTCCAATAAAAATTAGTTAACTAAGGGCGAGACCACTTGTCCTTAAATACACTTGGAAATGAAACATTTCCAATGGAGTAAATGCAGGTTTAGATGCAAAACCACATTGGCTTCCTTATCTGTGAGCACTTTCCCACAGAATAAGACAAGTACCACTCGGACCTTTCATTCCATCAATAGATTATCTTCCATGCAGGTTTTGGAAGTATAGGTGCAAGACTTGCATGATTGTCAAATACTGTGAGTGTGAAGCTCTCAGAGGAAGCAAGATCATCTCTGAATGCCAGAAGCAACAAATGTTCCCTGAGGCATTTGGTGGGCTACTGTGAGATACAGGAAGCTGGACGAGGTGAGTCTGACCCAGCAGGGCTCGCCTTATGTTCTTATAAGACGGCACCCTAGCCAAGTGATGGCGAACCTTTTAGAGACCGAGTGCCCAAACTGCAACCCAAAATCCACTTATTTATCGCAAAGTGCCAACACGGCAATTTAACCTGAATACTGAGGTTTTAGTTTAGAAAAAACAACTCGTACATTAACATCTTTTGTCTTAAAAGAAAAACACAATAACAGAGCTTTCAATGATACAAACAACTTTTTATTGAAAGGTAACAGTTTGCATTTGGCCTGTTTTTGAACCATTAATGTGATTTTTGCTGTTGTATGCATGCTGATAATTTGTCTAACCTTGGCTCATATTTTGTAAGTTTGAGAGCAACACATGCAGCACTCAGGTCATCTGTTAGTCTGTTTCTGGTGTCAGATTTGATATAATTCAAAGCTGAAAACAGCTGCTCACAAGCATAAGATGATCCAAACAAAGTAAGGAAAGCAATCCCAAGTGCTTTCATTGACTTAAAATTATTTGGCAGAGAATTCCACACTTTAAGGATTTCATTTTCAGAACTAACGGTGCTATCCTTTGTCATCCCTTCTATCTTCTCAAGTGTTTCACGCAGGTCATAGAATTTATTTTTCCAGATACAGCTTTCTTGAAATTCCAATAGCTCCATTTCCAGATTTCCTAAATCTAACCAGTATAAGCAGGAAAGATCAAGTTCTTCAAATTTAGCTTTATCTGGAGAAGTAAGAATACACAGGGTTGTCTCCAACTTACGGAACTGTAAAAATCTGTTACTAAAATTCACCTTTGCAGCTGCTACAATGCTAGAAAATTCCTTGTAGATTTCCTGATGGCTTGAAGGATTGTCTGCAAATGTTGTAGAATTTTCTAAATGCATTTTTAGATTTGGAAAATATTTCAGCTGCCCACTTTCAAGGTCTCTTTCAAAAACCTGCAGTTTTCTCTCAAATGTTTTGATATCACAAAACATCCTTTCTGCTGTTTTCCCTACACCTTGTAGTTGTTTGTTCAGCACATTGAAGTGTAGTGTAAAATCTGTAAAGAACATGAGGTTGGTAAGCCAGGCCATATCAGTGAGCTGTGGATATTCCTGCCCTTTTTCATTCATAAACAGCCTAATTTCATCCAAGCAGGCTACAAATCTCTCCAGGACACGTCCTCTGCTCAGCCACCGGACATTATTGTACATAAGTAAACAATTATATTGTGCCTGAACCTCCTCAAGAAGTGCTTGAAACTGTCAAAAATTCAGAGCCATGATGTAATTCACCATTTTTGTGACATCCTTGAGGACATCATCAAATTTTTTGCTGCTTTCCCTGGCACAAAGAGCTTCTTGATGTATAATACAATGGAACTGAATGACTTGATGTTTTGTTTCTTTAACAAAGAACTGTATGAAACCAGATGTTTCCCCCACCATATTGTATTTGTATTGGCAACCTTCAGTCTCGAAAGACTATGGTATCGTGCTCTGAAAGATGGTCCTGGCACAGCGTCTAGTGTGGCTGAAAAGACCAATCTAGGAGTGACAATCCCTTCCACACTGGGAGCAAGTGCAGTCTGTCTCTGGACTGTCTCCCTGGCTACGGGCCTTCCTTCTTTGCCTCAGACTGTTGGCCAAGTGTCTCTTCAAACTGGGAAAGGCCATGCTGCACAGCCTGCCTCCAAGCGGGCCACTCAGAGGCCAGGGTTTCCCACCTGTTGAGGTCCGCTCCTAAGGCCTTCAGATCCCTCTTGCAGATGTCCTTGTATTGCAGCTGTGGTCTACCTGTAGGGCGCTTTCCTTGCACGAGTTCTCCATAGAGGAGATCCTTTGGGATCCAGCCATCATCCATTCTCACAACATGACTGAGCCAACGCAGGCGTCTCTGTTTCAGCAGTGCATACATGCTAGGGATTCCAGCACGTTCCAGGACTGTGTTGTTAGGAACTTTGTCCTGCCAGGTGATGCCGAGGATGCGTCGGAGGCAGCGCATGTGGAATGCGTTCAGTTTCCTCTCCTCTTGTGAGCGAAGAGTCCATGACTCACTGCAGTCCAGAAGCATACTCAGGACGCAAGCTCTGTAGACCTGGATCTTGGTATGTTCTGTCGGCTTCTTATTGGACCAGACTCTCTTTGTGAGTCTGAAAAACGTGGTAGCTGCTTTACCGATGCATTTGTTTAGCTCAGTATCGAGAGAAAGAGTGTCGGAGATCGTTGAGCCAAGGTACACAAAGTCATGGACAACCTCCAGTTCATGCGCAGAGATTGTAATGCAGGGAGGTGAGTCCACATCCTGAACCATGACCTGTGTTTTCTTCAGGCTGATCATCAGTCCAAAATCTTGGCAGGCCAAGGTTGAAGGTTGAAGAGCTTTCCGTCTGATCTGGTCCGGAGATAGATGCCTTCTGTTGCAGTTCCAAAGGCCTGCTTCAGCAGGACAGCGAAGAAGATCCCAAACAAGGTTGGTGCAAGAACACAGCCCTGCTTCACGCCGCTTCAGATGTCAAAGGGGTCTGATGTGGAGCCATCGAAGACAATAGTGCCCTTCATGTTCTTGTGGAAGGATCTGATGATGCTGAGGAGCGTGGGTGGACATCCGATCTTGGGGAGAATCTTGAAGAGGCCGTCCCTGCTGACCAGGTCGAAAGCCTTTGTGAGATCTATGAAGGCTATAAAGAGTGGCTGTCGTTGTTCCCTGCATTTCTCCTGCAGTTGTCTAAGGGAGAATACCATATCAGTGGTGGACCTGCTGGCTCGGAATCCACACTGTGATTCTGGATAAACGCTCTCTGCAAGTACCTGGAGCCTCTTTAGTGCAACTTGGGCAAACAACTTTCCTACAACGCTAAGGAGAGAGATGCCACGGTAGTTATTGCAGTCACCCCTGTCACCTTTGTTCTTGTACAGCGTGATGATGTTTGCATCCCTCATGTCTTGAGGTACTTCACCTTCTCTCCAGCAGAGACAGAGGATTTCATGCAGCTCAGTAGTGTTGATCTCTTTGCAGCACTTTAGGACTTCAGCAGGGATGCTGTCTTTTCCAGGTGCCTTGCCAAAGGCAAGGGAGTCCAGGGCCACGTGAAGTTCTTCTAGGGTTGGTTCACTGTCAAGCTCCTCCAGCACAGGCAGGCACTCAATGTTGTTCAGCCCTTCTTCGGTGACTACATTTTCTCTGGAATATAGCTCAAGAGTAGTGCTGCACCCAGCGTTCCATCTGCTGCGCCCGATCCTGGATGACCTTGCCTGTGGCAGACTTCAGAGGGGCAATTTTCTTCTGTGTTGGACCTAGGGCCTGCTTGATACCGTCATACATCCCCTTGATGTTGCCTGTGTCAGCTGCTACCTGTATCTGGGAGCAGAGCTGAAGCCAGTAGTCGTTAGCACATCTCCTGGCAGCCTGCTGGACTTTGCTGCGAGCAGCTCGGAGGACCTGCAGGTTGCGCTCACTGGGACAGGCCTTGTGTGCTGCTTGAGCTCTCCTCTTTTCCTCAATGACTGGTGTCAACTCCTCAGAGTGGGCTTCAAACCAGTCTGCCGTCTTGTTGGTCTTCTTGCCAAATATGGACAAGGCGGTGTTGTAAACGGCATTCTTGAAATGTTCCCATCTGTTGGATGCGTTTGCATCAACCGGGCCTGGAAGAGATTCCTCAAGTGTTCGTGCAAATTTCTCCACTTTTCTTGGATCCCGGGTCTTGCTGGTATCAATGCGAGGTCTTCCTTCCTTTTTCGTGTGATACAGTCGCTTTGTTTGCAGTTTCACTCTGCTGCACACCAGGGAGTGGTCAGTGTCACAGGCAGCACTCTGATAGCTGCATGTGATCTTGGTGCTGGGAAGGCTGGAGCGTCTGGTGAGAATCAGGTCGAGCTGGTGTCAGTGCTTTGATCTTGGGTGTCTCCAAGAGACTCTATGTTGGGGCTTCGTGTTGAAGAACGTATTGCTGACACAGAGACCATGATGACAGCAAAACTCTAGCAGGCGTTGGCCATTCTCGTTCATCTTCCCAGTGCCGAACTGACCTAAGCAAGTGGGCCACGAACTGTTATCAGCACCAACTCTAGCATTGAAATCGCCGAGGATGAACAATGGCTCTTTTACAGGGATCTTCTTGATAGTGGTGGCCAGGTCATCATAGAATTTGTCTTTGGCTTCTGCTGGAGACGACAAAGTCGGTGCATAAGCACTGATGAGAGTGACAGGTCCTGCTGATGACTGAAGCTGCAGGGACAAAATTCTTTCACTTCCCCCAGTAGGTGGGATGATGGACTTCAGCATTTCTGACTGCAAAGCCAACACCATGTTCCCTGGTTTCGTTTGGTGGTTTTCCCTGCCAGAAAAATGAGAAATCGTAGAAGGTGCCCCATCACTAGTAATTGAAACCACTTTTTCTGGTCTTATGTCTTGTGACAAAAAAGCCTCCATCACAGCATTGTAGATAGCTATCCCTTGTGTTCTTTCAGGCAAAGACATCAGTTTCACCAGCTCTTCTCTCATGATGTCACCAACAGCATAATGCAAAATTACTGCTAGCCTTGCATGATTATTTATATCTGTACTTTCATCCAAGCACATGGAGTAACAGGCTGCCTTTTGTAAGTCAATAGTGAGCTGCTGACTAACATCAGTTGCCATGCACTGGACTCGATCTTTAACAGTATTTCTGCTAAGTGGCACCTCAGAGATGCGTTGAATAATTTTATCCTTGTTTGAGAAATCATGAAAAAGGGAATTACTCCCAGACAACATGGCTGTTTTGATAATAAACCCATCAGAGAGGGGCTTACCATGTTTTGCCATGCACAGTGAAATTTGAAAACTGGCAGCTGTCAGATGATTTGTTCTAGAAAGATAGTTGCATAAACTAAGATACTGGGAATGATATTTCTTCAATTTCCCTTCAAGAAACTCCTTTCTTTCAGTTTCACCAAGTTTGGCAACACTTTTGTGGTTGGTGTCAAAGTGCTGTCTGACACTTGATGTGCGACACACAACACTTTCATTACACAGAATACATAACGCTTTCCCATTGCGTTCAATCACTCCAAATGACTCTGTCCAGGCCTCTTGGAATGATCTTCCACTATCTGTTTTTGCTTTTTTTGCTGTACTCATTTTTGGGTGTTCAAGACTTGGAGTCTACAAAAACACACACACACACACAAATGAAGCACCCAATACAAATCTATCTCTATACCAAAAATAGCTAACACTATTAGTTAACACTAAAGAAATGGATATTCCCTGAATCAACAGTCTACGGCAGTGATTCTCAGCTGGGGTTCCTTTTGAATTTGCTGACCACCAGCACAAGGGGGAAATGTTCCACTGACCACCAGCTTTTGACCTGCTCTGAAAAAGGCATCTGAGTGCATTTCCTACCTTTGATTCACCTCCGCTGTACATGCGTTGGACCTACTTCTTGGGGAATCTGCATAAATAAGATAGTGGAGGTGTAGCGCACATTTCCCATACAAAGGAGGCATGCAGACCTCGATCATCCATACAAGCTCTCATTTTCTCATTAGCAGGAGCCCAGGTTGGTTCCTATGGACAGCAGCCAATACAAAGTTCCCCCTGACAATCCCAATACAATGAGTGCCATGTCTGTCCTCTCATATAGCACAGGCCATAGAGAGCTGAACCCTGCACACCAACCTATCCCAGCACACCGACCATTACACAGGTCATGTGATGTCCAGTAAACGCAACCTGCTGCTATGCAATGACATTGTAACCTTTTGTGTACTGGACACACTGAACAGCTGTCAATAAGTGTGAATGTCATTCATGCAATGTACAGCAATCGCTCTCTATGACAGAATCAATCCATGACCCAACACCAGAAAAGAGCACCAACCTGATCTGGTGGTGGGGTCACAGCCTGAGCTCTCAGAGGATCCTTCACTCCCTCTGGGCTCTCTCACTCCTGCTTATTTCCAGGTACGTGAGCACCAGCTTCTTCCTCACTGATGTCACCTCCTGTGCTGCTTCTCTCAGCCTGTGCTGTGCAGTGCAGAGTGCTGGCTGGCTGGCTGTACGAGCGACTGGAACATAAGAAGAGCCCGCTGGATCAGGCCAATGGCCCATCTAGTCCAGTATCTCACAGTGGCCCACATCTATAATAAGGAGGCAGCACATACCCATCAGGGCTAGTAGCCCATGTCCAATCCCCTCTTAAAGGCTTCTAGGCTAGATGCCATCACCACATCCTGTGGCAAGGAGTTCCACAGGTTAATTACATGCTGGGCAATTGTGCTCGCTGTGTACACGCCGGGCAATTACATGCTGGGTAAGTGGGTGTTCCTCTTGAGTAGAGGGAGAGTAACTGGTCCTCCACACCCCTGCAGTGTCTTTTCTGGTGTCTTTCCCACACTGTGGCCCGAGCACTCTGCTCCCCTCCAGCTATGCCATGCTGTTAGCTCTGCTCCCCTCCAACCTAGCTCCTCTCCAACTCCACCATGGGAATGTCCTCACTGCACCTTCAGGCTGCAATCCTTCCCTCACTTTCTTGGGAGTAAGCCCCACTGACTACAGTGAATTTACTTCTGAGTAGACATGCAATCCTACTGAGTAGACAGCAGGATTGGGCTCTGAGGCTGCAATCCCAGCCATGCTTTCCTGGGAGCAAGCCCCAATGACTTTAATGAGACTGACTCCTGAGTAGACATGCATAGAAGTGGGTGCTCAGGCTGCAATCCTTCCCTCACTTTCCTGGGAGTAAGTCTCACTGACTACAGTGAACTTACTTCTGAGTAGACATGCAATCCTACAGTAGGATTGGGCTCTGAGGCTGCAATCCTAGCCACGCTTTCCTTGGAGCAAGCCCCAATGACTTTAATGCGACCTACTTCGTGCAGGGCTGGCACCTTAAAGCCTGCAGTAGCAGCAGCAGCTTTGCTGAGCCCGCACCTTCACGCTGCGTGCGAGTCTCCCGCCTTACCCCAGACAGGGGAGGGAGGAAGGGAAGCACTCCCACTGGGCTGCTGGGGGTGACTCCTCCTTGGGGGCCTGGCTCTTCCCCCTGCTGTCAGTTTTGCCCAGGCTGCTGGCGCCTTCCAGGGGCGGTGAGCAGAGGCTTGCACGTGGCAGCTGGGGCTTGCTCATCATGGCTTGGCGTGCCCAGCAAAAACGTGCTGCGTGCCCTCTGT
The DNA here is from genome assembly GCF_035046505.1 of Tiliqua scincoides. Taxonomy (NCBI): domain Eukaryota; kingdom Metazoa; phylum Chordata; class Lepidosauria; order Squamata; family Scincidae; genus Tiliqua; species Tiliqua scincoides. The sequence continues at coordinate 78,176,320 of NC_089827.1, read as the reverse complement.
GGCACGTGTGCCATGGGTTAGCCATCACTGCCCTAGACTGTCTCCTGGTTGAGCCCCTTTGCCAAAGCTCGTGTTCTGCTTTAAACATCAGCCATCTTCTTCCCCTTGCTTGTGGCAAGTAGGAGTGAAAAGCAAACTTAGTGAAAAGCAAAATTCAAAGCAAACTCTGAATTTTGGATGGAGGAAACTGGTGTTCCAACTGTTCCAGCAAGGGGCTTCCTCACCATCCAAGAAATTGTTCCTGGAGCAAGGAGTCGAGAGCCTTTACTGACATTTGGCAGGAAGAGGTTATCCAGCCAGCTCTTGCCAAAAATTGAGCAGTTCCACTACATTTCAGAGAAATTCAAGGACATGGGCTACCACAGGGAATTTGCAGCTTGCAGGAGCAAAGCCGAGGAACTTCAGAGATACTACAAACTGGTGAAGGGCAACAGCCAAGAGCTCCAGGATGAACATTTCATTTTCAACGCGCTTGATCAGTTTCTCTGTGTGAACAGTGGGGTGGGCGTATCCTACATGAGTGTGTCAGAGGTGGGGCCACAAAGGAGGCATGCTGCTGTACTGAGGGATGAAGGGTCTTCAGCCTAGAAAAGAGGCGCCTGAGGGGGGACATGATTGAGACATACAAAATTATGCAGGGGATGGACAGAGTGGATAGGGAGATGCTCTTTACACTCTCACATTACACCAGAACCGGGGACATCCTCTAAAATTGAGTGTTGGAAGAGTTAGGACAGACAAGAGAAAATATTTCTTTACTCAGCATGTGGTTGGTCTGTGGAACTCCTTGCCACTGAATGTGAGGGCACCAGGATGCAGGTCTCCTGTTGTCTGGTGTGCTCCCTGGGGCATCTGGTGGGCCACTGTGAGATACAGGAAGCTGGACTAGATGGGCCTATGGCCTGATCCAGTGGGGCTGTTCTTATGTTCTTAACTACAATTCCCAGGAAGCCTTGCAGGTCTCTTGTTATCTGGTGTGCTCCCTGGGGCATTTGGTGGGCCGCTGTGAGATACAGGAAGCTGGACTAGATGGGCCTATGGCCTGATCCAGTGGGGCTGTTCTTATGTTCTTAAACTACAATTCCCAGCAGGCCTTGCAGGTCTTCTTGTTATCTGGTGTGCTCCCTGGGGGCATTTGGTGGGCCGCTATGAGATACAGGAAGCTGGACTAGATGGGCCTATGGCCTGATCCAGTGGGGTTGTTTTTATGTTCTTATGAAGGAAGCAGACAGCAAGGAAGAACTGATTTCAAGCCTGGTTCCAGCTGACCCCAAGGAGTCTCCTCCCTGCAAACAGGACCTTCTACATCAGGGAAGTTGTCCCAAGCCATAAGTGATGCAAACAGCCCACTACTGCTGGAACAATTGCAACAATTGTCCTGCCTGGTAGCCCACTGGATCCTTTCCCTGGTTCTAACTGCAGTAGACCATCCTGGCTGAGAGCACTCAACTGGCAGCTACCACCAAGCAATTTATGGGGAACCTTTCTGCTTGGAAGCAAGGAGGGATGTCAAATTTTTGACAATGTGTCCCTCCTCTGGAGAACCTCACTTTCTTAATTAAATAATACAACTGAACAAAGGACAGAGACCTCTCAATGAAGCTAATGTGACAAATCACATTACAGGCATGAACTAGGAAGTTTTCTGCTCCCAGAAGGGCAAGTCCTTCCCCTTTTGGCTACTGAGATACACAATAGTTGGCAGTGCCGGAGGAAGAACTAGCAGGGGTTTTTGCCATGAAAAAACCTCCAGAATGGGGTGAACATGTGGATGCAGGCCCCACATGTGCCAATGCTCATGTAATTCAAGGATGCATTTGCCCACAGTTTTACATGTATGCCTGGGCTTTGCTGACTTTCTTACTTTTTCACTTGTTCTCACTGCACCAAGTCTAAGCTGGGACCTGGTGCCAAACTCCGTAGTATAAGCAGGCCACCATAATGGATAGAAATTGGAAAAAGGTGCCTTCATGCTAGATCATTGAGCGAAATTATAGTCTCTACAACAGCCCAAGGAACAAGCTCCCTTGTCTTCTTTCACTGTCCTTCAGGATTTAGGGTTTGCTTTTCAGAACTAAAGCCACATGAGGGCAGTTATTAAAAATTTTTGACATTCCAGTCGCAAATGAGCCAATAAATACTTTCTCCACATGTGCTTCAAAAACCTGCAGCTGAATGGAAAGGAACTAAACTATCGCTACCTTCTTTTTTCAGCCCAAATGTCTATACTGAACTTACAATGACTACCTTCAACATTTCAGCCTTATTGGCCCAAGGTTGTTTTACCTTATAGCTCTGCCTACTGTGGTGTGGTCTTCCAGAAGAAGAAACAAAGACCAACATAAAAAAGAGTTGCTTAACTGTCATTACTTCCACACACATTGCACTAAACTGAAAACAGGCCCCATACGTAAGCTGGGAGACTTAAGACGGAGTTGTGTTCATTTTATACATATAAAGTCAAAGACCTTCCCCCACTCTCAGCCACACACACTGCAAGATCCCGTCTTTTCCATGCTGTAAATTTGTCTACTTTAGTAAACAAGCACAGAGCTCCTTGAAATGGTCAGCCAGAAAGCGGAAAAACTAGCAGCCCAGAGAAGAAGAGATGGCATGCACTGCTTGTTGACCATTTCTCTTTGATCTAGCCTTACCTCTCCGTCCCTTTCTCCTGAGTAACATGGTACTGCAAGGGTGTCAGTCACTTCCTCAGTTCCTGCTGGGAAAAGACCACCTTACAGTTCTTTTTATCCCTACATGAACCTGCAAAAGGGAAAGAATGAACCTTTTTCAGTTTGAATCCTGAATAATTGCTTTGGCCACCAGCCAAAGTACAGCTTCTGCATTCACTTTTCCAATGACCACATCAGATCCTAAGGCATGGGAGTGGCTCAGCTGATTGCTTCTTCAAATCCAGGTTGAAGAAGCCTGTGGTTCTCAGGGCAAGTGACTCCACTGGAAAAGTGATCACGTGATGCAGCCAAAGCCTTCTCTATGCAGAAAAGTCACAACCATTGGCAAGATTCAACATTCAAATAAACATTCACAAGAAGGTGACATCCTGCTCCGAAACATGTTTTTAATCATAACTTCCTGTTAAATATGCTTAGGAATGCAACCTGAATATTTACAAGACATCTGTATTGCAGATATGAGGTAATGGGCATATAATAATAATAATAATAATAACAGGTATTTATATACCGCCTTTCTTGGTCTTTATTCAAGACTTTATTCAAGGCGGTTTACATAGGCAGGCTTTATTAAATCCCTATTAAATAGGGATTTTTACAATTTCAAAGAAGGTTCTTTCTTTCAAGAACGACTACATTCAAGGTGTTTCATTCCGATCTGGCTTCACATTCTGGCCTCCATCCTCCCACACTCAGAGCAGATGGAATTGCTCGGCTTCAGCTTGTCAGCTGCTCCAAGGTCGCACGGTGCCGGTGGCCTCAAACTGGCGACCTTGTGGATGTTATCTTCAGGCAGACGGAGGCTCTACCCTCTAGACCAGACCTCCTGCCTCCTGATATGATGTATCCTTACAACTCAGGACAACAGTTTAACACACATTGGAAAACCTTGTCATTGGTTATCAATAATTTAACCTCTCCTCTCTTCTGGAGGGCAACAGAGAGGCATGGGGCATTTACTGCAGTATTTCTGGGAACCCAGTGTAAAAATAACCCCGCTGGAGGCAGTGTACACCAAACCTTGTGCCATGGAGTGCGCTGGAGGGCTGTGCTAAAGGGTGCCCTCTGGTGTGAGACAGGCATGAAGCTACGCTCAGGAAGTTTGGAAAGACGCCTTTCTTCTCCTTCGTCTTGATGGATGTTTTAAAATGGACAGAACATTCTCAGTACCAACTGTCTGGACTTGACTTTTCAAAAAGTCAGAACACTAGTATGAATTCCACTTGGTCTGGCAATTGCAGTAAGATAATCTCCCACTAGTACAAAGTGCTGTTAATCAGGTACTATGCTTAAGTGATTCTTCTGCTATGCCAGTCTTTGCTCAGCTTGGAACACCTTAAGATCTCAGGTCACAGCACTTTAAAGGATTAACGGGTGCTGCTAAAATATAAAGAAATCTCATGCATACCTTTTGTCAACATACATACATAGTTGGCAACCTTCAGTCTCGAAAGACTATGGTATCGCGCTCTGAAAGGTGGTTCTGGAACAGCGTCTAGTGTGGCTGAAAAGGCCGATTCAGGAGTGACAATCCCTTCCACACTGGGAGCAAGTGCAGTCTGTCCCTGGCCTGTCTCCCTGGCTATGGGCCTTCCTTCTTTGCCTCTTAGCCTCAGACTGTTGGCCAAGTGTCTCTTCAAACTGGGAAAGGCCATGTTGCACAGCCTGCCTCCAAGCGGGCCGCTCAGAGGCCAGGGTTTCCCACTTGTTGAGGTCCACTCCTAAGGCCTTCAGATCCCTCTTGCAGATGTCCTTGTATCGCAGCTGTGATCTACCTGTAGGGCGCTTTCCTTGCACGAGTTCTCCATAGAGGAGATCCTTTGGGATCCGGCCATCATCCATTCTCACGACATGACCGAGCCAACACAGGCGTCTCTGTTTCAGTAGTGCATACATGCTAGGGATTCCAGCACGTTCCAGGACTGTGTTGTTTGGAACTTTGTCCTGCCAGGTGATGCCGAGAATACGTCGGAGGCAGCGCATGTGGAAAGCATTCAGTTTCCTCTCCTGTTGTGAGTGAAGAGTCCATGACTCGCTGCAGTACAGAAGTGTACTCAGGACGCAAGCTCTGTAGACCTGGATCTTGGTATGTTCCGTCAGGTTCTTGTTGGACCAGACATAAGAACATAAGAACATAAGAACAGCCCCACTGGATCAGGCCATAGGCCCATCTAGTCCAGCTTCCTGTATCTCACAGCGGCCCACCAAATGCCCCAGGGAGCACACCAGATAACAAGAGACCTCATCCTGGTGCTCTCTCCTACATCTGGCATTCTGACTTAACCCATTCCTAAAATCAGGAGGTTGCGCATACACATCATGGCTTGTACCCCATAATGGATTTTTCCTCCAGAAACTCGTCCAATCCCCTTTTAAAGGCGTCTAGGCTAGACACCAGCACCATATCCTGTGGCAGGGAGTTCCACAGACCGACCACGCGCTGAGTAAAGAAATATTTTCTTTTGTCTGTCCTAACCCGCCCAACACTCAATTTTAGTGGATGTCCCCTGGTTCTGGTATTATGTGAGAGTGTAAAGAGCATCTCCCTATCCACTCTGTCCATCCCCTGCATAATTTTGTATGTCTCAATCATGTCCCCCCCTTAGGCATCTCTTTTCTAGGCTGAAGAGGCCCAAACGCCATAGCCTTTCCTCATAAGGAAGGTGCCCCAGCCCCGTAATCATCTTAGTCGCTCTCTTTTGCACCTTTTCCATTTCCACTATGTCTTTTTTGAGATGCGGCGACCAGAACTGGACACAATACTCCAGGTGTGGCCTTACCATAGATTTGTACAACGGCATTATAATACTAACCGTTTTGTTCTCAATACCCTTCCTAATGATCCCAAGCATAGAATTGGCCTTCTTCACTGCCGCCGCACATTGGGTCGACACTTTCATCGACCTGTCCACCACCACCCCAAGATCTCTCTCCTGATCTGTCACAGACAGCTCAGAACCCATCAGCCTATATCTAAAGTTTTGATTTTTTGCCCCAATGTGCATGACTTTACACTTACTGACATTGAAGCGCATCTGCCATTTTGCTGCCCATTCTGCCAGTCTGGAGAGATCCTTCTGGAGCTCCTCACAATCACTTCTGGTCTTTACCACTCGGAAAAGTTTGGTGTCATCTGCAAACTTAGCCACTTCACTGCTCAACCCTGTCTCCAGGTCATTTATGAAGAGGTTGAAAAGCACCGGTCCCAGGACAGATCCCTGGGGCACACCGCTTTTCACCTCTCTCCATTGTGAAAATTGCCCATTGACACCCACTCTCTGCTTCCTGGCCTCCAACCAGTTCTCAATCCAGGAGAGGACCTGTCCTCTAATTCCCTGACTGTGGAGTTTTTTCAGTAGCCTTTGGTGAGGGACCGTGTCAAACGCCTTCTGAAAGTCCAGATATATAATGTCCACGGGTTCTCCCGCATTCACATGCCTGTTGACCTTTTCAAAGAATTCTATAAGGTTTGTGAGGCAAGACTTACCCTTTCAGAAGCCATGCTGACTCTCCCTCAGCAAGGCCTGTTCGTCTATGTGTTTTGAGATCCTATCTTTGATGAGGCATTCCACCATCTTACCCGGTATAGATGTTAGGCTGACCGGCCTATAGTTTCCCGGGTCCCCCCTCTTTCCCTTTTTAAAAATAGGCGTGACATTTGCTATCCTCCAATCTTCTGGTACCGTGGCCGTTTTGAGGGACAAGTTGCATACCTTAGTCAAGAGATCTGCAACTTCATTCTTCAATTCCTTAATAACCCTTGGGTGTATGCCATCAGGGCCCGGTGACTTATTGATCTTTAATTTATCAATGAGGTCTGAAACATCTTCTCTTTTAACCTCTATCTGACTTAACTCCTCGGTCAGGGGGGGCCGTTCGGGCAGCGGTATCTGCCCGAGGTCTTCTGCCGTGAAGACAGATGCAAAGAACTCATTTAATTTCTCTGCCATCTCTAAGTCTCCTTTTATCTCTCCTTTCCCTCCCTCACCATCCAGAGGGCCAACCACTTCTCTGGCGGGTTTCCTGCTTCTAACATATTTGAAGAAGCTTTTATTATTCCCCTTAATGTTGCTGGCCATGCGTTCCTCATAGTCTCGCTTGGCCTCCCCTATCACGTTCTTACATTTCTTTTGCCACAGTTTATGTTCCTTTTTATTCTCTTCATTAGGGCAAGACTTCCATTTACGGAAGGAAGCTTCCTTGCCCTTCACAGCCTCTCTAACTTGGCTGGTTAGCCATGCGGGCACCCTCCTGGATTTAGTGGAACCCTTCTTTCTTTGCGGTATACACCTCTGCTGGGCCTCTATTACTGTTGTTTTAAGCAGCCTCCATGCACTCTGGAGAGATTGGACTCTTTTTACCCTCCCTTTCAACCTCCTTCTAACCAGCCTCCTCATTTGAGGGAAGTCCGCCCGTCGGAAGTCAAGGGTTTTTGTTAGAGATTTGCCTGGTATTCTTCCCCCAACGTGCACGTCACAACGGATCGCAGCATGATCACTGTTCCCCAATGGCTCAGTAACGTTTACATCTCTAACCAGGTCCTGCGTACCGCACAATATTAAATCCAGAGTCACCTGTCCTCTGGTGGGCTCCGTGACTAGCTGATCTAAGCCACAGTCATTTAGCACGTCAAGAAATCCGGTTTCCTTATCGTGACCAGAACACAAATTGACCCAGTCAATATGAGGATAATTGAAGTCCCCCATGATTACAACCCTGTCCTTCCTTGTCACCTTCCTGATCTGTTTCCTCATTTCAAGGTCCCCATCAGATTTCTGGTCTGGAGGACGATAGCACGCCCCCAGTATTACATCGCTGCTCAAGCCTGGTAATTTAACCCACAGAGACTCTTTGTGAGTCTGGAAAACGTGGTAGCTGCTTTACCAATGCGTTTGTTTAGCTCGGTATCGAGAGAAAGAGTGTCGGAGATCGTTGAGCCAAGGCACACAAAGTCATGGACAACCTCCAGTTCATGCGCAGAGATTGTAATGCAGGGAGGTGAGTCCACATCCTGAACCATGACCTGTGTTTTCTTCAGGCTGATTGTCAGTCCAAAATCTTGGCAGGCCTTGCTAAAATGATCCATGAGCTGCTGGAGATCTTTGGTGATAGCTGCATCGTCCAAAATCTTGGCAGGCCTTGCTAAAACGATCCATGAGCTGCTGGAGATCTTTAGTGATAGCTGCATCGTCGGCAAAGAGGAAGTCACGCAGACATTTCAGCTGGACTTTGGACTTTGCTCTCAGTCTGGAGAGGTTGAAGAGCTTTCCGTCTGATCTGGTCCGGAGATAGATGCCTTCTGTTGCAGTTCCAAAGGCCTGCTTCAGCAGGACAGCGAAGAAGATCCCAAACAAGGTTGGTGCAAGAACACAGCCCTGCTTCACGCCGCTTTGGATGTCAAAGGGGTCTGATGTGGAGCCATCAAAGACAACAGTGCCCTTCATGTCCTTGTGGAAGGATCTGATGATGCTGAGGAGCCTGGGTGGACATCCAATCTTGGGGAGAATCTTGAAGAGGCCATCCCTGCTGACCAGGTCGAAAGCCTTCGTGAGATCTATGAAGGCTATAAAGAGTGGCTGTCTTTGTTCCCTGCATTTCTCCTGCAGCTGTCTAAGGGAGAATACCATATCAGTGGTGGACCTGCTGGCTCGGAATCCACACTGTGATTCTGGATAAACGCTCTCTGCAACTACCTGGAGCCTCTTTAGTGCAACTCGGGCAAACAACTTTCCTACAACGCTAAGGAGAGAGATGCCACGGTAGTTGTTGCCTTTGTTGCCTGTCGCCTTTGTTCTTGTACAGCGTGATGATGTCACGCTGTCAACATATCTCTCTTAAAATCGGCTGCAAGCATGACTCACATTAATCTGAATGCACTTGCAGTCTAAATGAATGGCTATTAATCAATCCAAGATCTTTTTACAGAGCGCTTAAAAGTACAAACTGTTGTTAAGGAACTCTTGGTCCAATCATCAATGCATTTAACATAAAATTGGCTGCTAACATAAAGCACTTTACTTGGAGGCTGCAATTTTAACAGCATTTTAAAGGATTATCTGCTGCTGATAAAAGCAGATAAGACTCCTTGCATCATCAATTTGGTGGTTGTAAATACCTGTTACAAACCTGAAGCACTTTAGCTGGAGGCTGCTACTTGACCAGTGTCTACTGTGCTTTGGGATTATTCAAAATATTAACATACAGTGTAGGAAAATAACATACTGTATAACAGCTGCTAGAAGAGACGGAGAAATTTCTTGCTCATTAATGCATGAATAAGAATTACTGTTGCAATACCAGCATAGCTGGCAATTGATTGTTTGACTGTGGTATGTGACTGCATTTCAGGAAATGCTACAGATTGGTACTTTGAACAGGCTGCTAGGTATATGCTTTTAACAATGATAGTAAATGGGACTTACTCCTGGGTGAGTATAGGCAGTATTGCAGCTTAGGTTTGTTAAAAAATTTTCCTGCTTGATGATGATGTCACTTCTGGTCATGGCATCACTTCCAATCAGTCCTGACAGATTTTCATTCTAAAAAGTGGGTTTGGTGCTAAAAATAAGAGAATTTTTTCCACTTCTGTTATCAAGAATTTTGTTATGCATCGCATATTTTTTGTCATACAGTTCAATCCTATGTATGTCTACTGAGAAGCCTTACTGAGTTCAATGGGGCTTACCCCCAGAAAGTGTGTATAGGATTGCAGCCTAAGAAAAGGCAACTTGAACTGCAATCCTATGCATACTTTCCTGGGAGTAAATCCCATTGAACACAAAAGGGCTTACTTCTAAGTAAACATGTATAGATTTTGCTGTTAATGAATGATCAAACATTTCAATAGCGTGGCTTATTAGTGGACCCCAAGTATCATTAATATAATTAAGCAAAATAAAAAGACCAAGAAATAACCTGGAGACCACAGCAGCAAGAAAGGAAAGTACTAAGGTGGACCATGAAAATAATGTGGGTGATACTAAATAAATATTTGCAGCTGAGCTCCGTCTTTTATATAAAAGGCTAGACTACGTCAAACAAAAAAAGAATATTGTTATTAATAAAGACACTTTCAATGAGTCCAACACTGCTTGCATTAAGAATAAAATTAGCAGAGATGATAGAAGATCTTGAAACTGCTATCACAGATTTAAAAAAAATATTAGCCAACAAGAACTATGGGAGTATTGGTTAAGACGCAAGGAGAAAGAATCAATATATTAACTCAGTTTAATCAACATGTTAATATAAGGATGAGAACTATTAGAATAAGAGGATTACACGAAAAGGCTACCTACGCTATCTTCATAAAAAGAACCATTTCATTAGCGGGCAAATGTAGGATCAATTCAAACAGAGACAACCTACAGGCAGTGTTCCCCCTTTCATAGCTGAGCACCTCCCAATGCTCACCGATTACGTCATGAGCTAACTTCCAGATCACTGAGCTCTAAGTTGCATGGAGCTCAGTTTCGAGCGGCAGTTTCAGGAGAACACTGCTTACAGGATACTACCAAGATAAGTAAAGGACCCTAAATCTAAGTTTTCTGACATATATTTTAGAGGCTAAAAATGTACAGTACAAACGGAGAAAAAAAAATCCTGGAATCCCAACAAGTGGAAGTAAACAGCAATCAATACAGAGTTAAACTCAGGAATTAAAAAAATTGCAGAAAAAGAATAATAAAGAAGTATTTTGGTTTTAAAAAAAAGACACAAACAAGAATAAAAGCAACTAAATATGTGATTTAGGGCGCAATCCCATCCAGTTTTCCAGCATAGATGCAGCTGTGCCAACATGAGTGTTGTATCCAATTGGGGGCGCAGTCACAGTGGCATCCTTAAGGTAAAGGAACCTTTGTTTCCTGACCTCAGGGCTGCACCGGTGCTAGAAAGTTGGACAGGACTGAGCCCTTAGATTTGCAATGATAAATGTCAAGGGCCTTAATTTTATATAAGAAATACAAGAAAAATAGGGTTGGAGTCAAAACAGGAATTCTTAAATTTGAATGTAAGGTATCATATAATATATTCAATAAAAACAGAACACAGCAATGAACTTAATTTGAAACATTTATTTCACATAGGCCCTCAAATGGACAATGTCTGAATGAGCAGTAAAAAATCTTGACTGACATTCAAAGCGGGTATTATTATATTCATGTAACAGAGAAATGGAATCCAGTTGGGGGGGGGGGTAAACGAAAAAGGTAGAATTTTGTCCTTCCCAAAGTTACTTGTAGACTGTAATTGTGAAACACTTTGCACCAAGCACACTAATGTAAGAGGCCTTATTAAAGTTGTTAAAGGTGAAAGTGACTCGCAGTCCATTCCTAACCATTGCCAGTGCAGCACATTGTATCCTGTGCTGGTTAGAAGCCCAAGTCAGGGGGAAAAGGCTTGGGAAGGGGGCACAGGATACGGCATAAGCCTATCTTTCACCATGCAGCCCAGTTCAGTAATGATGCATGATGTCATTCCCAAGCATCCAGAGATGGCATTGCAAAGCAGTCAAGATCTCAGAAGCTAAGCAGGGTCAGGCCTGGTTAGTACTTGGATGGGAGACCACCTGGGAATACCGGGTGCTGTAGGCTTAGACCATAGTCTTTCTAAACTGAAGGCTGCCAACCAACCAACCAAGATGCTGCACATCAGCAGAATTTATTTTATTTATTTTTCACATTTTTATACCACCCTTCCTCCAAAGAGCTCAGGGCAGTGTACACAGCGGCGCCCCTCCTTCTGTTCTCACAACAACCCTGTGAGGTCCACACAGCAGTGCAGACTGCTTACAGGAACATAGCTTGTGAGAAATGCGATAGAATGGACTGCATAGCTTTCTGTTTTTAGTTAATATAATTACACAGGCCTGTGAAACTGAGGGTCAGAAAAACTTCTCAAAACTTAAAGGTGGTTTCATATGAATTGGGGGGGGGGGATTCAAGCAGCTTCTTCAAGAGGAAGCCAACTACTTGAACTATTCAGTAATGGGACTAAGCCACATCTCCGAAACTAGACATGATAGGGCAAAACGGATGCCATTTTTGGAATCAGCACCCCAAAAATATCCAGGAATAGGCGTAACTTCTAAGACAGCAAAATGTGTGTGGGCCTCTGTTATTATTGGACCAACTTTTAAGAAGTGCAATTTTTTTTAACCAAAACATTGTTGTTTAATGGAATTCTGAGTGAATGCTTATTAGTGTGAATGCATTAAATCACACAAATCCTTAGCAAGAAGACAATGCAATGATGCTTCATCTAGAACAGCATTTCTCAGTGTGATCCTAGGAGCCCCAGGGCTCCCCAAGACCCCTTCAAGGGCTCCATGAACACACCTTCACTGGTTGCCATCTGCTTAGCGCTGCATCACTCAACATATGCCTGAACTCTGGGACTTTAAACAAAACAGATGTCTCATTTGTTAACCCCAGCCCTTGTACTTCCACACAAAATTATGCACTTACAATCCAGTTAAGAATTTCCCCAGGTATAAACAGGTTTATGCATGCCTATCAGTTTCAGGAATCATGAGCAAAAATTAGATACATATTGAAATGCTATAGCTGAATGGCATTTGCTTTGAAAGGAATGAAATGACCATTCTCATCCATGCACTTGGGTAACTAACTTATGTTAACCTGTTAACTCCTTATTTATGTGCAAATATAGTTGACTGGTCCATCTTTTTGTTTTCCGGCATAATACCGATTTCATAGTACAGATGGTGCCTTGGTATTCATGGGGGAATCTGTTCCTGGACACCCTACAGGTACTGAAATATGTGGATACCAAAATCTGTGGATTTGTCACCTTTAACCCTTCAAACATGACCAGAGCAGAACTCTGGTCGTGTCTAGAGGGCATTCTGAGGGCTGGGGAGGCCACGTGTAGTCTCTGTGACCCTCAGAATGACTTCCAAGATCTCAAGGAGGTCTGAGTATGTCATTTCTGGAAGTGGCGTTTAAAGGCATTATGAAGGTATTTAAATGTTTAAAGGCTTTCGGAGGGCCTCCCTGACCCTCAGAATGCTCTCCAGAAGCGACCAGAGCTCTGCTCCAGTCGCATTTGGAGGGCAACAGGTTGCCCCTGATTGGGGCTCAGTGCAGATCATGGGACCCATATTGAGCCAAATCCACAGAGCAAAAATCCATGGATGACCAGATGCGACCTGTACATTCATTTCTATTGTATTTGGCATGTGGAATGTTGTTTTGTTGCTGTCATATGCATCATCATCTTAGAAAATGAACAGTGGCAAGCAGCACAGCTCTACTCAACAGCTAATGTAGGACACTCTTTTATATGGAATGTGTGCTTGCCTACCATATTACATGAGGAAGGGCATTAGTTCAGAAGCAGAGCACATGCTTTGCATACTGTATGTCCTAGATACAGTCTCTGACATCTTCATGTAGGGCTACTAAAGTTCCCTGCTGAAGACCCTAAACAGCTACTATCAGTCAGGGTGTAAACAATACAGTACTAAGTTAGATGGACCAATGATCTGTTTTGGTTGGAAGCTCAACCCATTTCTGACCAGCCCACAGGTGTACATATTTGATCCCTGTTGTGAATATGTAACATTGGGCAGAAATGGCTTAAGAAGTTGCTTTCTATTTAGAGCGGAAACAGCTACCTAAATTTATTTTAAAAATAGTAAACATTGAGAAGGCTACTCACAGCACCATTTTGACATTTCACAAACTATCTACTGAATAAGTTTTAAATTTGTATAGGTTTTATAGTAAGCTTGCCACCGCAAGCTGTCCTTGAGTTCATGGAAAAATGAGATATATTTTTTAAAAATAAATAAATGAGCTTATAACAATAAATTTCATTCTTTCAAAGAAGTCTGTTCTCAATTTTTTTTCCTAAAATGACTGACAGTACTGTAGCTCTTCCACTTCACAGTCATTTTACGTAGATTTAATTCATGCCATTGTGTATGAACAGGCGCTTGTGCAGGACGATTGTGTATGGCTAAAATGTAATTGGGTTAAAATGCAAGCAACTGCTCTGCTCCTTCATTCATTTGTAGCACAATCCTGTATAACACAATGCAGATAAGCTCCATGCCAGGTAAGGTGGGCAGATCAGAACTTGGAGTGGATGGGATCAGCAGCTGCAGCGCATGATGTATCCTACCCTCCAGGGTTAATCTGCTGGCACAGATCAACTTGAACATGCACTGGTGATTTAGCAGAAGCAGGTCCAAGTAGACCCACTGTCATAGCTGGGGCTTCCCCTGGCCAAGAAGACAAATGTCACCTTCCCTCAAGGAGACCTCCAGACTGCGTAATTCTCCTGCAGGATACAGCACAAGGCACGCTGGCCCCAATGCACTGGCACAGGGGAATTTCAGTAGGATTGGGCTGTTAATCTAATTCTAACTTTAGGCATGTCTCTCAGGCTTTGGTCAAACTTCAAACACAGGTTGGTTTGGCAAGGGAAACAGGCCAAAGGTACCTTAAACAAAAATCAAACTGGAGTTAGGTTGGTAGAAAGAAAATAAGATGTTATCAAAGAAGCATTTCAACATATATTTCTGCGAAGTGTAACTGTTAGGTTAAAAACGCATACCGTATTTGCCGGTGTATAAGACGACTGGGCGTATAAGACGACCCCCCCACTTGGAGGCATGTTTTTCAGGGCAAAAAAGTTGTCTTATACGCCGGCAAATACGTTAAATTTATTCAAATTTTAAATGTTAATTAATTAATTTTTTCCCCAATCCCCAACACAGTGTCAGAGAGATGATGTGGCCCTCCTGCCAAAATGTTTGGACACCCTTGGTCACACCCTACTTCCCCACTGAGCACCAACCACAATGAGTGAAGGAAATAATCAGGGGAATACCGGACCTTACCCAGACCTTACCCTTTGTGCTTACGTGACAAAGGCCAGTGAGCACACTCACCCCCTCGGGGCACACTCCGGGGTGACGCCTGGGTCACAGGGCAGACTGGGTGAGGTCAGAGTCAGGAAGCAGACTAGGTGATGCCCGAGAGCTCTGGGTGATGCCTGAGTTCAGAAGCAGACTGAGTAAACAGGCTGAATCCACAAAGTGCCAAATCCCCTGAGGACTTGCATTGTTCACCGATTGACCCTTGGACTAGGCTAGAGTGGAACTTACAGTGTGTACCTAATGGACTTTGTACTGGGTGGAGAGGGAGGTTAATAAAAGAAGGTGAGGAGGCTGGCTGTGTGTGTGAGTGCAACTCCCTTGTGTGAGCTCTCTCTCCCTGAAGCTCGCCAGTCTGTCTTGCTCCCTTCATGAACCCTAAACATGTGAGTGTGTCTTGATTGCTTCATTGCTTCAAATGAGGCCTCAGTCCTACCCACACTTTTCTGGGATTAAGTCCCACTGACTATAATGGAACTTAGTTCTGAGTAGACATGCATAGGATTAGGCTCAGAGTCTCTTACACAAAAAGCATTTCATACTTTCTGTGTAAGAGCACAGAAACAGCACACAGACTACATGCAGGGTGTCACATCTGACGAGTGCATGTATGATTATTTGGCTGTGCCTACACTACACAGGCTGGACCAGTGCAGCCAATCACAACCTCTTACTACACGTAAGTACAATAGATCAGACTTGTGTGAGCATCACAACAGATAACCCGCTCAGGTCTTGACTTTCAAGTATTTTTCTTATAGAGAAGTTCTTTCCCCATAGAAAAATGACACGGTTTGAAGAAGTGGCTCTGTGACAGATAGTGATGAGAACAAAGGGGGAGGGGACACAGAGAGAGAGAAAGAGAGAGAGGCTATGCTATGCCGAGGCCAATGCACCCTTGGAAAGAAGTTTTCCCTGCTCTTCTTATTTCCCTTTCTCATACAGCAGCTGTGCCTAGAGACGCTGACCCAAGCAATGTCCCTGCTGCCAGGTGCAGAGAGGGGGGGGGACCGGGACCGCACTGCAGAGGAAAATTACTTGGCTCCCCAATAGCTGCTTCTGATGCTAGGGATGCTGTTCTTTTCTGGTAGGATTCTAGTGCCTTACAGCTGCTTGGCAGGCAGGAACCCAACAGATAAAGTATCCTTGTTGACAAGCATCTTTGTGCTTGGAAATGCGGGCAGGCAACGTTGAAGGTCTGCCTGCCTGACAGCTGCTGCTGCTGCTGCTAGGGATGCTCAGGGCCTTATTTTCTGGTGCCTCACAGCTGCTTGGCAGGCAGGAATCCAACAGATGAAGCACCCGCCACCCAGCACCGTCTCTGCAGGAAAATGCATTGAGGGACACTGAGCTTGCCTGGCGAGGCTCTGCCGATGGAGTGGCGCCTCCCCTGCACCTGCTTCCCAAGAGCATCCTCCATCCAGCCCCACCCCTGAGGAGCGCAAGGAGGGCCGGGCGGGGCACGGTCCCTCCCACCCTCTTTCCTCACCTACCGTCACCTCCCTGGCAGCGGCTGCCACGGGGATGGGCAGCAGCCCGCGGCCCTGGCCAGCCTCACCGGGTCCTGCTCCTCGCCCCCTGCCGCCGCCGGGCCTTGGAGGCAGGCGCCGCTCCGCCGCCCACTCCCGCTCGCGGGACTGCTCATAGAAGCGCTGGCAGAAGAACCAGGCGAGCGCGCCGCCGGCAGCCCCTGCCGCCAAGGCGCTCAGCCCGCTGCTGCTGGGACCAGCACTGATGCTCCACAGCCGCCTGCCGGGAGCCAGCTCCGGGTTGCTGCCGCCGCCGCGGTCCCCGAGCAGGCGCCGACACCGTCGCCACCCTAGGAGTCCCCTCAGCCCTGCCATAGCGCCGACTCCACGGAGCATCAGGGAGAGCCAAGCCGCGGCGGCAGCCATGAAGTCTCGCGAGAGCTAAGTGCCCAGCGCGAGAACAGCGGCTCTCTCCTGGCCAAGCTACCGTTACTCCGCCTTCCCCTCCCCCACCTTCCAGCGCCTCTGCCTCCTCAGTCCCCTCCTCAGGTCTCCCCACCTTTGCTCGCCTCAGGCCGAGCTTAATGGTCTCGTGACACAGTGCGGCTACAGTCCTAGCTACGTTTTCCCGGTCGTGAGGCCCATTTGCCGGCGTATAAGACGACTGGGCATATAAGACGACCCCCCCACTTGGAGGCATGTTTTTCAGGGCAAAAAAGTCGTCTTATACGCCGGCAAATACGGTACTTTAAAGCCATGGTTCCCAAGCTTTTTAGGACCCACTTTTTTTAAACAACACTCTATCAGGACCCACCTAGGTTTACCAGACCTTTAAAAAAAAAGGAGATTTAGAAAGAAAGAATTTATTTATTTATTAGCAATAATAAGCAGAAAAGGGTCCTCAAACAAGTATTTCCCAGTATGTACATTTGCTTGTAAGCTGCAGGAGCAGAGCTCTTTTCCGGCTAATTAGCAGCTTCAATATCTTATTTTTGAAAATCTTCAGGACTTGAGGCTATTACTTATCTGATCTTTCCATCACCCTTTGGCAACCCACCACTGGGTCCCGACCCACAGTTTAGGAACCACTGTTTTAAAGAAAATAAATTCCCAAATCAACACAGGTCTTTTCGGAGATACAAATCTCTCAAATTACTTTAACATAACAATGTTCTTCTATAGTTCAATTTGGATGTGAAATTAATTTTTCAAGATGAGATTTTTCTCATTACTGAAGGATTTATGCTTGATTAGAAATAAACAGCCTTGATAAAAGTTTAATAGATTGCCACTCATAAAGAAACCAATTGTGCTCTCGAAGTGGACTGACCAGAGCAATCCATCTGTATGTCATTTAGTACAAGAGACGAAATGGCAGGTTTAAATTACATGGTATTGGATTGCAATTTCCTAACATTGGATGCTTTTCTGCTTTTTTACCTTCAGTCATTACTAAGAAGTGTTCATAAAAGCAGCTTAAAGAACATACGCTTTCAAATAATTTAAGATGTTTCTTTTTCTTCCTTTTACTCCATCTCCAGTTTTTATTTTTTTTAAAATTCTGCTGGTCACCACCAACTAGCTCAGTTAAGTATTTGCAGGCAGAAGGAGTAAAATCAAGAACATGTGATTGACATAAATACTACAGACATTAAACGCTAAGCCGTTGAACGTAAGGTACTGAAAGGAAACTTTTATTCCACAGATTAGAAATTACTTTTGATCTAAGCATTCTTCACACACACAGTTTTCTGCTGTGAGCTCTCTCATTAACAGTTGCAGAGCCCTCCTTTTAAACAGGAAACTCTGAAAGACCGCTGTTGGGTCCTCATTGTTAGCTGAAATTTTACTTTGCAGGGAGATGAAGGTTCCATTCCAGGTTTCTTTGTTGGTCTTTCAAGAATCACTAAAGGATCATTCACCCAGATTTTGAAGGAATGTGCCCTGTCTCATAACTGACAAATTATTTGGTTTTGGTGCACTTAAAGGTCAACTTCCAAATTAGCAAGATTTTCCTACATCCTGGCTTTTGAACCTTAAATATAAATATTGTTTCCGAACTGTAAGTGAGGCTTGGGCCTTACAAAATTCTGCCACTCACTGTAGATACTTGCCTACCCACAGATAAGTCGAGGGCAGGTTTTTGAGCCAACTATCATGGAATTTTCTATGACTCTTGGATAAGTCGAGGGTTAAACTTAGGGGAGTGTCTGACTATAGTTTTGTCTGATTTTACCTGAGGCCAGATCCTGAAAAATAACCTACCACTAATTGTTACCTAAGAACTGTAGTCTCTATTTTTTAAATTCTGTTCTTCACCACCTTTTTATAAACACTATCAGAGTAAGTGCACTGTAAACGACATACCAGTAAAACAGTGGTTCCCAACCTGGTATTCATGAACTCCCAGGGACACTCAACAGGACCATTAGGGGTACTTGAAAAAGAATGGCAGAATGGCAGAAAAAGGCAGACTGTGCTCCAGAACGCCTTGCAAGGCAGGAAGGGAGGTAGCTAGTTTGCTGTGAAAGCCCCACCAATAGCTAGTTTTTGGTCATCAATTCATCTATGAACCAGTGACTGAAAACCATCACAGTAAAAAAGCTGAAACATAATATGAAAAGTGATCAAACACCCACAATTTCTCAGCACACTTCTGGTGCAAAACAGTGCAAAGGCAGTCTTCTGTTCCTCAAACAGATGAAAACAGAAAATATGTGATGAATACATGAAGTCTGGGCTTTCATATGGAGGAGATGAAGGCTTGTATTATTAATTACAAACATTTTACTAATAGGAAGGGTACAATTTATGGAAATGGGCTGCCAAGGATTATGCAAGTGAAAAAGCTGGGAACCACCATGAATCAAATTCACCTGTAAGGTGTCTGGCTCTACTCTACATATAACATACAACCCATAACACATAACATAAAACTCCACAGTCAGGGAATTAGAGGACAGGTCCTCTCCTGGATTGAGAACTGGTTGGAGGCCAGGAAGCAGAGAGTGGGTGTCAATGGGCAATTTTCACAATGGAGAGAGGTGAAAAGCGGTGTGCCCCAAGGATCTGTCCTGGGACCGGTGCTTTTCAACCTCTTCATAAATGACCTGGAGACAGGGTTGAGCAGTGAAGTGGCTAAGTTTGCAGATGACACCAAACTTTTCCGAGTGGTAAAGACCAGAAGTGATTGTGAGGAGCTCCAGAAGGATCTCTCCAGACTGGCAGAATGGGCAGCAAAATGGCAGATGCGCTTCAATGTCAGTAAGTGTAAAGTCATGCACATTGGGGCAAAAAATCAAAACTTCACATATAGGCTGATGGGTTCTGAGCTGTCTGTGACAGATCAGGAGAGAGATCTTGGGGTGGTGGTGGACAGGTCGATGAAAGTGTCGACCCAATGTGCGGCGGCAGTGAAGAAGGCCAATTCTATGCTTGGGATCATTAGGAAGGGTATTGAGAACAAAACGGTTAGTATTATAATGCCGTTGTACAAATCTATGGTAAGGCCACACCTGGAGTATTGTGTCCAGTTCTGGTCGCCGCATCTCAAAAAAGACATAGTGGAAATGGAAAAGGTGCAAAAGAGAGCAACTAAGATGATTACGGGGCTGGGGCACCTTCCTTATGAGGAAAGGCTACGGCGTTTGGGCCTCTTCAGCCTAGAAAAGAGACGCTTGAGGGGGGACATGATTGAGACATACAAAATTATGCAGGGGATGGACAGAGTGGATAGGGAGATGCTCTTTACACTCTCACATAATACCAGAACCAGGGGACATCCACTAAAATTGAGTGTTGGGCGGGTTAGGACAGACAAAAGAAAATATTTCTTTACTCAGCGCGTGGTCGGTCTGTGGAACTCCTTGCCACAGGATGTGGTGCTGGCGTCTAGCCTAGATGCCTTTAAAAGGGGATTGGACGAGTTTCTGGAGGAAAAATCCATTATGGGGTACAAGCCATGATGTGTATGCGCAACCTCCTGATTTTAGGAATGGGTTAAGTCAGAATGCCAGATGTAGGGGAGAGCACCAGGATGAGGTCTCTTGTTATCTGGTGTGCTCCCTGGGGCATTTGGTGGGCCGCTGTGAGATACAGGAAGCTGGACTAGATGGGCCTATGGCCTGATCCAGTGGGGCTGTTCTTATGTTCTTATGTTAACTGAGAGTGTGCAATTCAATTTACAGCAGAGAGATGAGATATTTGCAACCCTTTTTACGCAGAAGTAGACCCACTGCTTTCTATGGGTGTTATTCTTAAGTAATGGTGCACTGAATGGTGCCTGGGAAGGAGGCAAAAAACAGACTGGCTTTGCAAGCATTTGCCAAGCAGAACCAGAACCAGACCGCAGCAGAAGGAAGAAGAAAAGGTTAGCTTTGGCTGGAATGTCCCTGGAAAGTAACTAGAGCAACTAAGGAGGTGCCTGCCTGAGCTGAGCAACAGCTCAGCTGAGAAAGGAAATGGTTCAGAGTTGAAAGGCTCTGCCCTCTGATAGACCCAGAGATCAGGCCAAGTGAGAATTGGAGCTGTATTACTTGGCAAAAATTTCACATACTATAGGTGAGTATCTACAGTATTTTAAGAAGTGATAGAGGCTTATATTCTCAGGCAGTGCTATTTTCTAGCATCAGAGAGGCTTTCGAAGAATACCTAGAAGCAAAAGGAAGAAAGATTCTGCCTTTTGCGTGCATGCATGCAGGCACAAACACAGAGTAATGTATTAAACTGGGAACCAATTTTAAAATTTAAAACATACGTGGCAATGTTATATTATGTATACCTTTAGTTTTAGAATTTATGTTCTAGTCTCCAAGATTTTTTCAGTCTAAATCTACAGCTACAAAAGCACTGTTAATTTGTTTTATTCTGTTTATGGCCTGCTCTGTACAAGGAGGTCAGAACCAAAGCAAGGCATTAAACACAATACCCAAATTTCAAGAAATATCCATCTTATCTTAGCCCATTTCATCCCTGGTCACCAGAAGCTAATGGGGGGGGGGAATCTCTCAACAATCTATTTCCAGAAGAAGCCTAGAACTTGAGCTTCACAGAGTGTCCTGAGAAAGGAAATTCCATAGTCAAACACACTTCTCTGCAGAAAAAACTTTGGAGCATAGATGGTAGACCTAACATCATGTCAATGGTGAATTCTGAAGGTCACGATGGAACATTGGGTGGCTGTGATCTTGAATTTATGTACTTATGTACAAATTTAAAACCTGCCCGTCAGCATGTCACCACCTGTGCTGTTAGAAGGCAATATTTGTTTTTTTTAAAATGTATACCTTCTTGTTGCAAGGTGCAAAAACCAAGATGTTACAAGGGATCCTAGATGTTACAAGAGATCTCAGATGTTGCACTGTAATCCCAGGTACCAAAGCAAACTCAGTAGACAAAAGTGATCAGATCCAGGCTTTTATTGTAAATCCATCAGCAAAAGATTGTAAATCCATCCACGTCCCCAAAGAAGACTGTGAGCATAGGAAGTGTGAAGAAGAGAAGCCTCAAAGGAGACTGCGAGCATAGGAAGTGTGAAGAAGGGAAGCCTGTACGCATCCTTTAGCTGACTTTTATTACACTCTGGGGTTCCCTCCTTGAAACACATTTGGAGACAATTCATTGGTGGGTTCAAAACATCCGTTGTTTTATAATAGGCCATCTCATACATCTGTCATATACAATATACCCCCAGCAGTTAGCCAATGGCACTGCACACAAACCTGACCTCATCCATAACCATCGGATGATGTACTGAGGCCTTCATAAGGCAACCCGTGAAATGCAACATACTTGCTATTGACGTCACGGTGTGTGTGTTCATCTAAAAACTGCTGTGAAATGATTTTCTGTGGGAATCTGACCTTTGCAATGTGTTAATCTGGAAGTGCTTTGATGTCATGTCTCTTTAAACTCTAGAATGCAGTTAGTCCACTAAAACTCAGTTAAAACATTACTATTTGTTAGTCACACTTATGTGCACCCCAAAACCGATCTCAAAATGAAAAACAAGGAATATGAGAAAGCTAAGCTTACTAGTGTTCTTCTATGAGAGCTGGTGTGAATATGTGCTTTCTAGCATGTGTGTGCACAGCTTAGTGCTCTAAAAGTCTTCAAACTGAACATTAAAGCAATGTTAAAACTTCAAGCCGAATTTCAAACTGCTAATTTTTTTTTCTGTACTCTGAAGACAAAGACTTCATTCAAATGTATCAACATTGTTGTAAGAGAGCAGCTTGTGGCAGGCTGCCCAATCCCAGCCAAATGCTTGTGAGACTCAAGTTAAACTTGCTTGGACATTCAGAGAGAGAGAGAGATCAAAAACCATGCTGTTTTTACATTTCAGGTAAGCATTCTATACCATAACTTCTACTGATACCTTCCAACATTCTTAGAACAATAAAAATCAAAATGCAACAAAATTAAATAAAAATCACAGTGGCCTTCACACACACACACACAAAAATCATATAAAATCACCAAATTGAAATTCAAAGAGGCAATACCAACCAAAAACACAAGTGGAGGGAGAATATTTGGCAAAATACAACTGTTTTCAGTCCCCATCAGAAGGCGAGCAGGAAGGGGCCATTCTTAGTTCCACTGGAAGTCAATGCAGGCACTGGAGCACTGATATAACATGCTTACAATGACCCACCTCCCATCAGAAGGCAACCTGCACTAGTTTTGACATCAGCTCAAGATTCTGAAGCACTACAAGGACAGGATCACAGAAAGTGCAGTACAATAGGCCAGGCTCAAAATTATGGAGCCACGAATGATGGGTATGAGAACTTCATCACAGGCGAACACTCATTAAGATAATGAGCAGTCTTCTCATTGAGAACATAATCAGCACCACAATCTGGAAAGTTAAACTCAGTGATACCCCTAGGAGCAGCTCAAGGCACCAAAGGGTGCATATTGCTGACCTACCTTAAATCAAAATTGAAAGTTAGCACCATAAGGGAGGAGCAGAGTCCTACTCGTGAGTAAGAGCAGAGTCCTACTCGTGAGTAAGAGCCCAAGGGTCAGGCATTTAAATCAAAGTTGAAAGTTAGCTGCATCTAAGGTAGTACCTAATCGAAGGAAGGGAGGAGGATAAAGTGGAAAGCAGGTTTTTCTACTTGTTTAAATTAAACCTATACTTAACCCAGGTTAAACCTAATCTAAGTTAGAACATAACCTAAACAGTTCAGTAAATTGGGACACAGGATCTAGAGAGCAATAAATAATTAAACAAACCCAAATAAAAACTAGCTTGAGGTTACAAAAACAGTCCAGCCTAAGAGAACAGAACTAGGAGGGAAAGAATCTAGTTCTTTCCTGCCCTAAGGGGCAATTCCCAACCCATTAAGAGCCCCATTAAGCTAATCCAAGCAGTCCATTCAGGAGCCTGCAGAGTAGGTTACGCCCATCAGCAGCCGTTTGCCTTCCTGAGCTTTTGTAAACTCACCTGGGAAGGCCAGCCCCCTTTCAATCAGGAAGGAAGGAGGGGGGAGGAGCCAGCCAGGAGTATAAAGCTAGGCGGGCCATCGCGTGAGGCTCTCTGCAGACGCGTGTGGCCTCTGGGAACCCAGTGCCTCGGGAACTAAGTGCCAGGTAAGGCACGAGAGTTTAGCATCTGGGCGAGTTCAGCAGCAGGGCGAGGAGGCCAGGGCCCCATACACTGCCCTTCCTCTTCCCTTGAGAAGAGGGCTGCTATCCAGTGTAGGGTTTATAAAAGGACCCCTAAAACAACAACAACAACAACAACAACAAAAGCTATGCAGTCAGACAGCCAGCAGCAGAGGGGGGGCTATCCAGTGTTCTGCATCAAGTGCCACATGTTTGATTATATGCCTCTGGGGCATAAGTCATGGGTGTGTCCTCGGTGCAAGGAGCTCCAGGGTCTCAGAGAACACGTCCACTCCCTTGAATCCTTGGTGGCCGACCTGGAGGAGCGCAGGCAGGCAGAGGAGGACCGTGGGGAGACTTCTGGGGACGATCAGGCTTCGTCCCAACCTCAGGCGTGCAGCTCCTCGGCTGCCCGGGTGGGAAGTCTCGGGACTGGAGGACGTCATCCTGGAGAGGAGGGAAACAATCCCCTAGAGGGGACCCCTTCTCCAGGGGATGGGCCCGTATCTGAAAGCACTCGGGATACTCCTCGGCAGGAGGGGGATTGGGGGCTTCTTGTAGTGGGGGATTCAATTATTAGAAACATAGAGAGGGGGGTTTGCGATGGATGTGAGGACCGCATGGTGACTTGCCTGCCTGGTGCGAAGGTTGCGGACATCACTTCTTGTCTAGTCAGGCTAGTAGACAGTGCTGGGGGAGAGGTAGCGGCTGTGGTGCATGTCAGCACCAACGACGTGGGCAAGTGTAGCTGGGAGGTCCTGGAGGCCAAATTTAGGCTTTTAGGCAGGAAGCTGAAAGCCAGGACCTCAAAGGTAGCATTCTCTGAAGTGCTACCTGTTCCACGCGCAGGGCCAGCTAGGAAGGCAGAGATCAGGGGTCTCGATGCCTGTACAAGAGGGACGGGCTCCACTTGAACCAGAATGGAACCAGACTGCTGGCGCATAACATTAAAAAGGTGGCAGAGCAGCTTTTAAACTGATCCCTGGTGGAAGGCCGACAGGAGCCGAGGGGCATCCGGTTCGGGACTCCTCATCCCTATGGGATGAGGATGGGGAGGTTAGAGAACAACAAGACAAAGGCAGAGTAGGAGAAGAAATTGGGAAAGGTAGTGTGATGGGATGTGATAGACGGTTTGGCACAATGAGAGGATGCGGGGACAAAGGAGCGAATAAGCAGCGCATCCTGGGGCATTCCGTGTACAAATGCTTTTATGCGAATGCCCGAAGTCTACGAGCAAAGGTGGGAGAACTGGAATGTCTGGTGACAAGGGAAAATATTGACATAGTGGGCATAACGGAAATCTGGTGGAATGCGGAGAATCAGTGGGATACCGCAATCCCAGGCTATAAACTCTACAGGAGGGCTAGGCAGGGGCGTGTTGGAGGTGGGGTGGCCATTTATGTTAAGGAAGGGATAGAATCCAGCAAAGTAGAGATTGAAGGTGGGTCTGACTCCACTGTAGAATCTCTGTGGGTTAAATTACCAGGCTTGTGCAGCGATGTAATACTGGGGGCGTGCTATCGTCCTCCAGACCAGAAATCTGATGGGGACCTTGAAATGAGGAAACAGATCAGGGAGGTGACAAGGAGGGACAGGGTTGTAATCATGGGGGACTTCAATTATCCTCATATTGACTGGGTCAATTTGTGTTCTGGTCACGATAAGGAAACCGGATTTCTTGACGTGCTAAATGACTGTGGCTTAGATCAGCTAGTCACGAAGCCCACCAGAGGACAGGTGACTCTGGATTTAATATTGTGCGGTACGCAGGACCTGGTTAGAGATGTAAATGTTACTGAGCCATTGGGGAACAGTGATCATGCTGCGATCCGTTTTGACGTGCAC
Organism: Tiliqua scincoides; assembly: GCF_035046505.1. Lineage (NCBI taxonomy): Eukaryota > Metazoa > Chordata > Lepidosauria > Squamata > Scincidae > Tiliqua > Tiliqua scincoides. Next base: position 78,150,794 of record NC_089827.1, on the reverse strand, counting down.
ATTGGGGGAAGAATACCAGGCAAATCTCTAACAAAAACCCTTGACTTCCGACGGGCGGACTTCCCTCAGATGAGAAGGCTGGTTAGAAGGAGGTTGAAAGGGAGGGTAAAAAGAGTCCAATCTCTCCAGAGTGCATGGAGGCTGCTTAAAACAACAGTAATAGAGGCCCAGCAGAGGTGTATACCGCAAAAAAAAGAAGGGTTCCATTAAATCCAGGAGGGTACCCGCATGGCTAACCAGCCAAGTTAGAGAGGCTGTGAAGGGCAAGGAAGCTTCCATCCGTAAATGGAAGGTCGATGAAAGTGTCGACCCAATGTGCGGCGGCAGTGAAGAAGGCCAATTCTATGCTTGGGGTCATTAGGAAGGGTATTCAGAACAAAACGGCTAGTATTATAATGCCGTTGTACAAATCGATGGTAAGGCCACACCTGGAGTATTGTGTCCAGTTCTGGTCACCGCATCTCAAAAAACACTTAGTGGAAATGGAAAAGGTACAAAAGAGAGCGACTAAGATGATTACGGGGCTGGGGCACCTTCCTTATGAGGAAAGGCTACGGCGTTTGGGCCTCTTCAGCCTAGAAAAGAGAGGCCTGAGGGGGGACATGATTGAGACATACAAAATTATGCAGGGGATGGACAGAGTGGATAGGGAGATGCTCTTTACACTCTCACATAATACCAGAACCAGGGGACATCCACTAAAATTGAGTGTTGGACGGGTTAGGACAGACAAAAGAAAATATTTCTTTACTCAGCGTGTGGTCGGTCTGTGGATCTCCTTGCCACAGGATGTGGTGCTGGCATCTAGCCTAGACGCCTTTAAAAGGGGATTGGACAAGTTTCTGAAGGAAAAATCCATTACGGGGTACAAGCCATGATGTGTCTGTGCAACCTCCTGATTTTAGAAATGGGCTATGTCAGAATGCCAGATGCAAGGGAGGGCACCAGGATGAGGTCTCTTGTTATCTGGTGTGCTCCCTGGGGCATTTGGTGGGCCGCTGTGAGATACAGGAAGCTGGACTAGATGGGCCTATGGCCTGATCCAGTGGGGCTGTTCTTATGTACCCAACTAACCACTTGAGCCATGATCTCCTCCATCTTGCAAGTCAATAAACATCATTACTTTTAACTAAAGGTGTTTGCAAACAGTTATTTATTTTACTCAGAAGTAATTCTATTGTGTTGGGTAAGAATTAGGATTACAGCCTCTTACACTCACTGGAAACAAACATCTCTACTTTTAGCATATCTGGATTTAATTGTAAGTATTTGTCTACATGCAGTTCCCAACAACTGTCAGACATGACAAGGCCACAAGTATAGTTTTGGTGCCATCTCCTGACCCAAAGTCAGACAGCCACAAATCTGGAAGGCTGAAGTCTGCTAGATGTGCCTGGTGTTGGAGGGACATAGATGGCTCAGTGGCCTTCAGCAGGAAGGAAGGACTAGAGAAAGACAGAAGGTGGCCATGAATTGCACATCCAGGACAGATCTGAGAATATCCAAATCTTCAGTTTTTACACTCTACTCTCCCTGGTGAGGCGCCTAGAAGCTCAGACAACAAACACCATAGCCTCTTCTATCCAGCTTTTCCCACCTAAGGATGCAATCCTATACATGTACTCCCAGGAATAAGCCCCACTGAATGCCATGGGACTCGCTTCCGAGTAGACATGCATAGGCTCATGCTGCGAGGCAGGTAGGAGTCCATATGCAAAGCAAAGATCCTCTGCTTCAGGAAGCCTGAAACTGATTCAAATACACAAAGGTGACCTTCCCAATTTACCCCCTACAATACTTCAACCCCATGTCTATATATCCGCCCACATTCTCGGCTGAGGGAAAACTATACGTTACCTGAAATTCTTTGAAAGTCTCTTCCTTCACTTTTTTTTTTTTTAACTACAGCTAGCCATGGGAGGATGCAATCAGGAATGAAGGGTGGCTATAGGCTGTTCAATTCCTCCCCCCAGGGCATTTTTCCTCTCCAGATTTGCTCATCTCCCACCCACAGCTGCATTTCTAACCCCAAAGGAAGAAACACAAGGACTGCCTGCCCAGGCACAGAAGCACAAGCACGACCCACAGGGGTTGCTCCATGTTTTGCCCCATGAATTCCTTTGGCATCAAATGTATTTCTGTGCTTTGAGGGCCCCTGCTAATTGGGAATGGGAACACCCCACCACTGGAAGTATTTTGGAATGGGTGACTGCCAGCTAGCCAGCTCTCTTGCTGTACTACCATGCTTCTTCACTTTGCTCCCAGTTGTAGCATGAACACGAGCAGAAACTGGGAGAGAAGGCTGGTTTGGTGGCATCTAACATTTGCCCAGTTTTGCTCCAATGCAAGCCTGCAAATCAGACCAGGTATTTCTCCCTTAGGCCAATTTTGTCAACAAAAGGTTTATTATAAAGTCCATATAAAATTCTCTTCAAGGTTGTAAAACAAGTTTAAGATCTCCATAACATCCTAAGAAAGGATGTTAACCAGGGCACTGAAAATTTGAAAGTTGTCTTTTAAATAAGCATGACAGAGGAGATTCCAGACTTTAAAAATTAGCTCAGCACTCACCATTTACCATTAGACACTTGGCTGTTCTTTTACCAAGATTGAAATGCTGACCTGAGATGAATTTTTATTTCAAAAGTGAGAAAAACTGCAGCAGCCCCCTCTTAGAAAGGAACCTAGAACTTTTCCTGGTTTTAGAATAAGCTCAACAGAGGCCGAGACCCGAGTATAGATTTCACTGCATTTTATTTGAGAAATACCAAAATGAGTACAGAACTACTGTACCTTTTACTGGATTAGCTTCTATCCATAAAAGAATATGCACACATAAAAAAATATATTGGAGGGAAAAGAGAACTAGTTACCTAGCATGAAATATTTAGTGCAAGTGCCTTTATAGCTTAATCCCCAACCCCATTAAGTGAAACAAAAGTAACCAATAACAATGTCTAAGAACCCTAATAGATAAATAAAATCAAAAGTTTGGAGGGAGCAAACCACAGAATACCATCTGTTTGCTTTTGGAAACAGACTGCTGAACTTTTTGGATCTTGGTCTCAACCAACAAGGCAATTTTTAAAACAAACTCATACAATGAAATAAACAGGACAAAGCTTAAATCTAAACCCTTCTACTAGGTTGATTACTAGAGTGCCCATCATTTAGTGTAGTTCATAGCTTCATCACAAAATGTTTGAACAGAAATCCAAGGCAAGTACTATATTAATTAAGCGGCAGATGTTTCTACTTTCCCAATAACTTGGACAGATGAAGCTTGGACATTTACACTTCTTGAAAAAACTATCAAGATTGAGAGGCTGAATGACATGTCAACAATGTTACCTCCATAAATTCCAAATGCTTTTGGTAGGTCTTGGGGTTGCACTATTCAATAAGATACAAGGCTCCTACACAAAGAAATGGATAACCTCAACTCAATTATACGATTCAACATACAGCATTTAAGCATACATATTTTAAAGTAATCCAAAAAGGACTTTACAAGTGAAAACAAGACCCACTTTCACATTCAGTGTGCCTAATTATTCATACAATTATTATTTAAAACCATAAACAAAATGCAGTAATATAAAGAATCAACATATGCCCAGTACCTTTATACAGATGTACTGTGATTATCACTCTGAACTTAGAAGAAATGTTTTGTGAATGGTATTTAAATATTATGGCAATTAACATTGCACTGTATTTTACATAAAGCTTTATTTGAAAAAAACAAACATTTCAGTGTTAAAAGAGCATCCACAGCATCATCACCAATTTAACCAAAAATTATTCAAGTAATTCTACTCTTCTAGATTGATAAAAAGCAAGAACAGAAAGCTTTCTACTGCATGCAAAGTGATGCAAGCAAAACAAGTGTTACAGAAAAAGTGCATTTCTTTGACATGAATGAGCTCTCACAGCAAAGCAAAGTAAGTTTTTCCCCTATATAAATGTGGTGCTCTGCTACAGAAAATATCATCTGCATCAATACAGTCTGCATTTTTTATTTTCTGCAAACGAGAAAATCGTGTAAAGGTAGATTTGATTTTCCCTTTCCAAACCAATGTTAAATTTTGATGAAAGTTACTTTTCTCCAAAAGTTATCAAAAAATGAAGGGTGGGACTGAAAAAAAACTATAAGGAATTTCAAAAATGATTGGAAATTGTATCAAAAACTCTGTGTAAGTGTCATATAGAAAGTGCATTTAGAAACACTAATTTATATTTATACACTTTATACCCACTTGGCAAAATTAACAGTTTCACTACACAAGAAAAATTTCTACTTCAGAAGCTTTGGAGTCCGTTTAGCTGCAGTAAAAAATACATAATTAGTGCCATCTACTGGAAATTTGGAGTAATGATCTGAAACTGCAATCCTATAAACCAGTGGTTCCCAAACTGTGAGCCAAGTCTCCCTGCAGAAGCTGCAGAAACCAGCCACAGAAGCCTCACAAAAAACCACCACAGTATATAATGTATAGGACTGTCACCCTAATGGGGAGCCACGGTCATTGAACCTGTAGGTTAAGGAAGACGCCACTCGAAGAAGTTTGGGAACCAGTACTGTACACCCTTACCTGAGACTAAGTTCCACTGAACCCAATGGTGCTTACTACCAAGTAAGCATGGGTAGGATAGTACTGTTAAGTTGTTACTAGGCTGAAATTGTCACAAATCAGGAACTTATTTAAAACCAATTCATTTCTGAATAAACCCTTTTTCTTGACTAAAACACTCAAGAATCTGGCCCATACAGATATGAAAATGAATTTATAAGTGGCAACTAATGTTTACTGCAGAAAGAATAACAATCTGAATACTAACAACATTTGAAAGAGGATCTAAAGAAGGGGTAGAGGTGAAGGCAGGCCTGAGACAGGAGAAGTACTGGGCGGGTGAAATCAGGGAGTGTGTGCATTAAAATGTGTACACTATATACAACTTTATACAAATACCTGTACATTCTATACAACGTTAAAAACAGAGGGCATGTGAAATTTTACTCACCCTGCTCAAGTCTGCATACCCAGTCATATTGTGCCTACACAAACCAACATTATGGGCAGGGCAAACAATATGATTAATTCCATTCGCTCATTAATGTGCACTTTTTACTCCAATCTGACTTATAAAAAAAAGTATACCTACAACAGTGCAATCCCATACATGTCTGCTCAGAAGTTCCATTTACTTCCATGGGACTTAATCCTATGTATAGGATTGCAGCTCTAGACAGGAGAAAGTACATGCCACAGGAAAATACAAGACTTACAGTACAATCCTAGGTATGCCTACTCAGAAGCAAGTCCCATTGAGTTCCAACAGGACTTACTCCCAGGTAAATGTGCATAGAATTGCAGCCCTAGTAAGTCACTTTCTGTTGTTAGCCTACTATTTCTGAGCTCTGGCACCCACGTCCACATTCCTGCCTTGTTCCATGTACTTTGAGCAGCAAGCTCCTAACTTCCGACATACAGGTCCAGCCTATTTATACGCAGATTTTTTATACACAGATTTGACTCAATCCCTTGACTCAGGGGAATGGCCCCTGCAAATGAGAAGGAATGTGCTGATCTCTGGAGAAGGGGAAAAATGCATCCCTTTAAAATCAGTTTTAAAAAAAATGAACAGTCCTTTAACAATAGCCTCCTTAATGAGAGAGCCATAAGGCAGCTGGCTGACAATCAGTCAGTCCTTCTCTCTCCAGGCGACCCCTCCCTCCCCCCGGGCACGTGAAAGAAAGGTGATCACTTTGCATTGGTGAAGGGAGGGGCTGAATGAAGCTCCTTTCTAAGCTCTTGGAGGATGACTGATTGATGGATTGTCTTCTTAATGACTCTTATCCTACATCACAAAGGTCAGCAAGGCTGTTTTTAAATCATCAGAGCAAAGAAACTTTGTTTTTTAAATTGATTTGCTATAGTGAGTTTTTTGCCATCCAAGTGAGTAAGTGCTTCAAAAGGAACCCACAGGAATAATGAGGCTCAACTTGTATTTTCAATGAAGTCACAGGGTGGAAACAGAGAATGAATTTAAATACCTAGTATTGCAAATATCTTCCCATTCTTTGACTCCTAAAAGTTCTGCTACTATTTGTGCTACTCTAACACTGGAGTCCCTGAGGCAGTTCATGGCTGAACACAGTCACCTTCTGGCAACTCTTGCTGGACTGGAACCAACCGTATTGGCTTCTGCCTTTCCATTGGACCAGTCCAGCGATGTGGAGAGTGGGGATTTGCTGCATGGGAAACAGTCTGTCCTCCATATCTACCCAGGCTTTGCGCACTGGAGAGGACACTCTGTTCCAGAACCACCATTTAGAGCGCGATACCATAGTCTTCCGAGACTGAAGGATGCCAAGGAACACTATCACATCTCCTGTCCCAAACATTCCTCCTAGGAAATGCCTTAAATTGCAATCCCCTGTGGATGTACCTGGAAGTAGGTCCCCCTGAATTTAATGAAACTTAATTCTGAGTGAACATGCAGAGGACTGTGCTGCAAGGATTCTTTTCTCTCCATGGAATTCTTACAATGACTCTTCTCCCAATTCACTCCTCAGCTACTAGATTCCATTCATAATTTTTCTGCTACTATTATTTTTCTCTTCAAAAAGCCTCTACCTTGGAAAAATCTTAGTGATGTTGTAGAATTTAAAGATGTTGTTTACATGCTGTGAAAATTCCTAGATTTTCCACCTGTCCTGTCTCAAAACAAAGCAACAGATATTTTAGGGTCACTGCTGTTAGAAGTCAGCCCATGGTCTATTTTTTAGGGATTCACCTCTTTCATCCTAGAAAGTATCAGTTAAGCATGCTGTTCCTACTGGACCTGGCATAAATCAAGGCTGGGCACTCCTGCTTATCTGACTAGGGTCCAAAATCAGTTAAGGATTACCAAGTGACCATGTCTTGATCATGAAGTAGAATAATCACTACCAAAAGTGCATATATGGTTAAGTTGAAGAATGGTCACTAAGTGACTGATATCATGGACCTCTACTTTCGGGGAGAGAGATGTCATGGCAGAGAGGAACCATCATCCAAAATAAGTAAGACCAGAGACTAACTGCACAATCATAGGGATATTTACACAAAAATAAGTCCCATTGGGTTCAATGAAGCTTACTTGCAGGTATGGGACTGCAGCCTAAGAGCCCAATCCTATCCAGTTTTACAGTGCTGGTGCAGCCAGCTGGTGCAGCAGAGTGAAACTGCAAACAAAGCGACTGTATCACACGAAAAAGGAAGGAAGACCTCGCATTGATACCAGCAAGACCCGGGATCTGAGAAAAGTGGAGGAATTTGCACGAGCACTTGAGGAATCTCTTCCAGGCCCGGTCGATGCAAACGCATCCAACAGATGGGAACATTTCAAGAATGCCGTTTACAACACCGTCTTGTCCATATTTGGCAAGAAGACCAACAAGACGGCAGACTGGTTTGAAGCCCACTCTGAGGAGTTGACACCAGTCATTGAGGAAAAGAGGAGAGCTCAAGCAGCACACAAGGCCTGTCCCAGTGAGCGCAACCTGCAGGTCCTCCGAGCTGCTCGCAGCAAAGTCCAGCAGGCTGCCAGGAGATGTGCTAACGACTACTGGCTTCAGCTCTGCTCCCAGATACAGGTAGCAGCTGACACAGGCAACATCAAGGGGATGTATGACGGTATCAAGCAGGCCCTAGGTCCAACACAGAAGAAAATTGCCCCTCTGAAGTCTGCCACAGGCGAGGTCATCCAGGATCGGGCGCAGCAGATGGAACGCTGGGTGCAGCACTACTCTGAGCTATATTCCAGAGAAAATGTAGTCACCGAAGAAGCGCTGAACAACATTGAGTGCCTGCCTTTGCTGGAGGAGCTTGACAGTGAACCAACCCTAGAAGAACTTCACGTGGCCCTGGACTCCCTTGCCTTTGGCAAGGCACCTGGAAAAGACAGCATGCCTGCTGAAGTCCTAAAGTGCTGCAAAGAGATCATCGCTACTGAGCTGCATGAAATCCTCTGTCTCTGCTGGAGAGAAGGTGAAGTACCTCAAGACATGAGGGATGCAAACATCATCACGCTGTACAAGAACAAAGGTGACAGGGGTGACTGCAATAACTACCGTGGCATCTCTCTCCTTAGCGTTGTAGGAAAGTTGTTTGCCCAAGTTGCACTAAAGAGGCTCCAGGTACTTGCAGAGAGCGTTTATCCAGAATTACAGTGCGGATTCCGAGCCAGCAGGTCCACCACTGATATGGTATTCTCCCTTAGACAACTGCAGCAGAAATGCAGGGAACAACGGCAGCCACTCTTTATAACCTTCATAGATCTCACGAAGGCTTTCGACCTGGTCAGCAGGGACGGCCTCTTCAAGATTCTCCCCAAGATCGGATGTCCACCCACACTCCTCAGCATCATCAGATCCTTCCACAAGAACATGAAGGGCACTGTTGTCTTCGATGGCTCCACATCAGACCCCTTTGACATCTGAAGCGGCATGAAGCAGGGCTGTGTTCTTGCACCAACCTTGTTTGGGATTTTCTTCGCTGTCCTGCTGAAGCAGGCCTTTGGAACTGCAACAGAAGGCATCTATCTCCGGACCAGATCAGACCAGAAAGCTCTTCAACCTCTCCAGACTGAGAGCAAAGTCCAAAGTCCAGCTGAAATGTCTGCGTGACTTCCTCTTTGCCGACGATGCAGCTGTCACTACCCACTCTGCCAAAGATCTCCAGCAGCTCATGGATCGTTTTAGCAAGGCCTGCCAAGATTTTGGACTGACGATCAGCCTGAAGAAAACACAGGTTATGGTTCAGGATGTGGACTCACCTCCCTGCATTACCATCTCTGCGCATGAACTGGAGGTTGTCCATGACTTTGTGTACCTTGGCTCAACGATCTCCGATACTCTTTCTCTCGATACTGAGCTAAACAAACGCATCAGTAAAGCAGCTACCACATTTTCCAGACTCACAAAGAGAGTCTGGTCCAACAAGAAGCCGACAGAACATACCAAGATCCAGGTCTACAGAGCTTGCGTCCTGAGTACACTTCTGTACTGCAGTGAGTAATGGACTCTCCGCTCACAACAGGAGAGGAAACTGAACGCTTTCCACATGCGCTGCCTCCGGCGCATCCTCGGCATCACCTGGCAGGACAAAGTTCCTAACACAGTCCTGGAACGTGCTGGAATCCCTAGCATGTATGCACTGCTGAAACAGAGACGCCTGTGTTGGCTCGGTCATGTTGTGAGAATGGATGATGGCCGGATCCCAAAGGATCTCCATAGAGGAGATCGTGCATAGAGGAACTCGTGCAAGGAAAGCGCCTTACAGGTAGACCACAGCTGCGATACAAGGACATCTGCAAGAGGGATCTGAAGGCCTTAGGGATGGACCTCAACAAGTGGGAAACCCTGGCCTCTGAGCGGTCCACTTGGAGGCAGGCTGTGCAGCATGGCCTTTCCCAGTTTGAAGAGACACTTTGCCAACAGTCTGAGGCTAAGAGGCAAAGAAGGAAGGCCCATAGCCAGGGAGACAGACCAGGGACAGATTGCACTTGCTCCCGGTGTGGAAGGGATTGTCACTCCCGGATTGGCCTTTTCAGCCACACTAGACACTGTGCCAGAACCACCTTTCAGAGCGCGATACCATAGTCTTTCGAGACTGAAGGTTGCCAAAACAGCAGCCATGCCAATGGGGTGTGCACGCGATCCTGTGGTGGGGAAACAGTCTCAGAGGCCACCTCAACGTATGGGGTAATTTGTTCCCTTACCTTTGGGCTGTGTTGAGGCTGCACTGGTGCTGGAAAGTTGGATAGGATTGGGCCCTGATTCTACAAAGCTGCATTGGATAGTCTGATTATTTTATGCTTGTCTATCTAACTGGCACTGTGTTGTAAGAACCACACCCAGGTTCTTCATCATTGATGTCCTTATGCAAATACCTGTTTTGCAACAACCACCTTCCATGCATCTGAGAGGGATGATCTCCAAGGTGTCCCCTACCTGGTTTTAACTATCATAATGTTAGCAATTATTACCTTTTCATTCCAGAAGAAGGGTAAGTTGAGAAGAAGAAGGCAGGTGGCTGATAATAGGCCTCCCCCCCAACCATCACATTGTGACTTTTCTTCCAATTGTACAACAGAAAAGTCCACTACTTCACCTAATAAAATGACTGCAATTATGTATAGGAATAGGAGTTAATGGGTACAGGTGGCAAGAAAAAGGGAGGAATCTGAGCACCTAGAGGGCAACTCCGTTAAAACTTATTGTCCTGCCCAGTCTTCCAAATTGTTCTTTCATCCCTTTAAAAATTGTTTTTACATTTCCACAATTTTCTAAGAGCCACCCTGATGGAAGAATATTTTGCATTTTATTTGAGATGTGGTATTAACTAAAAAAATATAGCATTTAGGTGAAGTTTTTAAGGCAACTATTATTTAAAAGTTTTATTGTTTACGGACTGAAAAGATATTATCACATTTTTTTAAAAAAATGGCATCACCTATGAAAGCCAAGAAGCTAATAAAAGCTTCCAACTGCCACGCAAAGCTGTGAGGTATGAAAACAAAGATTTCCCAGCTCCAGCGGGCCTTCTTGATGGCCAAGAGTTCAGCAAACCATCGCATCGTATTTACTGTAGCAGAGACACCCAGGTCACTAAGAGGGACCTCCAGATGCAGGATCACCACAAACAGCACCCATTCGACCTGAGGGAAGCCCACAGGCTCGCAGGGCCACTGGCTGGCTCTTTGTCACCAAATGCAGGAGGTTGAATGCAGACATCACTGTAATATTCTCACCAACACAACCAGAGGCAAAGAACAGGGGCAAGAGCTGAGTAAGGAAAAAAAAAGATGAAAACAAAATTAAAACATCAAAATTGTTAGAGAACATTCACAGCAAAACTGATCGTTATGAACTGCTTAATGAAAATCTAAGATCAGCATCCCAAATCCCTATTTATCAGCGAGTTTTGTTCATTCCTTGCCACTGGCCTTATGCTTGATGCTACAAGCCCAACATAGAGTCGATCACATTTTGTAACATAGTTAGCAAAACAGTGACTTCGTTGCCTGGTACTAAAAACAGGACAACCAAAAATGGTAATTCAAAGATGACTGGGAAATGACTACATGAAGACTCCACAGAACACAGGGAACTGTCCCTTATACACAATAATATAACTGAGTTGCATAAATGTCCTGGATCCCATTAGAATAATGAGACACCTAATGCTGCACGAACTGTTGAATCCTTTCAATAGTTTCCCCCTAAGCAAAATAAGGATCTGACAAGAAGTGTCTTCATAAACAGTCGGGGTGCACAGCCCTGAGCTTCTCAGAAGAGGAGCAAGAGATGCTGTGTGGAACTATAAAGGAACTGAAATGGTTAGTTAACAAGGTAGGATAAATGCAGTTTCGCCCATGGGTTGACCACTCACTGCCTCAGACACAGAGACAAAGGTCTGTGAAGCAACTAAAATAGACCGTCTTACCTTCTGAAAAACTATACACGTGATTTAGTTCTGCAACACAAAGGCATACAAGTCTCTCTCTGCCCACCCCAAGAAGAGGGGAAAGCAAGCATTATCGCTTCACGACACATGTGTCACCAAAACACTTTGCGATGCATCTGACAGAATAACTGTGTGTGTGAACATGCCTGGTCCCCAACTTCAGCAAACTACACAACCAAACCATTTGGGTGCTTCTAAATGGAGAACAAAGGTGGGGCGGGGAGGAAAGGGGAAGCACCAGAATGAACAGCCCCAGAGCACCATTAAACATAAACATGTCATTTTCACGAGTGACTGCAGAACTGCTTTTTTGTTTCCTTTTTAGAAAAAAAAAAAGCAAACATTCTTTTGGAGCAGACTGCTGACTAATAAACGATCAAAGGGCTCTGCATTCCAAATACTGCAAATCAAAATGTGATTTTTTTTTCTAGCAACCTTCACCACAAGGAATAAACGTGTGCAGTGAAAATGTAATTACCCAGCAAAGCTGCAGTCTTATTGTGCCCCCGCAGCTGATCATAAAACATCTTCCTATTCTGTTTCATCAACTGTAGTACCAGGCAGCCTGTGCGCCTACCAGTCGCAGCCATCTGGCTTGTGTCAAAGCCTGCGAGTCAAGCAGCTACAGAGCAACAGGAAGAAAGGCAGTGATGTCACTCTTCAGGTCAGGCAAAGAACAAAGATGTATTCTACCGTTAAAAGACTGGGTGCCCCAGGAGTAGAGGCCTCCAGCATGCCTTTGCTGGTTGATTTATGGTTAGTGCTATTCTTGCCACTAGCTAAGTAGGAGAGCACCACCTAGTGGTTATCACCGAGAGCAAAAAAAAAAGTGCCAGGAAAATCAGAAGTGAGTGAAAGGGATACTTGAGTTGCTAAAGCTACACAATACAATTTATAGAAAAATGTAAAAGGCTGACAGCAATAATGTGTTGACAGCAAAAATGTGCAGGATGGACTGCATTCAGCATATGATTCAGCCCAAAATAAGTACAACTGGTCTCTGGTAGCCATGTCCTTGCATAGTGAACCGTTCGATCATTTCCAACAATGTGTCCTGATTTGCCCGGAAATTCAGGTGCGTTGCTCCATCTCAGGGGTCTGGCCTTATTATGCTACCAGCATTCAGGTAACAGAGTGGTGGAAAGCAAAGACGCCACTTCCTACCGCACAGCCATGCGGTCTTTTGGTTTGCAAGCTAAATGGTGTAGCAAAAGTGGCAGTTACATGAGGAAATCAAGGTTTCATTTACACTTGGATTACTTGGCTCTGTCCATTGCATTCAGCCTTTCCAGGTAAGCACAAACAGAGAAAGTAGCAGTAACACTTAAGATACTTGGGGCTACATCCTATGAAGAAGGGCTAACTAAGAATGATGACAGACATGACACATCTTAAGCCCAGCCCACATACGAAGGCACCACATGGGGTGGTAGAATGTCATTCACAATTCAGAGTGCAAATGGGACATACTATTTTTATTTATCTAAAAATTAGCTTTTGAAAAACTCAACCACTACCCATCACACACTATGCCAGAGACAGCATTAAGGTTGCAATACAGAATTTCTGCCAGTCATATGAGAGAGCAGAAGAAATTTTTGTTTTAAAACAAAGTGATGAGAACTATTCAAGTTTAAAAGAGCTTGACAGAAGTGCACAAATAATGGAATGACCACTAAATCTTTGTACAACAAGGAATCTGGCTGAAGAAGGCCAGTAACTTGCCCATCTGGTGCATCACAGCTGCATAACAGAGGTTAGAGCAGCCATTTTCAACCTGTGTGCTGTGGCACAATGGTGTGCTGTGAAAGGTCTGTAGGTGTGCACTGGAGTTTGGAGCACAACATTGAGAACTGCTGAAAACTTCTTTCAGGTTCTGCAGCTGTTTCTATGGCAGTTGACTGTAGTAACAAATTGTCTGTTCCTCTTCCTCTGCTGGCAGAGGAACACACAATTAATTACTACAGATAGTTGCCCTAGAAACAAAACCACAAAACCTGGAAGAATCTCCCAGATGTGCCATCACAAGAGGCAAAGACCACAGAGGCCAGTGTGTCATGGGAAGAAAAACATTAAAAGTTTCTGGGTTAGAGCGTCAATGAAAACTGAAGAGATCTTGTTTCAAATCCCACCTCAGCTATGATGCTCACTGGGTGAACCTGGTCAGTCATGGGGGGGGGGGAGGCAGCTGAGAGAAGCGCCTCATCTTGACTTCAATCAGGTGAGAGGCAGGACAACAGGCTGGATCCCAAGATCCTGCTAATTGGGAATCAGGTGCAGCTGTGATTCTCCAGTTGTGAGGAGTCAGAGTGAGGACAATAGCCTCAGGTGATGAGATCATTTCCAGAAGCTTCAACTGGACCAAATCTCTGATTGGCTGACAGTTAAGTTTAAGGTGTAAAAAGCCCTGCAGTTGGGAGGAAGCTGGCTACTCTTGGAGCTTGTTCTGTGCTATTCCATCGTGGGTGGCTGTTTGTATCAGCCCTGGTATGACAGGTAGAAGAGCTACCCTCTGCTTATACTCGGAAAGTTCCAGGGGAGTGTTAGGGACAAGTAAGCTTAGCTTTATTGTTTTAGTATTGTGTGTGTAATTATTCTCTGGAATACCTAAGTAGCTTTTGTAGTAATATAAAACATTAAGTTGGATAGGAATTGGTCCTCAGTTTACTACTGAAACAAACCAGAGTCTGGAGGCTTAAGTTCCTAGAGCTGGGGGAAGGGGATTTGGTGGCTATCAGAGTGCAGTTGCCCTTAGAACCCATATGCCCATGTCCTTGGTTTATTAGGCCAGTCAGGTGAATGTGTGCAACTTGTACTCGACATCTGGTTTTTTTTGCCTGGGAACTGTAGCCTGCTCTCTCTTGGAGTGTTAAGACCTTGAGTGTAGGATACATAAGAGCTAAATTAGGAATGTGCATTTCTGACTCACTGGGGATGTTAAGGCACTGAGCCAGGAGAAAGACCTGGACCGTGAGAGGCCTGCTATAGCACTGCCCTCATTTTAGAGACAACAGGCCAGCTCACTAGACAATAATAGGTTGGGCTGTTCTGGCAGGGACTTTCTCAGTTTTATGTGGCTAACAGCACAATCCTAACTTGTGCTGTTACAGCCAGGCTGCAATGGCCTGTGCCTGTGCTCTCCAGCACAGGGTGGGAGCAGCTCAGGGGTAAGGGGATATTTTCCCCCTTGCTGACCTCACCAGGAGGGGTACAGCATTCAGTGCCACCTCCAATCCTGTCCCCTTCCTGGGCCCAGTTCTCCCCTGTTTCACCCTCAAAACTCCCCCTCTCTATCTCTGAACCTCCTCTCTCCCATATCTTATCCCCGAGTTTTCCCTCTGTTCATACCATTTCTGATCTGCCTAGAGCAGTTGTACATGAGAACATGAGAACCCATGTGTGGGGAAATGGCACGCCTCTTGCCTGCTGAATCATCTTTGCAAAGGTGATTTTGGACTGACGATCAGCCTGAAGAAAACACAGGTCATGGTTCAGGATGTGGACTCACCTCCCTGCATTACAATCTCTGCGCATGAACTGGAGGTTGTTCATGACTTTGTGTACCTTGGCTCAACGATCTCCGACACTCTTTCTCTCGATACTGAGCTAAACAAATGCATCGGTAAAGCAGCTACCACGTTTTTCAGACTCACAGAGAGAGTCTGGTCCAATAAGAAGCCGACAGAACATACCAAGATCCAGGTCTACAGAGCTTGCGTCCTGAGTATGCTTCTGGACTGCAGCGAGTCATGGACTCTTCGCTCACAAGAGGAGAGGAAACTGAACGCATTCCACATGCGCTGCCTCCGACGCATCCTCGGCATCACATGGCAGGACAAAGTTCCAAACAACACAGTCCTGGAATGAGCTGGAATCCCTAGCATGTATGCACTGCTGAAACAGAGACGCCTGTGTTGGCTTGGTCATGTCGTGAGAATGGATGATGGCCGGATCCCAAAGGATCTCCTCTATGGAGAACTCGTGCAAGGAAAGCGCCCTACAGGTAGACCACAGCTGCAATACAAGGACATCTGCAAAAGGGATCTGAAGGCCTTAGGAGTGGACCTCAACAGGTGGGAAACCCTGGCCTCTGAGCGGCCCGCTTGGAGGCAGGCTGTGCAGCATGGCCTTTCCCAGTTTGAAGAGACACTTGGCCAACAGTCTGAGGCAAAGAGGCAAAGAAGGAAGGCCCATAGCCAGGGAGACAGACCAGGGACAGACTGCACTTGCTCCCAGTGTGGAAGGGATTGTCACTCCCGAATCGGTCTTTTCAGCCACACTAGACGCTGTGCCAGAACCACCATCCAGAGCGCGATACCATAGTCTTCCGAGACTGAAGGTTGCCAACCATTAAACCAGTTACTGGAGACACCTATTTTCCTTTAAAATTGCCTTAATTAATTAAGCTTACTCTAATTCCTTACCATCTTAGGCAAGATTAGAATAAGGCTGATTTAAACATTCCCACACAAAAGCCCTTTCCTAAGTTAACCAATTCTGCTCTTTTACATTTAACCAGTATAATTTACACAACGGCAAACAGGCTTTTAGCCTGTGATTGTAATAGCCACAATAAAATAGAAAAGAGGACATAATTACTTTTGAAATATTGTACATGTCAGCATAGAAACAATCCAATATAGGAAGGATACTGTAAGGATATGAATGGGCTTAATTCTCCTGGGCTGGAGGCTTAGGGGCCTTGCCAGTGACATCCCCCATGAAACTGGTTTAATTTCTTCCATACAAATGAATATTTGCTATTCTTCCCAACAGGGAAAAAGTAAAGCACTGTACTCTGCTATGTGTGTTATGACAGCCAAGCCTGCCTTTCCCTGTGGGTGACAGTGGCTTGCTCTCATGGACCGGAATCTTGTGTCGTGTATTTTTGTGCACAAACACCGCCACTTCCCCCCCTTAGCTGTCCCTGCCACAAGCAAGCCTACCCTCTGTGTCTGCACAATCTTCACCAGGAATAAATACTTGCAGCATGATGACAGAACTATATAAAGATGCAGCTTTTAAAAAAATGTTCTGTAACAACAGAACGTCAGCAAGATTTGTATGCATATGAGAGATTCTTAGCACATGAGTGAATGCAATTGGCATTATGTTTGAATGCGGAAGGATTCATATCTACCATATATGGATTGTGTGCCAGAAACTGATCACCATATGACTATGAAGAGAACCAAAAGGTCAAAATGCTATAGAAAACCCCTAAAAGACAACACTCTGTATGTCACCTATCATTTATTTACGAGCCCTGAATGGTTTGAGCTGCCCAGATTACAAGAAACGAGCTGGAATGACAAACCAGGACAAAACAGTACTGAAATATTCTACAGGCAGTTGTTTCCAAAACACACAAACCTCTACTTGCCAAGCCTGCAAAAGTGACCTCATGCACTTCAACACAAGTTCCATCTACACATGCAAGGGAGTCATATACACACTGAGGGCCTGATCCTATCCAACTTTCCAGCACCTGTGCAACTGCAACACAGCCCGGAGGAAAGGGAACAAGTGCTCCTATATCTTAAGGAGGCCTCTGTGACTGCCCCACCACCACAGGATGCAGTGCCCGCCCCACTGGCATGGCTGCACCAGCCCTGGAAAATTGGATAGGATTGTGCCCTGAGTTCTCAATTAGAGCAGTAAGTTCTATTGATTTGTTGGATTTTTATTCTTCCTCCAAGAAGCTCGAAGCAGCATTCAAACCTCAAAGCAGTGCTGTGCAGGCAGTTCCTCTGAGACACAGCTATCTGCCCAAGGCCAATCTGTGAGTTTGGGGGCTGAGTGAGTAGGGATTTCAGAAGACGCCTGCCAACCATCTGAGTGTTGGTTAAGATAATGCATACAGTACTGTATTTATCTCTGAGCACAAAATGGAGCATCTTTCCAACTTTAATCCTAGTTTGGAAAATACTAGTCTACAGAATATTTGTCTACTACTTGTCTACTTGCTTTCATCTCATTAAAAAAGTATATAAAAATATACAAAGGTTCCTAATTATTCTAAGCAATTATAGTTTCTTGAAGCAAAGATGCAACAATAAAAACTGGAGTGAGGACACCAAGACTATAATTGATGTACAATCTGAGAACACCAACTTCAAGACCATGTAAAAAGAACTAGTATTTTTCTATTATTTGCTACAATAATTCATTTTTCTATGTGTATACATGGTCTTTTGTTATGCATTGATTGGAATTTTAAAGATAAAATGTGGATTACTCATTTCTGAAATCTGAACAAGAATCACCATTGCTGCTCTGCATATTTATTTACAGAGGAGCAAAAATGGTTGTAGAAACACAGACAACTTTCATTTGTACACCACAGCCCCAGAGCATTAAAAATAAGTAGTAGACTGATGTGTAACCACAGCAGGTTATTTTTATATTACCTTCCCATGTCCAATGAGCAGCTGAAACAGACTTTCAACATCAAGAGTGGGCAAACAGACAGTGACTTTATTTTTGCATCCTAGCCAGAGGTTTACACCAGTGGCATAGCTAGAGGGGGTGCAAAGCACTAAGTCTGGCAAGCGCCTGAACCCACCATGCAAGTGGCCCGTCCTCTTTGGAGCCGTTCCAGGCGGTGGAGCAAAACAGGTCTAGGCCTGGAATGGCTCCAAAGGGGAGGGGCTGGTCAGATGGCAGGTTCAGGCACATGCCAAACTGAGTGCTTTGCACCCCCTCTAGCTATGCCACTGGCTCACACTTTGGGCCATTAAACGGGACCCACTGGGAAGTCTTAGCTTGGGGAGCATCAGCGACACCCCCTGCCCAGTCCCCAAGAAGAACGCGAATGCCGGTCCCTCCAGGCCAGGATCTTGCAGAGGAAGATCTATGTCAAAAGACCCCCCAACTCTCCATGCCGCCCGCAGGCTGTGGCAGGCAAACCAGCAGCCCACCCAGTGGCGCAGCCAGAGGGGCACTGCACTCCCGCAGCCTGCAAGGGCCCCCGTGCAGCCACTCCAGGCGGGGCCTGGCTCCGAAGGGGAGGGCTGGCTGCCTGCCTGCCTGCCTGCCTGCTGCGACATGGGCCTGGCCCCCTCTGGCTACGCCACTGCTGCCAGTCCACCTGCTCCCGAGCGGGGAGGGGCCGCCCGGAGCGGCTCCGAAGGGCTGCAGCGAGGCTCCCCCCAGCTACGCTACCGCCTCCCCGGCCAAGCCCACCGCCGGAGCGGGCCGGGGGCCCCGGGACTGCCCCGGGCGGGGCTGCCGGCCCTTACCTGCCACGAGCGCAGCGGCCGCCAGGAAGCCCGCGAGGCGCAGCAGCGCGCGTGGAGTCTCCGGCCGGCCGACGGGCGCTGCGGCCTCTCCGGCAGGCGGCATGCCGGGAAGGGGCTGGCGCTGGCCGGCGGCCGCGGCTCCAAATACGAGCACGGCCGGAGCCTGCCCAGGAGCGCGCCCCTCCCGCCGCCCGCCAAGGACGCGGCTGCCGAGGCCGGGGCCCCCGGGGATGCCCACCACCCGGGGCAGCCCCCAGCAGGCGCCCTCGGGGGCAGGGGAGGCAGAGGGAGGCCGAGCCTCCCCACCACAGGCCTTCGAGAAGCACCGCTCCCCGCCTCCCCACCCTCACACTGCGGCGCCACTTTCCGGCGCACTCCGGTGGGGAGGCTCGGCCTCACCTGCCTCCCCACCAGCTGCACATCCCTGCCTCAGAGGGCCCCCTTCTTCCTGCTGCACTCGCCAGGACCCTCCAAACACCCGTTTCCCAGCCTGACGTGTTCAAGTAGCCTGCAGAGGGAGCCCCACATGCCCTTCTCTAGGGGCACTCTGTGGGGCAGCAGCCATGCCTACAGTCACCCTCCGCACCACCCACTAAGTCTCACAGCTTCCTGCACTGGGAGAAAAAGAGGACTAAACAGAGCGATGCGAAGGCTCCAGGACAGCCTTTCCCAAACTGTGGAGTGGGAGCCACTTTTAGCTGGGTCCTGCAGGTGGCATTTGTCCCAGATTCTGTCACACTTTGCTTTCCCCCCCACAGAGCTCAACACTAAAATGTCTGCAGGTCCCATAGGATTTAGATTCTAGAACAGTATTTCTCAAACTGAGTGCCAGGACCCACTAGGTGGGTCACTAGCCAATTTCAGATGGGTCACATAGCAGGGACATGCAGTGAATGGGGAGGCAGGTGAGGCAGAGCCTCCACACTGGAAAGCACCCCAAAAACACCACAGCCATGGGAGGTGCACAAGCATTCACAACCCTTGCACTGCAACGGCTCTAAAGGAGGGGGAGCCGCGTGCATGGGTCGTGAGTGCTTGGACACCTACCATGGCAATGGTACTTTTCAAAGGTACTTTTTTATCTATTCAATTGTTAGGCACCTTGGGTGCCCTTTGGGGAGAAAGGTGGATTACAAATCAAATAAAAAGTGACAGTCAGAAAGTCACCTGTCACAGCTACTCCAGTTGACACAGGGCTCCAAGCTGCTTCCCCCTCTGGACTCAAAACGAAGAAAGGGAACCCTGGGGCTGGAAAAGGACAAAGGTAGCAGAGCAGAGGCTGGGCAGCAAAACCACCAAACCGGTCTGGAAAGGACCAAAATAAGGTGGAGTGCTACACTCAAGATTTATGTAAAAAATGGCACATGGCCTACTGGGGGTTGTCCTCTGCAGCCCTAGATAATTTGCGGTAGACTCACCTTAAGGGATATATAAAAATTTGGGTTAAGAGTGATTTTAGATTTAAAGACAAATGCCTTGGGCTCTGTAGCTCAGCTGAAGACTAGGAGTGCCTGTCCTCTTCAATACTGTATGATCTTTCACAGTGCTGCTTTATCAACCATTGGTTTGCTCCACATTCCACGTTAATTGACGGTCATTGTAGCCAACAGTAGCAGTGCATTCTTGGTAGCATAGGACCAAGCTGTTCCCATTTCCTCCTGTGTGACTTCTGCAGCACCATTACCAGACAGTGCTCCGCTTGGCTTCCCAGGAACAGATCCACGGCCTTTTTAACCACAGGATTTTAGCTCCTTTAAAGGCCTTTTAAAAATAAATAAATAAATAAATAAAAGAATGACACTAAGGGCCCACTAGAGTGCATCAATTCCTTCAGAATAGCATTAAAACTACACTGAGTTTTCTAATTGGCTATTGAGGTATTTGAAAAATGTGTTAGAAGTAATCCTATTAAACACCAAGATCTCCCCCATTATACCAATCTACTTCTGAGAGCTGCTCACAGTGGCAAGCAGAAGATTCAGCCAGACTCTTGGAGAAGAAGCTGGCAGAATACACAGCTTGCTTGTTGTAGATGGCTTTGAGCACTGCGACCTTTAATAAACTCTCTGCTATGCCCCCCTTCCCCCACCAAGATGGACATGGAAGTAGTGCCACCCATGCAGATTGTCAAAGAGCTACAGAAACCGACAAGTGTGTAAAAAGCCCTAATAAATCTTTAATTAGTTTTGTTTTGCTTTTGTGTTTACAGGACAAATTACAAACATCTGATTTTCTCAAATGTCCAAGGTATTATACACATCCCCATCTGTCTTGCAGGGAGGAATATTGGTCAACATTTTTACGTAAAATAAGCAGAATAGTACAGATAACTATAATAAATGTACAGTGTTTACAAAGAGTTTAGAAGCAAGGAAGATGCATCTGCATCCCAAGGCAAACTTTTCAGCTGCCACAACTAGTTTTACATTCACTTGCAACAGGTCACAAGATGGTTACTAAGATCAGGTCAATAAATCACTATGATGCAGAAATACAGCAAAATCTGATTATATACATATAATACATATACAAATATGTATAATATACATGTATATGTATATAGTAAATCTCATGAAAAACTTTTCAGACTTGGCAAAATCTACTTGCTGGTCAAAAATATGTACTTGTTCTTGGCAAGTAGAATTTTGCATGGCTGATTATATTACATGTATTCATTTGTTAGCGTCCAGGACATAAAACAGACCAAGGTTGTTTTTTTTCCAGATAAGAAACCCTCCATTATTAAACATGTTGCCCACAAAAAGCACAAAGGTAAAGGCACAATAGGATTTTCTGTTGCAGAGTAATGTGCATCATATTCACTCAACCATAAGAAAACGTGCATTATTTGTGCAAGTTCATGCTGCCAATCCATATCTACAATAAAACTGGGCTTTAATAAATGAATTTTAAATTGGTTGGTTTCCTGTCTTTTAATATATGCAATATCTAGCTGGACTTTCAAATTATGCTGCATCAATAGGAGTTAATGTATTGAATGATTTTATATTTTCAAAGTCCCAATATTTTTTAGTTTTAGGTGCAGACAATGCACAAATTTAATACTGAAACATACACAACTATTCATGTAAATGTACTGCATTTCTAAGCTCTTACAATCAAGATTTAGTTTCCAAAATATGCGCGTCTTTAATTTTACACATGTCCTACTATAGCAAAACCATACAAGGAAAGTTTATTCCCTGGAGATACATTGCCACAGCTTTCCTTTCATAATAAATAACAGCTTTTCACAAAATGTTTGAGTACCTGCCAATTGTTTTATTGCTCACATAATTTTGAACCCATCATCACAATTACAATATCAGACCATTCACAAAAAAGTCATAACCAGATATTTTTATATAAAACCTATAAAAGATATTTAACTTGTATCTAATACTTCAAGGTGTTTGGCTGTTTGACCTTTATGTAATTGCACAGCCAAAATATATAAAACATTAGGTTATGAATAAAATATGAAGCTTATTCACTGCTTTAATGCAGACATCTTCACAAGATTACTTTTGCTGCTGCCACCACCACCAGCATTTACCATTTATATACAGAGCCAGTACATTTGCATTCAGTTGGTTTTTCTCGGCATTCACTAAAGACAAAATTTCTCTTTCCTAAGGTAGGACAAAGGTGAAGCGCTGATAGCAACAGAAACCAAATACCAGAGAGAAAGGAACACATCTACTTACTTGCCATCAGAAACTGTAGGTGGTTTTGTTACAAAATACCCACAAGATTTCACGGGAAACTATGGAAATAAAGTACATCTCCATGCTTTTAGATTCTTATCAAACACTTGTTGGTGCAAAAATACAGCCACATCTGAGAATGTTTACTAAATTCAACATTTGTCATGCAAAACTTAATGTGTTGGTTTGCTTGAGCCCCAAAGCACTTCATAGCGCAATTGCTCTTCTAAGTTCAGTATTACTGCCTCTTTGCTCAGTCATTCTGGGAAAAAAAGAGAGACTTCTGGAACTTGTTTAATGAAAATGTTACATACAAAAAGTACTAAAAGTGGAAGACAGGGTCAGGCAGGAATATTTCCCTGCTGCAAGTTAACAGTTCTAGTAGCAGTAAAACGTTTCAGGAGTTTCCTTGAGACTTAGTTGTGCCTGTCCGGAGACGAAGATGCGACATTGAGTTCATGTGTGCATTTGATGGCTTCAGTGGAGTGTTACAAGTAATAGCTTGGGGGAAGCGATGATGATATCGATCTAGCCGTAGATACTTTACTGTTACCAATTTTCCTGTAGGGAAGAATAGTTCAACACATAAGACTTTGATTTAATGAACAAACATGAGAGTGTACAAGTTTATACTTATTAAAAAGGTGATCAGAAATAGTCTGACTCGCATGTTTCCATCTTGCTACCTAAGTGAATTAATTGTCAACAATCCCAACCTCCTGAATTATTTGTCAATAGATCTCTTACCATCAAACCAAGACCCGTGTAATGCCTTAAAAGCCTTTCCAGCATATTCTGGAGACAGACACTTGACATATACACAGCCCTGAGGGGAGAAACAAAGCTTTAGCTTAAATCTAGAAAGAAAATTGAACATATAAAGTGAACTTCAGTAAACCAGGTTATTTTACCTCACGTGAATTTTTGTCCACAGCTATGTGAACAATCCCCTCATTATCACAGCATTTCTCCAAGATTGCTTCTTGAATTGCCAGGTGCCAGTGATCACCAATTTCCCTAAAACACATACAATAAAATCATAACACTTACATGTCAATATTTGTACTTTAAGGGGTTTTATTCAAAAGTGCTAAAGGTTGCCTGAAGATAACATCCAAAGGTCGCCAGTTCGAGGCTACCGGCACCGTGCGACCTTGAAGCAGCTGACAAGCTGAGCCAAGTTATTCCATCTGCTCTGAGCGTGGGAGGATGGAGGCCAGAATGTGTGACCAGATTAAGAAAGAAACATCTGAATGTTGTGGTTTCTTGAAAGATAGAACCTTCTTTCAAATTGTAAAAATCCCTACGGGGATTTAAATTGCCTCCGTATGTAAACCGCCTTGAATAAAGTCTGAGGAGAAATCTGAGGACCAAGAAAGGCGGTATAGAAATACCTGTATTATTATTATTATTATTATTATTATTATTATTATTATTATTATTACTACTACTACTACTACTACTACTACTACTACTACTACTATCTGAACTAGGTGAGCCCACAGGTTCCTTAGAACCCAAAATTTATCTCAACGAACCTATCTGGAATATGAGAACAGAATGTTAGTTCTCTATCAAACCAATGAAAAATCTGCAATTCTAAAGGTATGAGACATTATTTTGATGGCCTACGCTGTAGAGGGCTATTTCTTAAACAGTGGTTCCTTTGTCACACATCCGAGCAAAAACAGAACTACGTTACAGTATTTTATTTACCTATATTAAATAATTTGAATAGCTTGGCAGCTAGAGAGAAACAAAACACCCATTTTATATGAGATTTCATACAAATTTCAGTGTTCCAAGTGACTGATATTCACACTAGTCAGACGAGGTCAAGTATGTAATACGCCTCTCCGTGCCAAACCTTAAGGTCTTGGGATAGAAAGTCCTTCTACTTCAGGGCTTGGCAGGAAACATAACAAAGTGTGCCAGCCTTACTGGGCTATGTCCCTGTAAGAGCTGTTGCAGAGACTCCACTGTTTCTCAATCCACAAAACAGGGATGATTTTCAGACTCCTAGTAGGATTGAAACCCTTAATAGAAGCAGCTTCTTCCTTGTCCAGGCAAAAGAACTCAAATCAGGAAACCTGTGGCACTGGATAAATGTAAGTTATCCATTTTTGAAAGATGGATTTCTTCTAAAGTCCCCTCCATTAGAAGGGGACAGTTTGAATAGGAGGAAAGCTCTCTCCTTCAACTGCAATATGCTGATTCCAACCAGACATAGTAACAGGAGAGTCAAGAGTAAAAATGCAAAGTTAAACCTGTAGAAACACCTCTCCTTTCCCAGTCATTATATATGTTAAAATTTGTCTCCTCCCATGTTTCTATGGCATCTAGATCCAATCCCAGTTTCTACCTGCAATGAGGACAAAAATACAAATACTGTAAGTTATATGAATACTTACATAACTGGATCAAACATATTGCGAATCTTTAGGCATGGTGTCAGACTATTTGGTGGTGAATTTCTTCTGTCTAGATGAAATGCTACAAAAACACAGAGACAGAACTGTTTAAGTAGCAAAGAGTTATCGTTACAGGTCAGGCATCATTTAAATACTAATCTGTTTCCTGTATGCCACAGAACACATAATGCTTTAGCTATCATGCAGCCAAACATAACAAAACCTTGCAGTTATTACTCAATACTGTGCCTGATATCCTAAATTCCAAGAAACACTAGTATCTTATTCCAGAATGCAACAAAGTTGATAATATGAAAATACAAGTTATAAAAAACAGAAAATCTTTGTGAAGTGTACACTCAAGCTTATGCTATTACAAAATATTTAATGAAACAATCCTTTGTACTAACTACATTGGCCTTTCAATCCTATAGCTACACAGCTGCACTAATTCTGTGTGACCTGTGTTTGACAGCTAAGGCAAGTCTATCTTGCTGTATAGTTAGAATCACAATTCTATTACAAAAGTAACTGCAAATATTAGTAAAAGTTGCATCAATGTCACTGGCTGTACAAGGGCACAACTGTTTTCACAGTGGCTGGTAAACAGACTCGGGTCCCACTCTACATACACCCTTAATCTGAAGCACAAAAAGAACTGCAAGTTAAGAGACAGAGACATCAGTGAGGCTGCATTCAACTTCAGGAATTACCAGAGTGGAGTGAAACTGAAGAAGATGGAAAACTTAATGGGGTATGACAGTCTGTATTTAGAAAACAGCTAAGGAAAAGCAAGGAGTTAGGATTATGATCCCTAGAGAATATATAGAGCACTTTAAAGGGAAGTGGAATTGTACAGTTCAGTCCTATCCTGTATTTACTCAAAAATCATATCTTTACTCAACAGTACGTATTTCCAAGTAAGCTCAAATTACACAACTGTAGCAGACTCGTTTAAACCTATGCCTGCCTCAATCACTCATGCACACAGGGAGAAGGAGCCCAATGTTTAGAGCAAAAAAA
The DNA here is from genome assembly GCF_035046505.1 of Tiliqua scincoides. Taxonomy (NCBI): domain Eukaryota; kingdom Metazoa; phylum Chordata; class Lepidosauria; order Squamata; family Scincidae; genus Tiliqua; species Tiliqua scincoides. The sequence continues at coordinate 78,124,896 of NC_089827.1, read as the reverse complement.
GGCACTAGCCCTTTCCCTACCCATAGCTGGGCTCCAACCACCCATCTCCCTAACCAACTCCAATAATGGAAGCAAGGTGGTGGGAGGTAAATGGTAGCCATGGGGAAAGTTCAGTTCTTCTAATTTTGTTTTAAGACACACACTCCTGCTTTTTACTCATAAAATTATCAACTATCCAGGTTCAAGCAAATGAGTCTGCTGACATATAATTCAGCCTCTAAATTTGCTAAAAGTCTGGATGGCCAGATGAACTACTTAAATAATAATTAACTTTTAGTCAATTAACTTTGGAATTCACCAGGAGACCACATGTGCCTTATCCACACAGGTCAAATTTATCATTTTGAGAACACTTGTAAGCAAGTCAGCTGACAAACCATACCATATCAAACCAAACCATACCATACCACTGCAGGCCTGCCTTGTCATTCTATCACAAACATCACCCCCTCCTCCTGTAGTCAGTAACTACTGCCTAAACACCTTTTTTCATAAGGCTAAGCTACTTGTGGATTTGAGAACGTTAAGTAGTCAGATACGAACATCCATTCCTAGGATGTGCTCTGAGTTTGTTCTGTCCTATCAGAACTGGCTATAAGGTAGTTCCCTAAACGATTACTGTGGGAGTCAAACATACCCACCCACTGAAATTTCTATGACGCATTCAACTGGGTAGTTTTCAGATCTTAGGATTTTGACAAGGAACATAATTTATGATGAAATAACAGATGAAAAAGACTTGTTTTTCACAATTATTCTATAATACAGTGTTACTCATAGTGTGCTCCTAGGAGTCCTAGGGCTCCCTGAGACCCCTTCAGGGGCTCCATGAGCACTCTGTAAGTGGACCCCATCTGCCTCCTGCCTGGTTTGCTCATCTAGCCCACCCGCCTCCCCTGTTCATAGCTTTCCTTCTTCATTCCCCTCCTTTCTGGCTCATCACTGGTATCTGGCTTTGAGCTCAGTGCTGTGCCCCTCTGCACATTTGCTTGATCTCCCTGAGACTACACATATGCACGGGCAGGGCTCTGTGAGACTCCTTTTAGGAGTGTAAAGAGCCCCAAGAGTACAGATGATTTGAGAGCCTGCTATAATACGGTACTACAGACCATTACTGTTTATGATAGATATGATCATCAGTCACAACGGAGAATAAGGGCCCAGTCCTATCCAACTTTCCAGTGCTGAGGCCACCATGACAAAAGGGCATGCGCCACATCCTTCAGTGGGGGTAGTAATGGATTCTTCCTCAAGGTAGGAGAATGTGTGTATCCTTGCCACAGGGCTGCACTGTGGCTGCATCAACACTAGAAAGATGGGTGGGATTTGGGCTTAAGTCAACTAACGGTTATAATGTCTTACGCGTGACTACACAGAAGCATGTCCCACTAAATTCAATGGAGCTTACTCCCGGGTAAGTATAGAGGACTGTATATTATAGCTTTTCTAGCTAAAACTGAGATGTCCCAACCATCGGCTTAAAGCGACAGGTGAGTTTAGTATTCATTTCAAACTATAAGGGGAAAGTGCACATCAATTGTTGCATACCTTGCCCTTGCCATACTTTTGATGGCACGACCACCATTTTGTCACACGTTGCAGATGGCTGAATCCATCTCCAAACCAGGAAGTCTGCACCACCTACTCTTCGAGTTTCTGTTCGAACTCTAGACTCATTAGCAGCAAGAAAATCAACAGCTCTGTTCCAAACTTTCTTCATTCTTTTCCTTAAATATATAGAAATAAATATTGAAGCAAAATCAGCATCTGCCGATAATGTTAAGAACTTTGTACCTTTTTTTACCAAATTTGAAAACCAAAATTGAAACTGGTTCTCCATCTAAACTGCCTGAATGACTCTACTTCATCATTTGCCCATACCTGTCTTGAGGTGGTATCAAAGAATCCCGTACATGTGGAACAGGCATATATGGCTGCAGGTCTTTGTTCTCCTGGCATGCTTCATTGTGACTTCTTAGAACATCTGAAAGTATTGCATTAAGTTAGACATACTGTAAATCAAAATGAAGGGCTATATATGAAGTATTTAGGGACAGTACAACCAAAATGGATTTCCTTCAATGGGGTTGAGAGGGAAATGGGAGCACACAATAGCTCCATGTACAAAAAGTTTTTTTGATGTAACCCAAAAGACAGGGAGCCAGGTTGGCAGCTGACAGCCCAGGACCCTCAGGGAAAATCCACAGCATAGGCACAGTATTTTATGAGGAGAAGCATAGCTGCTGTCAACAGAAGGCAGATGGTGTGGGCCAAGCAGGGCTTTGGGAAGGCTTTTCCTTCACTGCCATGACTCAACTTGGGGAGTGTTGTCACACTCTTCAGAATATTCCTCCGCTTACATTTATGAACATATTCAAAAGATCTACCAGAATGAAATATTCTCAATATTCCTGTTCAAGTTAAGATTTTGCAAATGACATTAATTTGCATCACAGAAGCAAGACACAGAAAGTTCTAGGGAAGACTAAAGTACATATATTTTAACTTACCTATAATTTTTACAACCATATCATACATCTGTCTAGTTTCCTCCTCCTCCTTAGACCACAGATATTTCATATACCGTAGGACTCCCCAAACAATTCCTACACCTGTGTCAAATCATATAAGATCACAGGGTTTGATAAGTACCAATATTTTACATTCAAGCATAAAGAACACAAAACAAACAGAAGCTAAAAGCATTCTAGGAAAAATAAGATTAACCATTAAATATGGTGCATCCTCGGCATCACATGGCAGGACAAAGTTCCAAACAACACAGTCCTGGAACGAGCTGGAATCCTCAGCATGTTTGCACTGCTGAAACAGAGACGCCTGCGTTGGCTTGGTCATGTCGTGAGAATGGGCGATGGCCAGATCCCAGAGGATCTCCTCTATGGAGAACTTGTGCAGGGAAAGCACCCTACGGGTAGACCACAGCTGCGATACAAGAATATCTGCAAGAGGGATCTGAAGGCCTTAGGAATGGACCTCAACAGGTGGGAAACCTTGGCCTCTGAATGTCCCGCTTGGAGGCAGACTGTGCAGCATGGCCTCTCCCAGTTTGAAAAGACACTCGCCCAACAGACTGAGGCAAAGAAGGAAGGCCCGTAGCCGGGGAGACGCACCAGGGACAGACTACACTTGCTCCATGTGGAAGGGACTATCACTCCTGAATTGGCCTTTTTAGCCACACTAGACGCTGTTCCAGAACCACTTTTCAGAGTGCAATACCAGAGTCTTCCGAGACTGAAGGATGCCAATGATGATGGCATCATGGAAATAAGTGTCCTAATAATATCATGGCACAGCTATTAGTTTCATCAAAATTTGACATTTTAAATGACATCAGTACTTCTGCCCAGCACTGTTTATGTCAGGGGTGTCAAACATAAGGCCCGGGGGCCGGATGCAGCTCCTGGAAGTTTTTTTATCTGGCCCTCAGCTGCTGAGGTATTACAGCTGAAATGGCAGCCCACTTGAAAATTGGGCTTTCCCAAATCTTTCTCTTACTTTCTGCATACTTTCTCATCTGTCATTTGCAGTTAATGAGTTTTTATATGAGAACAGGGTCTGATTTCTGACCATTAGCTGCTTAATGATGTCACTTTCTGCTTAATGACATCACTTCCGGCCTTCAGCTAGAGCCCTGAATGCTAACTTTGGCCCTCTATATGAAACGAGTTTGACACCCCTGGTTTAGGTGAACAACTACAATTGTGCCTCAGCATCTGAAGAGGTTAGTTCCTAGAACCCTCACAGATGCTGAAACCTATGGATAATCAAATCCACACGTCAGGGCACGCCAGACCCCCGGACACAACCGGAGCTGTGCACTGGTTGCATCCAGAGGGTGTTCTGAGGCCTCCGAGAGGCCTTAGAAAAACGCTTCCAGTTTTTCAGGAAAAATCAGAAGTGACATTCTATTCCCTCCAAGAGGCTTTAGAAAGCCTTCCAAGGCCTCCTCCAGCCTTAGAACACCCTCCGCACGTGATCGGAACATACCTCCGGTTGCTTTTGGAGGGTACAGGTTGGGCCTCAACGCAGGTCAAGGGACCAGCATTAAGTCAAATCCACGGATGAAAAATCAGCAGATGACAAGATCTGTCCTGTACTACTATAAGGGCAGTAACAATTGTTGATGCAAACTGAGAACACCCACAGAGCTTTCAGTGTTTTTATTCCTAGCACTGGACAAATACTTGCATTCACTTAGCTATCCCTGTATAAAAGAAAGGTAAGAACATATGAAAAGCCCTGCTGGTTCAGGCCCAGAGCCCATCTAGTCCAGCCTCCTATATCTCACAGCAGCCCACAAGATGCCTCAGGGAGCACACACAAGACCATAAGCTGCAGTAGTCCTTGCACTGATAGCGTTTTAATGTTGCTAGTCAGTGCTGGTAGTAGGTTCTATAGGCCTCTAAAGCCCTGCCCCGGGTTCCCCTCATGGCACCTTCAACTGCCCTAAATAATGCATTTGGCAATACTATTGCCACCACTACCAAAGGCTCAGGGGTTGGCTAACCTAGATGGGTCTGGGCCCTCGGCCAGAGCCTGACATGGCTGATCCCAGATGTCATCTCTATCACTAACCACACATCTTGCTCACCTGACACTTTTTAAAAAAAACAAAACAGAAAATAGCTGCCTATTTCTTTTCCATGGTATATATATGGTGTGTGTGTGTGTGTGTGTGTGTGTGTGTGTGTGTGTGTGTGTGTGTGTGTGTGTGTATATAAAATTTATAATTATCTAGCATCTTTCCTAGGACCACACATGTTCAAATACGTTTTGCAGAAAACCCACTCACCTATAAGCAGAATTAATGATCTGCATGTTACAGTAATAAATGCACGGCGAAAACGGCATGTGAAAGACATCTGTGGTCTGGTTGATATCAGGTATTTTACATCAGTTGTATTATTTATGGACTCCTCATTCAAGTTATTGCCAACACACCTATTAAAAAAACACACACTTTACTGTCTTGACATCTATGGATCAATTCAGACTATCTCCAAATCATGGATTGGAGATCACAGAACAAATCTTTGCCTCATGTGTTACATCCCGCCCCCCCCACACACATATTTCCTCTCAATTTCCTTTTAATGCTAACTATGATTTGTTGCCACATCTAAACCAGCAAGCTATGATTAATGCTTTCCCTCCAAATCAGTCTGAAGAGACATTTTGACTTGTTTTGGAGAAATAACTCTTTATTGTTTACCAGTTTGTAATCATGGCCGATCATGGTTCATACTAAACAGAAAGAAAAACAACAAGTGAGAAAGGAGCACAGAAACCCATTGCTCAAACACTAGCTGCCAAACCATGACTTGGAGGATCATCTGAAATAAACTTCCATATGAAAAGCAGAACAAATACTATTAAAAGGAAAGACTTACTTTATACCAACATCTTCTCCACTACTTAGAATCCATTGCAGGGATTTGTTAAATTCATTTTCATATTCTGAACCTAAACTCTAAGAGAAGAAAAACCAAGTGAAGATAAAGCTGAAGATCTCCTGCCACCCCCACTTTATTCTAGCGACCAGAGTATTACAAGAATAATTATTTTTAACATGCTATGAAAATGTGACAATCTCATTCAAACTATTTTAAATAAAAGCAAAGTTAACACTAAACTATAAACCTCAGCTACACTTTATACACCCATTCTCCCTGCAATATAAATACAGTAGCAAGCAAAAGGCACCCACAGCTCAAGCAATGACTGCTTTCGGACCACTCAATCCATTGAAACAACAGGACAAACATAAATAAGGGAAATGCATCCACATGTGTGGCAAAAGAAGAACCTGAAGTAAACAAGCGTAAGTACAAACATATTTTTACTATGGTACCAAAAGACAAAGGTATGTTTCAAAATGCATACATCAGTGACAGGTATCTAAGGGCCAATATTAGCACTGTCTGTGTTGTGCCCAAAGCTGCCAGGTAAGAGGCGAAACAAAAAAACCTTGTTCCAAAGAAAACCAGAGCTCCCATTCTTGTGTTCACCCCCTTTGTTCTTCAACCTGCCACTGCCTGAAAAGGCAAAATGGAATCCTGTCCCTGTTGCCAAGGCAACCAGGTTGAGGCACCCTGGAATGAGCATCCAAATGTGCATCCCACCAAAGGTCAGGAAGTGCAAAGGAATGGACCGACACAGACTCTTAACCTTCAAACATTTTAAGTATGTGTGAAGAGCACACCACCTTCAGGTTTTGGGTTTCAACTACTGCAAACGAAATACAAAGGCAGAACTGAATATAAAGGGAGGTATTGGAGACACCGCAGCTAGAGACGAAGGAAGCAGAAGGGGGGAAGAAACTGCACCTGGGATGCTAGGAGCTGTTACCTGTGGCCTTTCACGTCTATGTACTGTACTAATCTACAGAGTACAGGAAACAAGCATGACGAAAGCCTAATAGGAAGGCATCCCAATAGGGGCAAAATACCCATGTGTAGAATATAGTGCTTGAAGAGTATCACTTGTTCAAAAAGAACTGATCAAGCGAAAGGGACGGGAACTTGCTTGATATGCAAAGGATACACCTGCACAAAATCCAGGAAGTTGAGCTGGAAAGCAAGGAATACAAGGAGAGGAGAATAAGAGAGATTCCACTGCAGGAGTCTACAATGGCCACCTGGCCAAGCAGAAGTAATGGATGATGCCAACAGATTTGCAAGTCTACCAAGAGGTAAGATATAGTGGTAATTAGGGGCCAACCATCTGACATCTGCTAGAAGTCTTAACTTGAGAGGTCTGCTGAGAATGAGAGGTCCAATTAATTCTTGACTTCCTAACAAATTCAGCATTCAGAAAGTGGAGGAAGGAACAAAGGGGTTGGCTATTCTGGACTTAGAGCCCAACACTGGGCTCAGTGCGCTGGCTCATTGCTGGTGCACACTGTCACAAACGTGCCTTATGGCACGTTTGCGGGCCTTACCACCAGGTGAGCATCTGTGGCAGCCCAGCGCTGACTGGCACTGGACTACGACCGGGCTACCGCCAGACATGCACCCAACCTCTGTAGCTCGGTGGTCGCACGGACCACGGAGTGGCACAGAGGTGAGCAGGGGTGTGGAGGGAGGCAGGGAGGTGGCATTCCAGGGAGGGGGAGGCAGACGGCATTACAGGGAGGCGGGGAGAGGGTAGGGGGAGGCATTCCAGGAGGAAGGAGTGGGGAAGGAGGGAGGCGGGACCAGTGAAGTGACGCTCCACCGGATCCAGAGCCTCCGTGTTGGGCTCACTGCCTTACACGGAGGCTCTAGATTCACCGCTGACCTTTGGGTCAGTGGTGAATCGAGTAGCCTCATTGCGGGGCTACTCCTTACCCAGGTAAAGTGGACAAAGTCCTCTTCACCCAGGGAGCCACTGACGGCTGCCCAAAGCGCGCAGGATGCAGCGGCAGTCATTTTCGGCTCAGCTGTGTGCCCCAGGCAGCTCAGGATTGGGTTGCCCATCTTTACCAACAGAGAGGAATTGGTCAAATAAGTAAAAATCACAAGGACGTTAGGAGAAAATAACCTCACCATCTTGAAATTCTTGATATCAACAGAAAGAAAAGCTAAGGGTAATCAGATGTGTACTCTGGATTTCAGGAAAACCAATTTTAACACCTTCAGAGGAAAATTTAAGTTTTGTTCCAAAGTCAGAATCCCTGAAAAGGGATTGGATATTCTGGAAAGTGAGATACTGACAGCAAAATAACAGTTCCCATGAAAGGAAAACTGAGAGATGTCTAAGGAAACCAGTGTGACTAGCTGCCCAGAACACTTATTGAACAGTCAAGAAGCAAGAAGCACATATAGTATATAAGAAATGGAAGGAAGGACAGCTAAAGAAAAGAGCACCCAAATATTGTCTGCATTTGCAGGCATTATGTCAGAAAGGCTACAGCACAGAATGAATTGAGGTTGTTAATGGATAACAAAAGCAAAAGAGGGGTGTGTGTGTGTGTGTGTGTGTGTGTGTGTGTGTGAGAGAGAGAGAGAGAGAGAGAGAGAGAGAGAGAGACACTGACTTTTACACTGTCAATAAGAGGAGAAATGTCAAAGAAGCAGTAGTCTTATTTGTGGAAGTAGTAACAGATGACAGAAGGCAGAGCTGCTCAATTCTTATTTTGTGTCTGTCTTCTTCCACAAGGGGAGGGTGGCTCAACCTAACAACAGCTGCACTAATGAGCAGCAGGGAGCAGCAGGTAGGTAAAAGGATGGTAAAGGAACATCTAGTAAATTAATTAAGTCCTCAGGACAAGATTAACTACACCCCAGGGTATTGAAGGAGCTGCAGATGAGATCTCAAAAATTGTAAGTAGTGGCTCTGAGAACTGCTAGAGAACAGGTGAGGTGCAGGAGGTCTAGAGATTAATAAATGTTGTCCCTATCTTTAGAAAAGAAGAAGGAAACCACAGGTTGGGAAAATTCTGGAACAGATTATTGAGCAGAACGACTCTGAACACTAAAAAAAATTTTTGTAAATATTTCCAGGACCCAGCATGTCAAGAACAATTTGTGCCAGACTCATCTCATCACCTCCTCTGATACTAGTGACTGGCAGACTATCGGAACACTGTCAACATCATGTACCTAAATATCGGTAAAGAATTTAAGGAAGATTCTTAGGAGATCCTGGAGGATAAAATGTGGCTTAGATGGAACTACTGTAAGGTGCATTCAAAGCAGGTGGTGCATTGAATGCTATTAAATAGCTCCACATCAACAGGGAGGGAGGAGGGACATGCAGTGCAGGTGTGGCAGGTGAGGCAGAACCACCCCATTGTAGTCTATGGAAAAGCAACGCAGCTGCCCTGCCCAATTACACCTGAGAAGGCTCTCCTTACACCAACTTTCTCAGGTATAAGGAAAGCCTTCTCAAGTGTGAGCAGGTAGGGCAGTTGTGGTGCTTTTCCATGGACTACTATGGGGTGGTTCTGCCTCACCTGCCAAACTGCACCACTTGTTCATGGGGGGAGGTATAGAGTAGGGTGCTACAGGGCTCTGCCTTGGGTCTTGTGCTGTTCAACATTTTATAAGTTACCTGGATGAGAATGCTTATGACATCTGCAGATGGCAGGGCAAGGCAGGGCAGGAGAAAATAGTTAAACATCCTGGAAGACCAGATCAGGATTCAAAATAATCAAGTAAAGCTTGATCTTTGGGCCCATTATCAACAAAATGGAGACAAATGAAAAGACACACACATGGATATAAAAAAAAATCAGAAGTAGAAGTTCAGAATGGAGAAAACCTGGCTTGGGAGCAGCATGGGTGAAAAGGATCTCTTAGTGGACCACAAGCTCAACAGGAGCCAGCAGGGTGATGCAGATGGGAGGGGGAGGTAATGCAGTCCTGAGTTGCATTAGCAGAGGTATAAGTTAATGTGAAATAGTTCTGCCCTATCCTGTACTCAGAGCAAGTCAGACTTCACTTTGCATATTGTCCAATTATAAGACAATTATTGACAAGCTAGAGTGGGTTGAGAGGAGGGCCACAAAGATTGGGAGGGGTCTGGAAACTCTCTATGAGAGTAGTTCAGATGGGCAAGGAGAAAGAGGTGGAGCCCCCTCTCTCTCGGGGAGCATACCAGTACGCTCTGCTCATCTTGTTCGTTTCAACAGGGTTGATGTGATGGACCCCAAAGTAAGAGAAAGAAAGCCTGCCCACCCAACTGCTTCCCTAAGCTGCTTGGCAGGCAAGGAGAACAAAGAAAAGGTGTCAGAAACAGCTATGGAGGGATACACAAAATGTATGAGTTGTGATTTTAATTTTTTTTAAAGGAAGTCTAAATTGGCAGGAGCAGCAGATCTGCACCAATTCAAGAAACAGATCTATCTAAACTACTCATGAGTATATAATATGGCCAACAGGACTGATATTGAGCATATTTCCATTGAAATTTCAACTTCCTAAAGACAAAGGGAAATTGCTTTGGAGAATTCTTATTGCCAAAAAGTGTCAAAGACATTAAATAAAAATCATCTAGGAGCAAAGTAATACTGTTAAGTATCTGATGAAAGCAATCTTTAGATATCGCATGAATAAAGTTTGTTTGTAAATCAGCCAAGTCCCACAAAAATAATCTTAATCCAGGTTAAGGAATAAAATCTAATCAGGTTACGTATGCTGTGAAGAGGGGCTACAGGGAAAGGGGGAGAATACCACAGTTCCCTCCCGATTTCGAGGCTTTCCCTCCTCTTCTCTGCAGCCCCCTATGTAGTATTCCACACCATTGTCAACTGCCCCCCAACAGCAAGTTTTCAGGAGAGCCAAGGGGCTTCAACAACAAAGAATGGGTTGGAAATGGCTTTCAGCCATGTTGTTTCCACGAATGCAGTGCTCTGAATCAAATTCAATACTTTTAGAAAGCAATAGTTTAAACAAGTGAAACACGTAACATTTATACACAAAGAGAATGCTAATTCAAAACGATGAATGTTCACTTACTTTTAAATATGCAGCTGCTTCCTGAATAGAAAGCCCTTTCTTCACTGAGTTGCCACATTCATGATCTCCTGATAAGAATTAAGAATTTATCCTTCATTATTATATATTTTAAATGTTATATTTTGAAATATATATTTATATTATGCGTACACAAAAACAAAAAATCACTTAGGTTTAGGAACATCGTAATACTGTTAAGCAACTAAAGATAAAATATTACACGAAGAAAATTTTTAACTGTAAATCTGTGAATATCTACCATAAACTGAATGCCACAAAAATAATCTTAATCGAGATAATGAATAAAATTGTATCAGTTTTAAATTCAATGATGTGCTGAACACATATTTTAGAATGTTCACATTTAACGTACTACTCAAATTGTTCATAGAGGAGTAGCGGTGTAGGCAGCTTGTGCTGGCACACACTGCACCAGATACTATCCAGAGAATAATTTTTTAGCAACTCTGCCCGAGTATGGAACATACATTTTGATTAATCTTTTTTCACAAAAACAAGTTTGTGAAATTAAGGGTCCAGTCCTATCCAACTTTCTAGCACTGATGCAGCTGTGCCAAACAGTGAGTGATGCATCCTGCAGAGGGGAGGGCAGTCACAGAGGCCTCCAAAAGGTAAGGGAATGTCTGTTACCTTTCCTTGGACCTCCATTGCAGCTGCATCAGTATTGGAAATTTGGACAGGACTGGGCCCTAAAAAAGCCTGGATTCAAAGAACCATGCAACTAGCCCCATACACCAAGGGGCATTTTGGTGCTACACTTCTCACACAGTGGCTCCTCTCTATGCCACATGACAAACTTGTCTTGAAGAGAGCCGGCTTCACCTCACTGCATTCAGCAGAGAATGAACCCTAGACATAGGTGGGGCAGAGCCAATAGTGCACAGCCCTGCTCCCTCTACACTTATTGTTGGAATATCATATCTACAGTACAGCGTTGTGAATACTAACTGTATTCACAATGTATCTCAATGTATCTCTCGTTTCTTTATTTTTGCACATTTTTAGACCCAACAGTTTTTCATATTAAAGACTTTACCTGCAATTTGTGCCAGTTTATCATGAAGTTTGTATAGGCTGTTCATCATATAAGTTTCATTTGCCTGTAAATTAAGAAACCAGTTAGAAAATGCACAAAAATAATGAAACTGCAAAAGTTCAGTTTCTGATTAACACAGACTTCCAAATTATCCTATCCATAGTAGATATTTTAAAGTAACATCTCAAGTTTTCTGAGACCTTATTCACAGGCAACACTTTCTACCTCCTACTCCTTAACAGTCAATCTCAACAACCAGGAGACTGGGGAAAGAATGCTCTGTGCTTGGTGGGCAGATTAGATTACATGGTTTATGTGGTTACTGAGTTACTACGGCAGGAGCATTCTCAACAGTATTACTTCAGAACTAGCTCAAAGAAGAGTGCAATCATCAAAGACTACATGAAATATGGCATAGGACTGGGATACCTTAAGGACCATCTTCCCCCATATATTCCTGCATGTTCCCTGCAGTCATCAGAGAGGGCCCTTCTTAGGGCACCTCCACCATCTGAAGCCAGGGGAATGGCAGTGAGGTGTAGGGCCTTCTCGGTTGTGGCACCACGTCTCCGGAATCAGCTTCCAGAACACCCGAGGACAGCTTCAACTGTATATGGTTTCCAGTGGGGTTTGAAGACCCATCTGTTTGGCCTGGACTTTGGGGAGAGAGGCACTTTTTCAGGACTCCTTATACACTTTTATGCTGCTGACATTTTAATCTGCTCTTTTATTGTTATTTAAATTGTTTTTTATGGTTTTATTTTAACAACTTATTTTAATGTTATATCTTTATGCGTTTTCTCTGTTGTACACTGCTTTGGGTGTTTAGAAAAGTGGTATAATAATCTAATAAATGCTGAATGCTGCTTGGACAGGGGTGATATTTATGGTCTACCATGTAAAGGCTAATGAATCTTGCCAAAGACTGGAGGTTCAACAGTAGAGAGTTTCACTGGGAACGGCTGAACTAAAATCACTGATATCGCAAGCAAAACAGCATCAGAAGTTGTGTGTGTCCCGCCTCTTAAGTCAGTGATGGAGACTTAAATTTTCTTGAGCAAACGGTTTCAGAACCCTATTTGTCGAAGGTAGCAACAAAAAACCCCTACCTATTTTCTTCTTCACTGTATTATTCTCCATCCATTGTGCATTGTTTTATCTAATGGTATTGAAATATTTTGTAAGCCACCTTGAGGGCCCTTAAGCAGTGTGGAAAGGTGGGGTATAAATTCCATAAATAAATAATAAATCATAGATGTATGATGTATGGAAACAAGTGACAATAAGAGCCCTAAAACTCTTTTCAATAAGAGCCCTAAAACTCTGGAATGCTCACCCTGGAGAGATCCCCAAGCTCCCTCTTTCTGCTTTGAAACAGACATTTAAGCTAAAATAAGCACTTAATGTTTAGTGCTCTGCTCTTTTAAGTTTTATATCTTATATATACACTGCTGCTTAATGTCTTAATGATAATTATGAATTACTTTTAAAAAATTTCTGTTGCACTCTTTTGTATGCTCCTCTGAATATTTTAAAAGAACAGTATTACATAAGCAATTTGAGTTCAGCCTTAAAATATTTCCAGAGGCATGCACCAATCTGAACTTCCCAAAGCCAGTAACACTTTGCCAAGAGCATAAATTTATATATTGAATATCTAGAACACAACATTTTGTCTTTTGTAGTGCAGTCACTTAAGAATTAGATAGGCCAAAGCTCTATTTAACCATACAGATCTTGTTCAGACTTGTTCAGGGACTACACAACAAAACACTGCCGCATATACATCTTCATTAGAATAATTTCCACTGGACTCCATGGAGCTTTCTTCAGCATCAACATGTACTGGATCAAAAGCTGCAGTACTTGTTTGCTGAATTTTAAATCTTCCTAGCCCATCCTAGCCTAATCCCTTCCTCCCATCACCATCTCACAGAATCAACTCGCTAGTGTACTTCAGATGTACTATGCTACTCAACAGTGAAAATAAAAGTCCGGCTTCTGTCTCATTTCTGGTAAGACTGGAGTTTGCTATTATAGGAAGAAATGGAACCCATGGTTTCTCTGTAAGAATGAACCTCAGAGAGCCACAGGCTCACACATAAGACCATCTCTCCTTCTCAAAAGAAAAATTTTAACATTGCACTTCTAGGGTTTGAATAAACACAGTTCCCTGTTACATACTAACTGTGATTTACTCAAACCACAGTTAGTTAACAAGCCATGATCTGGAACTGTCCTATAATCAAAACCAGAAGTCTCTTCTTCTTGAATTGGGGGGGGGGGGTGGACAGCATGCACCTGTAGCTCTCAAAAGCTCATTCTTCTAACAGGAAGCCATGATCTCCTGCTATATCTGAACCAAGTCATAGAGTCAGAAGGTCAGGGTCATAGAGTCAAAAGGCAGGTCTTCAAAGTGAACATCAAAAATGTACTTACTTGTATATTAAGCTTCCCAGTGAACAGATTTTTTTCTATTAATGGAAACGAAAAGAAAAATTTCTTAGTTCCATTCCAATGCTAATATAAGAAATAAGATAATAAAATAATTTAATCAAACTATAAGACAAAGGCTGCAAACACACCTGAGTGTAAGCTCCACTGAAAATTACTTCTCAGTAAATATAATATACTGCATTTACAGCAGAATCCTATAAAGTTAACATTTTAAAATGCCTAAAAAGCTGGAACAATTAGACATACCATAACTACATAGGAGTAAGCAACTCATATATTTCTTTAACACAAATATTGTAATATAACATTTGTTTCGACAATGCTAACACGATAATTGAATTTGGATCCTGTGTAACCTTATCACTGTACACATGTTATTGAACTTCATGTTCCCTAAAGTGTAAATTGTCAGCAAAGGGCTTGGTACAAGCAAACAGAACAAAACTAAATCAGGACAAAAAAGTCAAGGGTTCTACTAGTTCAGAGATGGTGTGCCAACTAGTTCTGGATTTTGCTGGTTCTGGACCTTGAAATATCAGGTCTGCAGTTTGGGAATACTTTTGGACCCAGTCTTGCTGAAAGATGCCTGCTTATTGCTATAGCCTAGGGCACTTTTGCACAGCTTTGGATGGTGCACCAAATGCATTCATTTCTTTCTCAAGTGGATCTGGTCATAGTTCACCATGCCTTTGTCATAACTGGACTACTACAATATGCTTTATATAGGGCAGCCCTTAAAGATGCTACAAAAACTCAAGTTGGTGCAAATGCAGCTGCAAGTGGTTTGACAGGTGCTGGACACATGATTACATTACACCATTGCTCTTCCAGTTACAATGGCTACCAGTGTGTTACAAGGTGCTGGTCATAACCTTAAAAGCCATAAACAGCTAGGGACAGACCTGAAAAACTGTCTCTTCCATCTGAAGTTGCCAGTCCCTTAAGATTCTATAGGAGGGTCTTCTTGCCTCCTTATGAGGCATGGTTAGCAGTGATTCACAGGTCTTTTCTATGGTAGCCCCCAGAATTATAGAACTCCCTCCTTTAAATAACAAATTGGTGGGTTTTTACCTTTATTTTTATTATACTGTTTTTAGCTGCCTTGGATCTATTTTTGAGAAACTTTTTAAAATAAATTGTGAATACAAATGTGTATAAACCTATGTCATATAGGTTCAATGACAAATCCATAGTTGCCTGTGCACGATGTATGGAATTGCCCCATCAATTTCACCCTATAATTTTTATACAATGCCACCATATCCATGGGGGTTCCATTCCAGAAACCCCCCATGGTTACCTGAAACTGTGGATACAAGCAAATGCCTGCTCCTCCCCCACCCTTCAGAGGTGAAGGGAGAGGAGCTCCTCTTGCATCCAGAGGGTCCTCTGAGCCCAGTAGAGGCCACAGATGGACTGCAGTTTCTGCTGAGTTTAGAGGACCTTCCAGAGGGGAGGGGAGCAAAGCTTCCCTCACCTCCTGAGGGGGTGAATGCAGGAGGTGGGGATCTGCGGTAACGGGTGTCCCCTGTACAGAAGTTCTCATCTACTGGAGAATAAAAGTTCAAATATTCAAAGTCCCTATAATTAAAAGGGAAAGTTTCAAATTAACAAGATATACACCTTACAAAATTCAACCTAACTCAAGCTTGAAATTACTATCTGTACACCATACGCTTTTAAAAATTGCGGACAAGACATTTCCTGGCTTCCAGAGCTGTCAGAATTGCAACCTCTTTTAAAACATGTTTTTAGCATAAATGGTTCTGATGAGAGGTTGAAAAATATAATTACATTAATATATGTCACTGGTTCCCAATTTTTATAGCACCAGGACACACGTTTAAAATGTCACTCTTCAGGACCCACCTAGCTTTAACAAAAAAATATTTTTTTACCTTACAAGCTGATCAAGTCTCTGTTTTTATCCTTTCTACTATGGGAGGGGGACTACCTCTGGAGCAGTTGCTGAGCTCCATTCTCATTGGAGTGCGACCATTCCAGTGGCCTTGTGTTCCCCATCACCTGGCCTTTGATAGGAGCCAAAGCACATTTGCCCATTCATGAATAAAAGCGCATGTGTAGCAGTTTCACTTTCCATAGGATTCAATACATTTTCCTTGTCAGCTTGGGAGCAGGATGCACAAACCCAAGCCTGGGAGATGAATTCGGAGTTTGTGCACATCCATCCACCCAGTGACTGGACCTTTTGGTTCCGCTCAGGCGCCATGCAATGTCCTCTTCTTTCAGAGGACAGAAACGCTCTGGGCAGTCACATCTGCCCAGACATCAGGTCACGCAGCCTTTTGGATGCCAGGCAGATGACACAACTGCCCAGAGCATCCCTGTCCTCCGAAAGAGGATGCCGTACAGTGCCCAAACAGAACGCTTGGGCACAGTCCAGACGGGGACTGCATTCCGGGCACAAGTTTGAGTGTTGGTGCTCTAAAGAAAGCACAGCTCCTGGTTAGAGCAAACAACTGATTCTTCCTGCTCCAGAACCCCCACTATTAAATTCCCATTCCATTTAAGTTATTTGCTCTCATTTGCTCTCAGACTAGCCAACTTTCTTTTCTGGTGAAAAACATTGATGTAAAATTATACACAGACAACATAGCAGAATCTTCAGAAGAGTAAATCTTAAAGGAAGGTTGCAATCCCATACACGCTTACCTAAGATAAATCCCACTGGATTCAATGGGGCTTACTACTTTCCCCTGGGGGCTGGGGATAAGAATAGGCCCTCAGTTTGGCTGAACTTGTAAGAGGTAGATGGGGCTCATCAGCCTGGGAAGGCAGCTCATCTGAGAGAAGGAAAACTCTGATCCCAAACCTCCACTGCCTTGTGGAGTGGAGTTATCCAGTTATGGAAAAGGCTTCAGGAGTCAACCTCGAGGCAAAATCCAGAGCCGGAGTCCCTGAGGCAGTTCATGGCTGAACACAGTCACGTTCTGGCAACTCCTGCGACGCCGCTGGAACCAACCTTATTGGCCTCTGCCTTTCCATTGGACCATTTCAGCGACGTGGAGAGGGGGGATTTGCTGCATGGGTAACAGCCTATCCTCCATACCTACTTTACCCACGCTTCGCGCACTGGAGAGGACACTCTGTTCCAGAACTACCATTCAGAGCGTGACACCATAGTCTTCTGAGACTGAAGGATGCCCACTGCTGAGCAGCCATGGATAAGATTGTCTAAATCTTTAGGCCAGTGTTTCTCAAATTGTGGGTCGGGACCCAGTAGGTGAGTCGCAAGTCAATTTCTAGTGGGTTCCCATTCATTTCAATAATTTTCAATATGTCAGACTTGATGCTACCATGATGTGACTACGTTTAGGGAAATGTTTAGGGAAATGTTACAGATCTGTACTTTTAATGGGCTATTATATGTATGTTTTTAACAATGATAGTCAATTGGGCTTACTCCTGAGTAAGCGTGCATGAGATTGCAGCTTGCTTGATGTCACTCCTGGCCATGACATCACTTCCAGTGGGTCCTGACAGACTGTCCTTTTAAAAAGTGGGTCCCAGTGTTAAAAAGCTTGAGAACCACTACTCTAGGCCACTTTACATGCTACAAATTACAACATGGGAAGCATTTCCATGTCATTGGAACAGTAAATGCATTATATACAAATTGGAACGCAGCTATTATGTTATAATCTGAAGCAGTGATTTTTACCCTTTTTTATCTCACGGCACACTGACAAGGCACTAAAATTATCAAGGCACACCATGCTGCTGGTGGGGGGTTCACATCCCTCAATGGCCCTATTAATAAAAGATATTTATTTATTGAACAAATAAATAAGCCAAACTCCCATGGCACACCTGTGGACCACTCACAACACACCAGGGGCACACTGGTTAAAAATCACTGACCTAAACTATGCATTCGTTCATTCATTTTAAATGAAACATTCATTTCTAAATGAAAGCATCTTCTATATAGCTTTATTTAATGTTTGAAACACCCTCCCATGGGACAGAAATTAGCATTTGAGTATTTGAGTATCTGAGTGCAAAACACCATTTAAAAATTTATTCATCCCCCCATCACTCAGCCCACAGAGAAGGAGCTTTGCATCAAGTCTTCTACTTTAAATGTGGGAAGAAGAATAAACCATTCTGTCACAAGAACAAGTGAAGTTAGCACACTTTCCCCTGTAGCACAGTCCAGTGCACTAACTCCACGACACAGCCCTTCTCAAAGTTACATTATGAGAAGGAAATTCTCATCAAGAAATTCTAACGAAATATATGGCTGCAAGATAATAAGAACAGACTAAGGTCCAAACCTATCCCATTTTCTAGCGCTGGTGGTGCTGTACCAACAGGGTGTGCACTGTATCCTGTGGTGGGTAGGCAGTCATGGAGACCTCCTCAAGATATGGGAACATTTGTTCCCTCACCTTGAGGCTGCACTGGTGCTGGCAAGTTGGAGAAGACTGGGCCCTAAACCTACCTACAAGCTACTAAAGTAGATCAGAGAGTGTTTCCATCTCCCACAGAGGCAGTTGCAGGGCTGAGAAACCAAAGCGGCCAGTAGGCTCCTCAGCTTCCTGACCACCAGGCACAGGCCTTGAGCACCTCTGGGTACGCCATGCAGCTGGTGGCAGAGGGCCCTGCTACACAGCCCACACTTACTGTCAGCATGAAGGCAGGAGCAGGGCTGAGAAGGCAAAGCAGCCAGTGGGCCCCTTGGCTTCCTAACCACCTGACACATGCCTTGAGCCACCTCTCAGGTGTGTCACGCAGCTGGTGGCAGAGGGCCCTGCCACACAGCCCACACTTACTGTCAGCACAGAGGCACGAAGGCAGGGCTGAGAAGCCAAAGCGGCCAGTAGGCCCCTTGCCTTCCTAACCAGCTGGCACAGGCCTTGAGCACCTCTGAGTGCGCCACGCAGCAGGTGGCAGCCCACACTTACTGTCAGCGCCCGCACCCCCGGTGGCGCCCGAGCCCCTCACTCGCAGGTAGGTGAGTCCCAGCACGAGGAAGAAGAGGCAGGCAGCGGTGAGGAGGAACATGGACAGGTAGTGGGCGCTGAAGCCCCCTGCGGGGGACGCCTCCTCCCTCTTGAACTGCCGCAGGAGGGCCTCCTCGGGCGCGTAGCTGCCGGCGGGGCAGGCGTGGTTGGCGCCCGCGTGGTTGGCGTGCCCGGGCCCCGGGGACAGGCTGTTGGCGAGTGCGCCGGGCAGCACGTGGTTGTTGGCCGGCTTCCTGCCGGCGCCCAGAGAGTCTGTCAGGAGCGGGGTGACCTGCCTGGGGGCGCCGCAGCGGTGCCTGGGCGGGAGGGGGCCGCAGCCCGGGCGTTCAGCGTCCCTCGTGGCCCCCTCTGCCTCCTCCTCCTCCTCTCGGCCGCTGCCGCGCTGCAGGCCCCCGTCCTCGGCCGGCGCGCCCCCGGCAGCGCCCTGCTCCAGCGCCTCCATCGGGCCGCCCGCGGCTGCGGGAGCCCTGCGGGCGGGGGCGGCCCTCCTGGCCAGGGAGTGGCGGGCGGGCGGCTGCCGCGGCGCCTTCTCGCTCTCCCGCTCCTCCTCCTCGGAGTCCGAGTACGTGTCCCTCCGGCCGGCGCCGCAGAGGAACCTGCTCCCGTTCACGGCCCGGCTCTTGCCGCGCTCCGGCCGCGGCCCTTCCTGCGCGGCCGCGGCCTCGCGCGCCTCCTCGGCGGCCGCCCCCCACCAGGTGCCGGGCTTCCCGCTGGGCCCGGAGTCGCGGCGGGAGGCCGAGCCGGAGCCGCGCCCGCCCGCCTGGCCCTCGGCGTCCGACTCGTCCGAGCTGAAGCCCAGCAGCAGCGCGCGCGCCCCGCGCAGGGGGAAGGGGTCGCCGCGGGCCAGCCTGCTCGCCGCCGGGGCGTCTGCGGGGCCGGGGCGGCCGCGGCCGGCGCGCTCCTCGTCGCGCAGCTTCTTGAGCTTCTTCAGGTACACGGGCCGCGTGCTCTCCGTCACCGGCCCCGGCGCCAGGCCGCGGCGCCGCAGCTCCCCGAACAGCTCCTCGTCGCTCGGCGGCGCCGCCGCGACGCCGGCCGCCGCCATTTTCCCCGCGCCCGCCGCCTCCGACCCACGCGCCGCCCGCCGCGCCCCGCCCCTCGCCACACCTCCGGCTCCCGCGCGCCGCCGCCTGCAGGGCGCCATGTGCGGGGCCCTGAGGGGCCGTCCTGGTCCCTGGGGCGCGGCTGCTGCGCGGAGGCCCATTGACCGTCACGGGCCGCGCTTCTGAGCAGGCGGCCTGGCTGGGCTCCCGGCCCGCCCTCGCCTCTGACAGGCCCCACTGAAGGAGCGTCCCCCTCAGAGCCGGAAGTGGCGGCTGCGCGGAGCGCTCGCCTCGCCGCCCTCCCTCTTTGGCCCCGCCGGGCCGGCCGGAACTGACGCGCGCGACCAGGCAGTGGCCGAGACCCGCCCGTCACCCTGCGAGCGCCGCTGCGGGGAGGGCTGGGCTGGGCTGGGCTGGCCTGGCCTGAGGGGAGCAAGAGCAGGCGCGCGCTCGCGCAGGTGACGTCACAGCGCTGCAGCTCCCTGCGGGCGGGCTCGCGTGGCCGCAGAGGCGCAGCTGGGGGAGCCCGAGGGGCGCGGCCGCCTCAGGCTGCTCTGCTCTGCTCTGCTCAAGGAGGCAGCAGTGGTGGCTTCGCACGCGCAGACAAAGGGGGTGCCCTCAGGAGAAGGGGGGCTCAGCCGCCGCGGTGCAAGGCAGGCACTCGCTGGGCGGCTGAGCCCCCTCCTCCTGTGGACACCCCCCTTTGAATGGACCCCCCTGCAAAGGGCAGCCTCCCCAGCAAAAGGAATGGGGGGCGCAAACCCACCAGCGCCCCTCCTCCACGGTGAACCCAGAAGTGACATCACGGTGACATCATGTCACCGCCGGGGCGTGAATTGGCACCTCTGCACTCTGCACAGGAAAGGCCGACCAGCCAGCAGGAGCTCAAGACCAAGCGGTGCACTGTGAAGGGTGGCGGAGCCGCCCGCTGTCCACATCCTTGCTGAATGAAGACTCTTCCCCCCCGCCCCCTCCTGAGGAGGCGTTCTAGGAAAGGTCCCAGCAGTTTTATGTCCACACTGGGATCTAGTCCAAAAGTCCAGATATTATCTTAGTGCAGGCACACATCCATCTTGACCAGTAGCCATTGATAGGCCTGTGCGCCGTCCATCAATGTCCAATCCCCACTGAAAGCCTTTCAGGCCCATGGCAAACACCACATCTTGTGGGCATGAATTCCACAGGCTAATTGTGTGCTGTGTGTAGTCAGTGGTACCTCCTCCTGCCTGCCCTGAGGGCCCAGCCCTAACCAGCTGCATGTGAATGTGTATTCACGGTAGTACACAGTATTCCTAATGTGGCTGCACTGGTGAGTGATATAAGGGCAATATAAGCAATTTTGATACCTTTTCTAATGACCCCTAACATTAAAATTCTTTTTCTATTGATCCCTTCGATAGAATTTGCCTTTTTCACTGCTGCTCAATGTTTTCACTGAGCATGTCCAGGACCCAAATCTCTCTTCCCTGGTTGATAACATGCAGCTCAGACTCCATCAGTGTATATGCGCCCCAATGTGTATCCCAAAGGATTTCCTCAATGGAGAACTCGTGCAAGGAAAGCACCCTACAGGTAGACCACAGCTGCAATACAAGGACATCTGCAAGAGGGATCTGAAGGCCTTAGGAGTGGACCTCAACAGGTGGGAAACCCTGGCCTCTGAGCGGCCTGCTTGGAGGCAGGCTGTGCAGCATGGCCTTTCCCAGTTTGAAGAGACACTTGGCCAACAGTCTGAGGCAAAGAGGCAAAGAAGGAAGGCCCATAGCCAGGGAGACAGACCAGGGACAGACTGCACTTGCTCCCAGTGTGGAAGGGATTGTCACTCCCGAATTGGCCTTTTCAGCCACACTAGACGCTGTTCCAGAACCACCATTCAGAGCGCGATACCATAGTCTTTCGAGACTGAAGGTTGCCAACAACAACAAATGTGTACTGCTTTACATTTATTACTTTTCGCTTACTTACACTCATTCATGCAGTTTGGAGAGATGCTTTTGGAGCTCTGCACAATCTGCTTTGGCTTTCACCCCCTTAAATAGTTGGGTGTCATATGAAACATGGCCGCCTTGCTGTTCACCTCTCTCATTTGATCCTGAGCTTACCAGGGCTGGAACTGAATTAAAAAATGAACAATATCTGAACATCTGCAGAGTGTATTTTCTTCAGCTCTAAGGGCCCAATCCTATCCAATTTGCCAGTGCCAGTGCAGCTGTGCCAATGGGGCATGCACTGTATCTTGTGGGGAGGCAGTCACAGAGGCCTCCTTAAGGTAAGGGAACATTTGTTCCCTTATATTGGGGCTGCATTGCAGCTGCACCAGTGCTGGAAAATTGGATAGGATTGGGCCCTAAGTCATCACAGCCATCTCATACGCAACTACAATTAGCTTCCAGACCAGAGTGTATGTTGCAGGCAGGCAGGTAAGATGAGAGGCACTGGAATCTAGAGATGGGAGGGTCTGAGAAGGTCTAGAGATGGAAGGGAGCCTAGAGGATGGCCTCTCATCTTAGAAGCTGAGCCCCCAGTGTGTGGGGCAAATTGTAATGTACTGTGATGCAAGATAACTGAAGTGTAATATTCAGCACTTATATAAACAGTGGTTTGGGGACCAAATTTTACATCTGAGCAACTGGACACTACTTGTCATTCAGTTCTCCCTTTATACCGCCAAATATTATGGGCAGTATTCCATTCTCTTCAGCAATTCTATGTATCTCTATACTAGAATAAGGGCCCAATCCTACCCAATTCTCCAGTACTGGTTTAGCTGTGCCAGTGGAGTATGCTGCATCCTGTGTTGGAGGGGCAGTCACTGGGGCCTTCTCAAAGTATTGAAACGTGTTCATTTACCACAGGGCTGCATTGTGGCTATACCAGATATGGAAAGTTGGATAGGATTGGGCCCTAAGTCATTTCTTTTTAGAGCAATAGTTTACAAAAATTTTAGCGCTGGGACCCACGTTGTAACATGACACTTTGTCAGGGCCCACCTAGGTTTATGAGCCTAGGAAAAAAGTGTTTCACTTTACCAGTCACTCAAGCATCTGAAGGGGGGAACTGCCTTCTGGAGCTTTTGTTGAGCTTCAAAACTTTTTAACACCTTCCCATACAACAAAATCAAATTTAATGCCCAAATTTAATACGTCAGGAGGTCCTTACTGTACCTCTCAGATGCCACTAAAGAGTCTTCCTGTCACATCTGGGAAATGGTCTGACTCACAGGGCGGTTTCACCGAATTAGTCACCAGGAGATGGGGGAGGGCTTTTCTGGGTCACACCAGGCCAGCAACCCATTCTACTGACCTCTGTGGGTTTCAGCCACTTCCAGTTTGCTTCCAAAAACTGGAAGTGGTTTTCTCAAGCTTCTACGGGCCATTCTGAGGCCTGCAGAGATCAGCAGAGTGGATCACTGACTTGACCCAACCCCGAAGAGGCCTCCCCACTCTCACAGTAAGTCATTCCCATGTCATAACTCACCACAGAGGACAAGGCATGTTGTAGCACTGAGAAAGTTGGGAGCCTTTGGTAGGATTTCATACTACTGGCAGGACACTGAACTAGATGACCTTCTGGATATCTTCCAACTCTGTCTGTCTGTCTGTCTGTCACATTTTTGTACCACACTTCCTGCTCCACATAATTGTCTACTAACAAGCCATGCTCTTGTTGCTAATCATCTCATAAGTCATAATAGCATAATGACTGCACCATAGTAGCAATTATTGAACACCATATTTTTACCTCTAAAGCCTTTAATACATAAAGATTCTTTCTACCTCTACATGTGGCTGCCTTTGAAGACTGTTCCACAAGCAGCAGCTAAGCTCCTCATGAAAACTATCAGTTCCTTATCTAATATCTAACATTGGACAAGGGGGCAGCATTTGGCATGCTGTCCCAGGATCAGGAGGTCTTGGCCAGCCCTGCACAACTATTCTACCCTTCCTTCAAGGAGCTCCAGGCAGCATCCAAGTGCCCCTCCCCTTTTATTTTATCCTCACCACCACCTTGTAAGATAGGTTAGGCAGTGAGATAGTGACTTGCCCAGGATCATTCAGTGCCCTTCACGGCTGAACATAGGTCTTCCAAAGCCATGATTTAGAACTCTAACCACTGAACCATACTGGCTGAAGAGACCACCATAAACCTGGAGAGTTTCACTCCGTATCATCTGATTTCTGGGCACAACCCCAAGTGCTGTTTTTAACCTTTAAAGTCCTGCCTGATCCAAGCCCTTGTTCCTAGGAGTGTAAAAGATTGTCTGTGCACTTCTTTTGGGAGTCTATTTAGTTTCATTATAAAAGATTTCATTCATTTACTGCCCAATCCTATGCATGTTTACTCTGACGTAAGTTCCATTGAGTTCATTAGGATCTACTCTCAGGTAAGCATGCGTAGGATTGCAGCCTTAGTGGTTCCTAAAAGGTGACTAATTTGGACAAATTCTCCTTTGCTTGTGAACATCACAGCTTTCTGCATGACCTTGGCTTCTCAGTTACTTTTCTTAGTGCCCATCCCCACGGGGTGGCATGGGCATTTCAGAATGCACATGGAGTTCCTCATGGATTCCTTGTTTAAGTGCCCTGTGTCCAATGCTTTCAGTATGGAATAAACTTACACATGATAGAGAAAGGTCAGCTGAGCCGGGGTGGGGAGCATTTTCATGCAAGAGACTTCTGTGAGCCGGTAGAGTGAAGTGGCTGTGGCCACAATCCTATACACACTTATCTGAGAGTAAGCCCCATGTAACACAGTAGGGCTTGCTTTTGAGTAGACATGCCTAGGTATGTGCTGCAAGAGATGGCAGTATGAATCAGGAGTTCCCAGTGCATATCTCTTCTCTGCCATGAACTCCCTAGGTGGCCCTTTGGCAAGCTGCTCCCTTTCAGCCTCAATACAGTATGTGCAATATGTAATAATGTGCAATATATGCCCCAATATGTGCAATATGGAATCATAATACTTACTGACCTGGGAGGGTGGTCGTGAGCACACCCAGAAAGCATGCTACCACTGTGAAATAGTATTATCCACGCATTCTGAGATGGTGCAGGCCCATGATAGACCAGTACCAGTCTGAATTCCCAATCCAAGCTATAGTACCTGGATTTCCTCTCATGCAGTACCTGAATTCCTTTAATGAACCTTTTTCATTTCATGGCACACTGACAAGATGTTAACTTGATCTCTAACAAGATCTCTAACAAAAACCCTTGACTTCCGACGGGCGGACTTCCCTCAAATGAGGAGGCTGGTTAGAAGGAGGTTGAAAGGGAGGGTAAAAAGAGTCCAGTCTCTCCAGAGTGCATGGAGGCTGCTTAAAACAACAGTAATAGAGGCCCAGCAGAGGTGTATACCGCAAAGAAAGAAGGGTTCCACTAAATCCAGGAGAGTGCCCGCATGGCTAACCAGCCAAGTTAGAGAGGCTGTGAAGGGCAAGGAAGCTTCCTTCCGTAAATGGAAGTCTTGCCCTAATGAAGAGAATAAAAAGGAACATAAACTGTGGCAAAAGAAATGTAAGAAGGTGATAGGGGAGGCCAAGCGAGACTATGAGGAACGCATGGCCAGCAACATTAAGGGGAATAATAAAAGCTTCTTCAAATATGTTAGAAGCAGGAAACCCGCCAGAGAAGCGGTTGGCCCTCTGGATGGTGAGGGAGGGAAAGGGGAGATAAAAGGAGACTTAGAGATGGCAGAGAAATTAAATGAGTTCTTTGCATCTGTCTTCATGGCAGAAGACCTCGGGCAGATACCGCTGCCCGAACGGCCCCTCCTGACCGAGGAGTTAAGTCAGATAGAGGTTAAAAGAGAAGATGTTTCAGACCTCATTGATAAATTAAAGATCAATAAGTCACCGGGCCCTGATGGCATACACCCAAGGGTTATTAAGGAATTGAAGAATGAAGTTGCAGATCTCTTGACTAAGGTATGCAACTTGTCCCTCAAAACGGCCACAGTGCCAGAAGATTGGAGGATAGCAAATGTCACGCCTATTTTTAAAAAGGGAAAGAGGGGGGACCCGGGAAACTATAGGCCGGTCAGCCTAACATCCATACCGGGTAAGATGGTGAAATGCCTCATCAAAGATAGGATCTCAAAACACATAGACGAACAGGCCTTGCTGAGGGAGAGTCAGCATGGCTTCTGTAAGGGTAAGTCTTGCCTCACCAACCTTATAGAATTCTTTGAAAAGGTCAACAGGCATGTGGATGCGGGAGAACCCATGGACATTATATATCTGGACTTTCAGAAGGCGTTTGACACGGTCCCTCACCAAAGGCTACTGAAAAAACTCCACAGTCAGGGAATTAGAGGACAGGTCCTCTCCTGGACCGAGAACTGGTTGGAGGCCAGGAAGCAGAGAGTGGGTGTCAATGGGCAATTTTCACAATGGAGAGAGGTGAAAAGCGGTGTGCCCCAAGGATCTGTCCTGGGACCGGTGCTTTTCAACCTCTTCATAAATGACCTGGAGACAGGGTTGAGCAGTGAAGTGGCTAAGTTTGCAGACGACACCAAACTTTTCCGAGTGGTAAAGACCAGAAGTAATTGTGAGGAGCTCCAGAAGGATCTCTCCAGACTGGCAGAATGGGCAGCAAAATGGCAGATGCGCTTCAATGTCAGTAAGTGTAAAGTCATGCACATTGGGGCAAAAAATCAAAACTTTAGATATAGGCTGATGGGTTCTGAGCTGTCTATGACAGATCAGGAGAGAGATCTTGGGGTGGTGGTGGACAGGTCGATGAAAGTGTCGACCCAATGTGCGGCGGCAGTGAAGAAGGCCAATTCTATGCTTGGAATCATTAGGAAGGGTATTGAGAACAAAACGGCTAGTATTATAATGCCGTTGTACAAATCGATGGTAAGGCCACACCTGGAGTATTGTGTCCAGTTCTGGTCGCCGCATCTCAAAAAAGACATAGTGGAAATGGAAAAGGTGCAAAAGAGAGCGACTAAGATGATTACGGGACTGGGGCACCTTCCTTATGAGGAAAGGCTACGGCGTTTGGGCCTCCTCAGCCTAGAAAAGAGACGCTTGAGGGGGGACATGATTGAGACATACAAAATTATGCAGGGGATGGACAGAGTGGATAGGGAGATGCTCTTTACACTCTCACATAATACCAGAACCAGGGGACATCCACTAAAATTGAGTGTTGGGCGGGTTAGGACAGACAAAAGAAAATATTTCTTTACTCAGCGCGTGGTCGGTCTGTGGAACTCCTTGCCACAGGATGTGGTGCTGGCGTCTAGCCTAGACGCCTTTAAAATGGGATTGGACGAGTTTCTGGAGGAAAAATCCATTATGGGGTACAAGCCATGATGTGTATGCGCAACCTCCTGATTTTAGGAATGGGTTAAGTCAGAATGCCAGATGCAAGGGAGGGCACCAGGATGAGGTCTCTTGTTATCTGGCGTGCTCCCTGGGGCATTTGGTGGGCCGCTGTGAGATAGAGGAAGCTGGACTAGATGGGCCTATGGCCTGATCCAGTGGGGCTGTTCTTATGTTCTTAAGGGACACCCAACAGTTTATTGACAATTGACAAGGCACACTGCAATGCCAGTGTAGGCTTCACATTCCCCCAAAGGTCCTACAAATAAATGGCACTCCTGTGGCACACTTGTGAACCATTCACAGCACACTAATGTGCCCTGGCACAGTGGTTGAAAATCTCTGCTCTCATGATTCTGGTCTTTTGCAGCCCTCCCTGTCTCCCAGAATGGCTCAGGACAAGCTCAGGACAAGCTCTGGGCCCCAGCAATTCAAACCACTGTTGCAGAAATACAGGATTATCAAGGCAGGTGGTGGGGGTGGGGGCAGGGAAGGAAAGTAGAAGCATTTTCTTACTGAGTGATATTTGGTAATATCAATTGCCCTCCAAACCCCTGTCTGTTTTTACCTGGAAACCACTTTTTGCTCCAAGGGCAACACTTTTCACTTTGCCATTGATTTGCAATTCAAGAAAGCCAACAGACCTCTGCTAGACCAGAGGAAAGGAAGTGCTTGGCTCCACAGAAGCTGTCCTTCCAGAAAGTCTGACTGCAAATGCGTAGGCATTAGCAAGCTATTAGGACATGTCTAGACTTTTGTGCCACTTTAAAAGGGCTTAGATCAGGCAAAGAATGAAAGCATGCACGTGCAGATTTCCCTGGCACCAGTTCATCCTCCCATCCAGCTAGTTAGTGAGGTGGGCTTCTAGAAGGGACTTGAACATGGTGATGTGTAACCCCAGCCAGGAGTCTTGGCTTGTTGTTTCTTGGAAAGGCATTTAAAAAGTTGTTTACATCAGCAGGTTTTCCAAGACAACCACTCTGTGCTTTTAATTTAATTCAATCTCAGATGAATTTATATGGACACAGGAAAGAAATCCAAAGTTTTGTTCATTGCACTGGCAGAGAAAGCCATGACAATTACCTCTCATGCAGCACACTGAAGTCAAATGTCTCTCCCCACTACATGAATTAATGTACCCCTGAGGGCCCTGGTCAGCTAAACCACATACAGCATGATGCATTCTCCATATGTGGGATCAGGGAATCCAAGAGTCTGCAGAGAGAAGGGAGGACTGTCTATTTGCTCATAAAGTTGATACCCTTCCAGTATTTTCTAATGACTTTGCCCATTTCAGGGAAGTTCTGCAGAACCTTTGATGCCAGCGTTTTAATCTGTTACTCAGAACTTACTCCAATGCAAATGTGCTTTAAGGGTCATCATGAGAGAGACCAGCCGTCTTGTTGAAAATAAAAGGAATACTCAATGTAGAACAGGGCTGGCCATTAGAACAAGAGAACATCCTAGAACACAGAGTTACCAAGGACTTTGTGGATGTCTGTGCTATAGAAAGATATTTTCTCCCACAAAATATGTTAATTCTGCATTCACAATAAGGATTGCTTGGCTTTGGCTTTGGGGGCTGAAGGTCTCTCATTTCAGGAACTTCTGGAAACTGTCTGCACAGTTAGAAGAAACTCCGTAACAAGGCCATTGTGAGGACAATAACAGTCGGCTGGGAAAAAAGGATATGTGAGTGGTCTGGTTCTAGGTGAATTGCCATGGGTGGGTGTTAGAAACAAAACAATTAAGAGGTTGCTTGCCCATAACCGCTGTTGCTGTACTAATGAAGAAAACAGCACCCCCTAGTGCCACATTTGGGAATTGTTTGTGGAATCATATTGCATCCATAACCAATGACAGATATTTGTGCTTAGAAGAAGAAAACTCATCAGCTTCATTCTTCTTTTTCTTATGCATTTGGGAGCCTTGGACAACTAGGGAAATTGTTTTTTGTTTGACAAAGAACCGTTTCAAACATCTACTTTGCACATGGTCAGAGTTTGGTTTTACTGCTTGGGTTGCACCGCAGTCATGAAAATGAGTCTTCAGAAGAAGCAGACAGTGTGTGATATTGAGGCACATCACTGCCATTAAGTTCAGGAGTAAGCAGTAATTTATAACACCAATAAAGGGCCCAATCCTGTCCAACTTTCCAGCACTGACGCAGCTTCAGTGCAGCCCCAAGACAAGGGAACATTCCTTTACCTTCAGGAGGCCTCTGTGACTCTCTTATCCCCCTCCCCCAGGATGCAGTGCATGTCCTATTGGCACAGCTTAATCGGCACTGGAATGGATAGGATTGGGCCCAAAGTTACTAAGTGTTGCCTGGGCTGGAGCTGAGTGTCTTAAGATCTATAACTGGCTGCCCCTTGTAGCAAGTTACCGAAACTGCAACATTCCCATCTCTCTCAGGCTCCCAATTGGCCTCCCTTATGCAGGCCTGTCACTGAGTCTTTCTGGAACAGAAAGACTTTCAAGAATTTTCTGCTTGGGCAATGATTTTGCAGGTATTAAGTGAAGAGTAAGTTCCAGTGAACTTGGTGACATTTACTTCCAAGTAAAATAGGCACAAGATCAGGCTAAACATCTGGTAACTCTATACTAGTGCAAACCAAACCACACACTTATTGTCAGATTTTTCCGCAGTAGTAGTAATTGGCTTTCTACAGCCTCGAGAGCAGTAGCAATGTTGGTCTGTAGTAGCAAAACTAACAGTCAAGTAGCACCTTAAACACCCATGAATTTCTTTTAGCACAAGCTCATCTGGACTTATGAAAGTTCTTCCTAAGCAATAGGCTGGGAAAGGATTCATCAGTGAGTCACTGAAAAGTTCCATTTGTGCTGCTAAGGCTGTTAATTGCAGGTATGTATTGTGGAGTTATGTAGTTCATGGGATTAAAACAGGTGACTCTTGAGTTGTGGAATGGGGGAACTGGCAGAGTCTCACCAAAGTTAAAATCCAGTTGGTGAATCTGCTGATTTTAATTTTCAGCAACACTGTCTGTGGGTTAATTTACACATTCAATTAGTAGGTTACCTGGCTTCCATCGGGGACCTGAAGGGAGTATATGTGGACCTTTCAGGTGATATCCAACCAGATCTCCTCCTCAGCAAGATGACTGTCTCCCTCTTAATAGCTCATCCCTTTTTAGAACTCACCTGTGCCAGGATGCTGCAGTCCCCTTTTCCTACTGTAACTAAGCTTAAGTATGCAAAATGGAATCAATTGTACTGTACTTTCTTCCCCATTTCAACACTGCCTTGATATCCCTTCCTCTGTTGTATCCCTTGTATGTTGCTAAAGCAGGGGTCACCAAACTTTTTGGCCAGAGGGCCACATCAAATATCTGATTTGGTGTTGAGGGCCGGAAAAGAAATTTAAATATAAAATTTATATAAATAAATTAGAGATGAAACTTAGATGAGTGAATAAATGAATGAATGGGCTCATTCATTCATCCTTTCTGGCCCTTAGAACACCCTCCAGATGCAACCATAGCACAGCTCCAGTCATGTTCTGCCAAGTGGGCCAGAGGCTTTTGGGGGATAAGAAGCTGGCTATGGGCCAGATAGAGGCTCACCTTGGGCCGCATCTTGCCCCCGGGCTGGGGTTTGGAGACCCCTGATCTAAAGTAAAAGCTTCTTGGGGAAGGGTCCCACATAGGAAACCATGTCTAAGTTCCTGAAAATATTGCAACATCTCTCAGGAGAAAGTGAAATGTACAGAAATGTGCTGAATAACAAAATAGGTTAATTTTATCTAAGGGAGGAGCCGCAGCTCAGTGATAGGGAGATGCAGAGATGCCAGGTTCAGGTCTTTGCACCTCCCGATCTGGCAGAGAAAAATTCCTTTCTGAGACCCTAGAGAGCCACAACCACCATCAGGTATCAATAATACTGATGGACTAGAGCCTTGACCCAGTGTAAGGCAGGTTTCTCTGTTCCTATGATTTGAGATTCAAAATGCTTGTAAGATTTAGAGAATTAGAGGACAGGTCCTCTCGTGGATTGAGAACTGGTTGGAGGCCAGGAAGCAGAGAGTGGGTGTCAATGGGCAATTTGCACAATGGAGAAAGGTGAAAAGTGGTGTGCCCCAAGGATCTGTCCTGGGACCGGTGCTTTTCAACCTCTTCATAAATGACCTGGAGACAGGGTTGAGCAGTGAAGTGGCTACGTTTGCAGACGACACCAAACTTTTCCGAGTGGTAAAGACCAGAAGTGATTGTGAGGAGCTCCAGAAGGATCTCTCCAGACTGGCAGAATGGGCAGCAAAATGGCAGATGCGCTTCAATGTCAGTAAGTGTAAAGTCATGCACATTGGGGCAAAAAATCAAAACTTTAGATATAGGCTGATGGGTTCTGAGCTGTCTGTGACAGATCAGGAGAGAGATCTTGGGGTGGTGGTGGACAGGTCGATGAAAGTGTCGACCCAATGTGCGGCAGCAGTGAAGAAGGCCAATTCTATGCTTGGGATCATTAGGAAGGGTATTGAGAACAAAACGGCTAGTATTATAATGCCGTTGTACAAATCGATGGTAAGGCCACACCTGGAATATTGTGTCCAGTTCTGGTCGCCGCATCCCAAAAAAGACATAGTGGAAATGGAAAAGGTGCAAAAGAGAGCGACTAAGATAATTACGGGGCTGGGGCACCTTCCTTATGAGGAAAGGCTAAGGCGTTTGGGCCTCTTCAGCCTAGAAAAGAGACGCTTGAGGGGGGACATGATTGAGACATACAAAATTATGCAGGGAATACACAGAGTGGATAGGGAGATGCTCTTTACACTCTCACATAATACCAGAACCAGGGGACATCCACTCAAATTGAGTGTTGGGCGGGTTAGGACAGACAAAAGAAAATATTTCTTTACTCAGTGTGTGGTCGGTCTGTGGAACTCCTTGCCACAGGATGTGGTGCTGGCATCTAGCCTAGACGCCTTTAAAAGGGGATTGGACAAGTTTCTGGAGGAAAAATCCATTATGGGGTACAAGCCATGATGTGTATGCGCAACCTCCTGATTTTAGAAATGGGTTATGTCAGAATGCCAGATGCAGGGGAGGGCACCAGGATGAGGTCTCTTGTTATCTGGTGTGCTCCCTGGGGCTTTTGGTGGGCCGCTGTGAGATACAGGAAGCTGGACTAGATGGGCCTATGGCCTGATCCAGTGGGGCTGTTCTTATGTTCTTATGTTCTTATTTTCCAAAAATAACTACCATAGATACTCAGTACGTAGATATAGTACATGAAATTTTTGCCAAGTAATCCAGCTCCAATTCTCACTTGGCCTGATCTCGGGGTCTTTCAGAGGGCAGAGCCTTTCAACTCTGAACAGTTTCCTTTCTCAGCTGAGCTATTGCTCAGCTCAGGCAGGCACCTCCTTAGTTCCTGCAGTTACTTTCCAGGGACATTCCAGCCAAAGTTAACCTTTTATTCTGCAGCCTGGTTCTGCTTTGCAAATGCTTGCAAATGCTCTGCTGTAAATTGAATTGCACACTCTCAGTTATGTTATGGGTTGTATGTTGTATGTAGAGCCAGACACCTTACAGGTGGATTTGATTCATGTTGGTTCCAAACCTTTTTCACTTGCATAACCCTTGGCAGCCCATTTCCATAAATTGTACCCTTCATATTAGCAAAATGTTTGTAATTAATAATACAAGCCTTCATCTCCTCCATATGAAAGCCCACGCTTCATGTATTCATCACATATTTTCTCTTTTTATCTGTTTGAAGAACAGAACACTCTACCTTTGCACTATTTGCACCAGAAGTGTGCTGAGAAATTCTGGGTGATTGATCACTTTCCATATTATGTTTCAGCTTTTTTACTGTGCTGGTTTTCAGTCACTGGTTCATACATGAATTGATGACCAAAAACTAGCTATTGGTGGGGCTTTCACAGCCAACTAGCTACCTCCCTTCCAGGCCATGCATTCTGGAGCACAGCCTGCCTTTTTCTGTCATTATTCCATTCTTTTTCCAAGTACCCCTAAAGGTCCTGTTGAGTGTCCCTGGGAGTAGATGAATACCAGGTTGGGAACCACTGGTATGTAGTTTACAGTGCACTTACTCTGATAGTGTTTACAAAAAGATGGTGAAGACCAGAATTTAAAAAAGAATAAAAATGTATCTTATGATCTTTTACTATGTTTTTAATAAATTAGAGACTACAGTTCTTAAGTAACAATTAGTGGTAGGTTATTTTTCAGGATCTGGCCTCGGGTAAAATCAGACAAAACTATAGTCAGACACCCCCCTAAGTTTAACCCCTGACTTATACAAGGGTCATAGAAAATTCCATGATTGTTGGCTTAAAACTTGCCCTCGATTTATCTGTGGGGTCAACTTATAGGGGTCAACAATTATCTACGGTAATTTCTCATTCTTGTGCTATTAGGAATATCAACCACCAGAGGGCCATCTTACACCAACAGCAATTGTTCATGAGTTCAGATATCCTAAGAACATAAGAAGAGCCCTGCTGGATCAGGCCAAAGTCCCATCTAGTCCAGCTTTCTGTTTCTCACAGTGGCCCACCAAATGCTTCAGGGATCAACAAGACAGCAAGATACAACCTGCGTCCTGGTGCCCTCCCCTGTAACTGGCATTCTGAAGTAGCCTACTTCTAAAATCAGGAGCTTGCACATGCCTATCATGACTTATAACCTGTGATTGATTGATTTTTCTTCTCCTCCAGAAATTTGTCCAATCCCCTCTTAAAGGCATCTAGGCGAGATGCTATCACCACTTCCTGTGGCAAGGAGTTCCACAGACTATTAAATAAATGGCAGCAATGAGGGAAGTTATTTTTCCCAGTTATTAATCTTGGTATATACATAGAAACACACGTCTCCAACATAACAAAAATCAAGCCTTGTCCATAGATATAAGGGCAACCAACATTCATAACACTCCAACAGAATCATATCAAAGTCAAAATATGGACTGTAATCAGTTCTCCTGGTTGCATTCAGATTCAATACTGAATACACAGGTGGTGGTTGCACTGACAAATGTGATTGTACGCATCATTCTTTCCCACAAATGCCCATATGCAGAAATCTTGTGTAACAACATATCAGTCCATACTTTCCTTCAGCAACATTCAAGAGTTAGCGACTGTGCTGGTTTCCAGCTTTGACAGTGCAATCCTGTTCCATGTGCTGGCCAGTGCAGCATAGACTGCACCAGTCTGTCACAAAAGTGCCCTAAAGTACTTGGTAAGGACATAGCAGTTGCTGGTGAAAAGTCCTGCACTGGCTCATGTATGTCAGCAGAAGACCCAGCACATGCTGGACACGGTAAGTTCCACAATGAGCAGCGCAGGGGTGGGTGAAGGGAAAGAATGATGATAAGGGGACAAAATGGGTCAGGAGAAGGCAGCAACAAGGGTGAGGTGGGCAGATCAGGCCCATGGAGGGTGGGATTGGCACAGTGGCACCCCTCACATCCTATTTGCCCTCCCGGGCCTGATCCACTGGCATGAGTGCACGCAGACTTGTGCCAGACAAACTCATGTAGATTCAAATAGATGTATTGCATTCCCCTGGGGGCTGGGGATAAGAATAGGCCCTCAGTTTGGCTGTACTTGTCGTAAGAGGCGACTAAACAGCCACCGGGTAGATGGGGCTCATCAGCCTGGGAAGGCAGCTCATCTGAGAGAAGGAAAACTCTGATCCCAAACCTCCACTGCCTTGTGGCTACATCCAGTTAAGGAAAAGGCTTCAGGAGTCAACCTCGAGGCAAAATCCGGAGCCGGAGTCCCTGAGGCAGTTCATGGCTGAACACAGTCATGTTCTGGCAACTCCTGCGACGCCGCTGGAACCAACCGTATTGGTTTCTGCCTTTCCATTGGACCATTTCAGCGACGTGGAGAGGGGGGATTTGCTGCATGGGTAACAGCCTATCCTCCATACCTACTTTACCCAGGCTTCGCGTACTGGAGAGGACACTGTTCCAGAGCCACCATTCAGAGCGCGATACCATAGTCTTCCGAGACTAAAGGATGCCAACAGCTATTGCACAAACTGGAGCTTTCCCCAGGGAAAGGGAATGAACGCCCCCTTACCTCGGGAAGACCTCCAGCCTGCAAAATTCCCACACCAGATGCAGTGTGGCCTAAGTTGGCTCCACTGCACCACTGCGTAGGAATTTGCGCTGGTTTGGGCTGTGACGGCCACAGTCAGTTAAGGATGGGCTCTTATCATTCTTACACTCTGATATTAAATACAGGAGCACCCCAAGGCTGTGTGCTGAGCCCCTTCCCTGTATACACATGATTGTACCCCATCGCATAACACCAATGAAATTATAAAATTTGCAGATGATACTAGAGTGGAGGGGCTTGCTGGCGGGAATGATGAGTCTGCTTATAGGAAGGAGGTACAGGAGTTGTTATTGTGGTGCAAAGAAAATAATCTCTCACTTAACATCAAACAAACTAAAGAACTTAAAATTGAGTTCTGGAAAAAGAGGGATGTACACACACCATTATACATAAATGGTGAGGAGGTGGAGAGAGTTGCTAGTTTCAAATTCCTAGGTATTCACATCACAGAGGACCTCTCATGGACTATTAGCATGTTGATAAAAAAGGCACAAAAGCGGTTCTATTTTCTGAAGAAGCTTGGGAGGTTAAATTTTTCACAGCAGCTGCTTGTGTCTTACTATCGTTGCACCATTGAGAGTGTCCTAACCTATGATATCTTGGTGTGGTATGGAAATTGCTCTGCAGGGGACAAAAAAGCTCTGCAGAGAATTATTAAGATCACGCAGCACATCATCAACCTTCATCTACGAGCTTTGGAGGACATCTATTCATCTCACTGTCTGCAAAAGTCACATCGTATTCTGAGAGACCCCTTCCATCCAGCTCATAAGTTCTTTGAACTGTTGCCTTCGGGTAGACGATGCAGAACTATGAGAGTAGCACCACACGATTCCTGAACAGTTTCTATCCCACAGCCATAATTATGTTGAATAAGGCGATATAGTTGTTACCAATCTCCTGGGCATTATGGTCTGTTATACTGTTTTTATATTATGATGCATGTGAATAGAACGTGTGGGTGAGTGTGTAGAGTGTGATTGTTGGAATTGTAATATATATTTATGCTTGTATCTTAAAGGTGCATAAACTTCGTTGTGCTGTAGCACAATGACAATAAAGTTACTACTACTACTACTACTACTACTACTACTACTACTACTACAATACTATCCAACTTTCCAGCTCCAGTGTAGCTACAATGCAGCTCTGTGATAAGGGAACATATGTTCCCATACCTTAAGAAGATCCCAGTAACTGCTCCTCCACCACAGGGTGCAGCCCACACTCACTGGCACAATTGCACTAGCATTGCAAAATTGGATAGGTTTGGGCCCGGAGTCAACTTAAGCTGAGCTGCAACTAATATGTAAGCAACCCTGATAATATGTTATATCCCAACGTATTTATGGAAGTTACTCCACAGCTCTGGTACTTACCCAATGATCTCTTTAATACAATTTATATTATGGATATAATATCCTGGAGGATATATATGAAATTTATCCTCCAGGATATATTTCACTGCTCCAGGCTTCCACCTCTGCTGGTCTGGCAGCTCCAACAACGACCTGTGACAGCATGGAATATGTTCAAAATTCTGTTTGTGGTATAATACCACAATAGTACCATAATTCCAATGCTCCCTTCTGTCTTGAGCCCTTTAAAGGACATGGACTCCATCTATTTCTTTATACATTGCTCTTAGCTGCTCAAATCCCTCAGAAAAACATATAAGACTCATCTAAGAAATGAACATATTTTGATTTGCCCTAGAGGCCCCTGGAGGGCTTTTAAACGTCACTTCTGGTTTTCTGATGAAAACCAAAAGTGACATTTAAAAGCCCTCTAGAGGAGGCCACATGCAGCCTCCCTGGCCCTCAGAAGGCCTTTGGAGGGCATTTGGAGGCAATGTGGATGGGGCTGGGACTGCCAGAGGCTCCCCCGGAGGTGTGGCACCCTAGGATATTTGCCCCCTTGGCCCCCCCAGTACATCAGTGTATCAAACAGCTCCCCAATTTTCCAGGACTCCCAAGGAGGGAGAAGAACAAGCCAAAATACAACAGCTGGTTGATCACCTTGCTTGCAGGCTTATTTCTCTGCATGGGTATACTGCATATGGAGGGGGGAGTGTTAGCCTGGAGGCTCCCCCTTGCCCAAAATGGCTCTGAAGGGGAGGGTCCAGTTGCACGCTGCAGTGAGGCTCCCTGCAAAACTCAGTGCTTTGCACCCATAAGAACATAAGAACAGCCCCACTGGATCAGGCCATAGGCCCATCTAGTCCAGCTTCTTGTATCTCACAGCGGCCCACCAAATGCCCCAGGGAGCACACCAGATAACAAGAGACCTCATCCTGGTGCCCTCCCTTGCATCTGGCATTCTGACATAACCCATTTCTAAAATCAGGAGGTTGCGCATACACATCATGGCTTGTACCCCATAATAGATTTTTCCTCCAGAAACTTGTCCAATCCCCTTTTAAAGGCATCTAGGCTAGATGCCAGCACCACATCCTGTGGCAAGGAGTTCCACAGACCGACCACATGCTGAGTAAAGAAATATTTTCTTTTGTCTGTCCTAACCCGCCCAACACTCAATTTGAGTGGATGTCCCCTGGTTCTGGTATTATGTGAGAGTGTAAAGAGCATCTCCCTATCCACTCTGTCCATCCCCTGCATAATTTTGTATGTCTCAATCATGTCCCCCCTCAGGCGTCTCTTTTCTAGGCTGAAGAGGCCCAAACGCCTTAGCCTTTCCTCATAAGGAAGGTGCCCCAGTCCCGTAATCATCTTAGTCGCTCTCTTTTGCACCTTTTCCATTTCCACTATGTCTTTTTTGGGATGGGGCGACCAGAACTGGACACAATACTCCAGGTGCTGCCTTACCATAGATTTGTACAACGGCATTACAATACTAGCCGTTTTGTTCTCAATACCCTTCCTAATGATCCCAAGCATAGAATTGGCCTTCTTCACTGCCACCGCACATTGGGTCGACACTTTCATTGACCTGTCCACCACCACCCCAAGATCTCTCTCCTGATCTGTCACAGACAGCTCAGAGCCCATCAGCCTATATCTAAAGTTTTGATTTTTTGCCCCAATGTGCATGACTTTACACTTACTGACATTGAAGCGCATCTGCCAATTTGCTGCCCATTCTGCCAGTCTGGAGAGATCCTTCTGGAGCTCCTCACAATCACTTCTGGTCTTCACCACTTGGAAAAGTTTGGTGTCGTCTGCAAACGTAGCCACTTCACTGCTCAACCCTGTCTCCTGGACATTTATGAAGAGGTTGAAAAGCACCGGTCCCAGGACAGATCCTTGGGGCACACCGCTTTTCACCTCTCTCCATTGTGCAAATTGCCCATTGACACCCACTCTCTGCTTCCTGGCCTCCAACCAGTTCTCAGTCCACGAGAGTACCTTTCCTCTAATTCCCTGACTGTGGAGATTTTTCAGTAGCCTTTGGTGAGGGACTGTGTCAAACGCCTTCTGAAAGTCCAGATATATAATGTCCACAGGTTCTCCCGCATCCACATGCCTGTTGACCTTTTCAAAGAATTCTATAAGGTTGGTGAGGCAAGACTTACCCTTACAGAAGCCATGCTGACTCTCCCTCAGCAAGGCCTGTTCGTCTATGTGTTTTGAGATTCTATCTTTGATGAGGCATTCCACCATCTTTCCCGGTATGGATGTTAGGCTGACCGGCCTATAGTTTCCCGGGTCCCCCCTCTTTCCCTTTTTAAAAATAGGCGTGACATTTGCTATCCTCCAATCTTCTGGCACCGTGGCCGTTTTGAGGGACAAGTTGCATACCTTAGTCAAGAGATCTGCAACTTCATTCTTCAATTCCTTAATAACTCTTGGGTGGATGCCATCAGGGCCCGGTGACTTATTGATCTTTAATTTATCAATGAGGTTTGAAACATCTTCTCTTTTAACCTCTATCTGACTTAACTCCTCGGTCAGGAGGGGCCGTTCGGGCAGCGGTATCTGCCCGAGGTCTTCTGTCATGAAGACAGATGCAAAGAACTCATTTAATTTCTCTGCCATCTCTAAGCCTCCTTTTATCTCCCCTTTCCCTCCCTCACCATCCAGAGGGCCAACCGCTTCTCTGGCGGGTTTCCTGCTTCTAACATATTTGAAGAAGCTTTTATTATTCCCCTTAATGTTGCTGGCCATGCGTTCCTCATAGTCTCGCTTGGCCTCCCCTATCACCTTCTTACATTTCTTTTGTCACAGATTATGTTCCTTTTTACTCTCCTCATTAGGGCAAGACTTTCATTTACGGAAGGAAGCTTCCTTGCCCTTCACAGCCTCTCTAACTTGGCTGGTTAGCCATGCAGGCACCCTCCTGGATTTAGTGGAACCCTTCTTTCTTTGCGGTATACACCTCTGCTGGGCCTCTATTACTGTTGTTTTAAGCAGCCTCCATGCACTCTGGAGAGATTGGACTCTTTTTACCCTCCCTTTCAACCTCCTTCTAACCAGCCTCCTCATTTGAGGGAAGTCCGCCCGTCGGAAGTCAAGGGTTTTTGTTAGAGATTTGCCTGGTATTCTTCCCCCAACGTGCACGTCAAAACGGATCGCAGCATGATCACTGTTCCCCAATGGCTCAGTAACGTTTACATCTCTAACCAGGTCCTGCGTACCGCACAATATTAAATCCAGAGTCACCTGTCCTCTGGTGGGCTCCGTGACTAGCTGATCTAAGCCATAGTCATTTAGCACGTCAAGAAATCCGGTTTCCTTATCGTGACCAGAACACAAATTGACCCAGTCAATATGAGGATAATTGAAGTCCCCCATGATTACAACCCTGTCCCTCCTTGTCACCTCCCTGATCTGTTTCCTCATTTCAAGGTCCCCATCAGATTTCTGGTCTGGAGGACGATAGCACGCCCCCAGTATTACATCGCTGCACAAGCCTGGTAATTTAACCCACAGAGATTCTACAGTGGAGTCGGATCCACCTTCAGTCTCTACTTTGCTGGATTCTATCCCTTCCTTAACATAAAGGGCCACCCCACCTCCAACACGCCCCTGCCTGTCCCTCCTGTAGAGTTTATAGCCCGGGATTGCAGTATCCCACTGATTCTCCGCATTCCACCAGGTTTCCGTTATGCCCACTATGTCAATGTTTTCCCTTGTCACCAGACATTCCAGTTCTCCCATCTTTGCTCGGAGACTTCGGGCATTCGCATAAAAGCATTTATACACGGAATGCCCCAGGATGGGCTGCTTAATCGCTCCTTTGTCCCCGCATCCTCTCATTGTGCCAAACCGTCTATCACATCCCATCACACTACTTTCCCAATTTCTTCTCCTACTCTGCCTTTGTCTTGTTGTTCTCTAACCTCCCCATCCTCATCCCATAGGGATGAGGAGTCCAGAACCCTTGGCTCCCGTCGGCCTTCCCCCAGGGATCAGTTTAAAAGCTGCTCTGCCATCTTTTTAATGTTATGCGCCAGCTAGCTGTGCCACTGGGGGGGGGGGGAAGCAAGCAAATCGGTTAAACAACACAAGCAAGTCAAGCATGAGTGGAAGAGCAGCACGTGGGGGATACAGGAGGGGAGTGAGGACGGAGGGTCGCCTAAACAGCAGGGCTGCACGGTGGGTGGGGCTGGTGAGGCAGAGCCTCCCCACTGGAATGCTTTGAAAAGCCCCACTGCCACGCGAGATGTGCGAACACTCCCAACCCACGCGCGGAGCACGGAGAGCGCACAGCGCACGGCTTGCGAGCGCTCGCACACCTCTCGCGGCGCGGTGACTCCGGTGGGGAGGCTCTGCCTCACCTGCCTCTCTGCGAAGGGATCTGGAGGGAGGCTCCTTAGCGCCGCAGCGCCCCCTGGCGGTGCTGCTCGGGAGCGCCTGTGGGTGGGGGGCTCGCCCTCCCGGGAGTCTACTCGCCAGTGCCGCGGCTGCAGCCCGCCTGCATCGGACGGAGCGGGCCGTGGCTGGGTGCGGAGCGAGCTCGCGGGGCCGGAGCAGCAGCATGGCCGGGGCGGCGGCGCTCTGGCTGGGGCTGGGGCTGTGCGGCGCCCTGCGCTGGGGCTGCTGCCTGGCCAGCGCCGCGCCGCGCCAGCAGGACACGCTCTACCTGTGGATCGGCGCGCAGCAAGCCCGGGCGCTCATCGGTGAGTGGGGGGGGGGGCACCGCGGGACTTCTGGGCGGCGCAGAGGAAGCCCGCTCCCGCCAGCGGGCTCGGCGGGCACAGGGTTCGGTGCACGCAGCCGCGGCTACCAGTCGCCCTCCTGGGTGCAGTGGCGTAGCGGGGGGGGCAAGGCACTAAGCTTTGCCGTCGGGGGCCCTCCCCTGCGGAGCCATTCCCAGCAGAGAGAGCAAAACAGAAGCGTAAGCAAAACTTGGTGCTTGCCAGACTTAGGGCCCGATCCTGTCCAACTTTCCAACGCAGGTGCAACTGCAAAGCAGCCCTGAGGTAAGGGAACAAACATCCTTTACTTTGAGGAGACCTCCATAACTGCCCCCTACCATGGTATGCAGCACATGCCCTGTTGGCACAGCTGCATCGGCGCTGGAAAGTTGCAGAAGATTGGGCCCTTAGTGCTATGCACCCCCGCTAGCTATGCTACTGGCTGGATGGGGTTGTGTGTGACCTCCAAAGGGACGGGGAGGGGCTCCTTGTGTGGCACCTTCAGGCGCCTGCAAAACTTTGTGCTTTGCACCCCTTCCAGCCATGCTACTGGCTGGATGGGTCTGTGCTGATCTGTGGGTGGTTGACACGCGGAGTCCCTTGCACACACAAGTGCTGCCGGTGCAGATGCCCACATGTGAACATTTGTCTGCAGGGTGACTCTTCTTCCCCGCCCCCCTTTCCAGTAGGATGCATGTTCCACCTGTTTCTAGTTAATTGGTTTCTGTTTTACAGGCTTCGAAGAGGATATTCTGATTGTTTCGGAGGGGAAGATGGCCCCCTTCACTCACGATTTCCGAAAAGCTCAACAAAGGATGCCTGCAATCCCAGTCAATATTCACTCCATGAATTTTACCTGGCAAGCAACTGGAAGGGTAGGTGCAATCCTAGATTAGGAAACAGCAGTAGAACTCGGGGGGGGGGGGAGCAACATGTTTGCTTGAGCAAATGTTGAGTTTATAAAACAGATTTATGAACCGCATTCAGAGATGTGCCAAAAAGCCTCCCCAGAGTGGTGCCTTAACTAATCTGTCAGGAGAAATATAAATAAAGCAATTGTATAGCAGGCTGAACTGTGCAGTGTTCATTCAATGAAACTCCCATCCCTAAACCCCAAGCTTCACAATTTGGATGTGGAAAATATCATCAGGTGGGGGCGGAACTGAAATCTACCTACACACTCTTCAAAGAAAGTACACTTTGAAAGAGTGATCCTATAAATCAGGGGTGCTCACACTTTTTTGGCTCGAGAGCTACTTTGAAACCCAGCAAGGCCCGGAGATCTACCAGAGTTTTTTTTATAATGTTCGCGCCATCATAACATATAACATTTATGTATACAATGTATGTTGGTGTACCTTGAGCCCCACTGAGTATAACAGGACTTACTCCTGAGTAGACATGCCTAGGATTAGGCTGAGGCTGCAATCCTAGCCACACTTACCTGGGAGTAAGCCCCATTGAGTACAATGGGCCTTACTCCCAGCGTTTCCTCCCAGAGGCACCTGAAGGGGGGGGTCGGCACTCCGCGATCTACTCATTTTGCCTCGCGATCTACCGGTAGATCGCGATCCACCTATTGAGCACCCCTGCTATAAATATTCATGACAGATGAGAAGAAATTGCGTTTTTTAAGATTAAATAATGTTTCAGCAGATGAAAAACTGAGTGCTGTGGGTAGGGGGGTTCAGGAGATAAATTACAGTGGGGAGCATTATTATTAGTAATAATAAATAATAAAATAATAAAACTAATAATAAAACTAATAAAATAATAGGAATATTTATTGGTTGCCTAAGAGACAAAGTAATGTACAAACCTAAAATTGAGAATGACAAAACCCTACCTGGAAGCATGCAATCTAAATAGACACAGAAAGACATAAGTTTTGTAGGGAACCTCACCACAGCATACAAGGGGCTTCTCCCCCTCCCCTTTGGAGCCATGCCAAGCTGTGGGAGCAAAATGGAGGCATACACCTGGCTCCAAAGGGGAAGGGGAGGGGTCGCTTGCACGCTGTGGTGAGGCTCCCTGAAAAACTTAGTGCTTTGCACCCCCTCTGGCTATGCCACTGTCAGGACCCCAGACATTCCTGCTGATGTTGAAGAGACTATTACTTATAGTCCGCTATTGATGTTAACAGAGAAAGTCAATTTTTTTTCGTAAGTGCTGTGACATTAAAAAAAGTATGATGTTGGGCTTCAGTACCCATACTCTTCCAAAGAAACGGCTAAATCAGCAATGTTCAACTAGTGTGCCATGGCATTGGTGTGCCACAAAAGGTCCACAGGTATGCTGTGGGAATTTGGAGCACAGCCACTGGAAATCGCTGCAAAATTCTTCTGGGTAGAGCAACTTCTGTAGTCACAAACTGTCCCTCTTCCTCTTCCTCTGCTGGTGGAACTAGTGGACAAAGAGGGATAGACAATTCATGACTACAGAAAGTTGCCCTAGAAACAGAGCTGCAGAACCCGGAAGAGTCTCCCAGAAGGCAGAAGTGACATCACAAAAGGCAAAGACCACAGAGATCATGTGCCTTGAGAAGAAAAAGATTGAAAATGGTTTGCTAGATGTGCATAAATTACACTCCGATGATATTAAACGCACTTGGGTGAATTTTGTATCCATCCCTTTCCCATTTTTTGTACTCATAAGTCATCGATTCGAGTCACAACCCTTGGAGCGACCCTAACACAGCAGGTGCCATTTTCCCCAATATTCTTTCTTTCTTATGTTTTCAGCTTGGCTTGTAGCTCATAGTCACACAAGTAGATGTGCACCAGTAGCTGCAGTCTTAAGACTGTCCTGGATGGTATGACACAGTGGTTCTCACACATTTAGAACCCGGACCCACTTTTTAGAATGAGCATCTGTCAGGACCCAACAGAAATGATGTCATGACTGGAAGTGAC
Source organism: Tiliqua scincoides (assembly GCF_035046505.1). Lineage (NCBI taxonomy): Eukaryota > Metazoa > Chordata > Lepidosauria > Squamata > Scincidae > Tiliqua > Tiliqua scincoides. Next base: position 78,080,442 of record NC_089827.1, on the reverse strand, counting down.
ATCATCAAGCAGGAAATTTTTAACAATCCTAGATTGCAATCCTACCCATCCAGGAGTACGTCCCATTAACTATCGTTGTTAAAAGAATATACATAGTAGCTTGTTGAGAGTACAGGTCTGCCACATTTCCCCCAGTGCAGTCACATACCATGGGAGCATCAAGTCTAATAGATTAAAAATAAAATATTGAAATGACTGGGGACCCTCCTGAAATTGACTTGTGACCCCCCTAGTGGGTCCCAACCCACAGTCTGAGAAACACTGGTGTGACAGATCCAGCTGTGCGTAACTCAGTCTCTGAGCAGTGTCTTCACTGTGTTTTCTTGTCACCGAACAGGAGCCATCTCTTTTTGGACTTCCAGGCTGCAATAGCAATGTGGAACATAAATATGCTCTTGGGGACAGTTTCTTTTTTAAAAGGGCAGAAAAGAAATGAAGAGATCTTCATCTCAAAAGCAAAGCTCTGAAGGTTTAATGTTTTGATTCTGCTCTGCTGTGGTATTTTGCGTCCTGGTGTTGTGGACATGCCACCGCAGATCAAAGAATCGTGCTCTTGAGATCCCACTTCATTTAGCAGTGCAGGCATGTGCCAGCCATCTGTTGTGGCTGCTGAGAGAAAACAGCAGTACGTTTCTCCGACTTTTGCCAAGAAAGCTTTATTGCTCAGCAGAGATGAGTTACAAGGCACCTTGTAAGCTGCATCTGGTTTGCATAGTCATTTACATGGCATATATGTAAACTGCAGGATTACTTTGTGTGTGTGCACACAACAGCACAAGCATTTGGCAAATAAAATCTTTCCTGGGATTGATTCTTTTCTGTACGTATCTTTACAAAACAAAGAAAAAAGGGACTTTGACTAAAAATATACAAGCAGTCAACTGCTTTGCCTGTTTTGGTAGCTGTTTTCATAACGTACAGCCCTGGGAGTGCACAGAATGGCCAGACGCAGCCACAGTAGCGGCACCCGTGCAAGCAGTGGCTTGTGCAGCCACAAGAACCGGATGCCCTGCAAGAGGAGGAAAAGGCTCCTCAGTGCAGGCTCTGCAAGTGCATCTCTCTTAAGGAAGCCTTCCTTGCCTAAATCCTGCACCTGCAACTCCCATAGGTACAAAGGGCCATTAGGGCCCAATCCTACCAGCTTATCACATGCAGTGCTGTGATGGAGCACGTGCTGCATGCTTTGGGGAAGCACGAAGCAGACCCAGGAGATGCAAGTCAAAGTCTTTGTTACGTCCTCTTAGGCTGCCTGGCCTCCGATTGGGACCAATGCCAGCCATTTACGAGGTGGTGCATGTCCGAGAAGACTGAGGGGGCGGGTCTAGGCTGAGAAGGAGGGATAAGACCTCAGCATGCAAGACTGCTTCCAAGATCTTCCCTCTCCAGCCCAGACTGCTCCTCACCCTGTTCCACCCTGATCCTCCTCCTAATTCCGACCTCCGTTGCTGCCCTACCTGCTCCAGCAGAGGTTCTGAGCACTGGTGGTGCTTTCCCCAACTTTCATGCCATCACTTCAGGACTTGCAGTGGTGGATTGTGAGATCCTCCTCCATGAGTCCCTGATGGAATTGGGCCATTAGGATACCTTTTGGTGGGACTGCCTCTCTTCATGTTCAGCAGCAGCAGTGACTTTCTGTGCAGTGAGGAGAGTCTCCTGTAGCACAGTAGCATCATGTGAAACGTTAGAGGGCAATTTTGGACAACGGCTGTTCTGTCGCTGTCGGGGCCAGATCTTGGCACCAGCACCAGGCAGCTGTCTTGTCCTGGCTCATCCTCCAGGCAGGAGCCTTGGAGGTCTGACAGGTAGAAGGTCATGTGAGGCAACTCAGATCAGGACTGCAGAACCCTGGAGAGCTCCAGTGAGCAATTTGCTCCAACCAGAGCCAGAGGTGGGCCAAGGCCATCACCCTTCCAGATTCAGGCCCAGGCTGCTACTGAACACCTGCTGCAGGGGACCAGTGGTGGGAGAGAAGGGTCTTTCTGCTCTGCTTGGGGCTTCCCCAGCGGTAGCTGGTTGGCCACTGTGAGAATCAGGAGGCTGGGCTAGATGGGTCTTTGGCCTGATTCAGCAGAGCTGATCTGATGTACCGCTTCCAAGCTCTGCCCCCAAGCATGGATTATGAAGAGATGGAAAAGGGGACTGGAGATGGAAAGGGATGGAAAAGATGGCCCACTGGTTGGATGACTCCTTCTGTTGGCATCCTTCAGTCTCAGAAGACTATGGTATTGCGCTCTGAATGGTGGTTCTGGAACAGAGTGTCCTCTCCAGTGCGCGACGCCTGGGTAAAGTAGGTATGGAGGATAGGCTGTTACCCATGCAGCAAATCCCCCCTCTCCACATCGCTGAAATGGTCCAATGGAAAGGCAGAAGCCAGTACGGTTGGTTCCAGCAGCGTCGCAGGAGTTGCCAGAATGTGACTGTGTTCAGCCATGAACTGCCTCAGGGACTCCGGCTCCGGATTTTGCCTCGAGGTTGACTCCTGAAGCCTTTTCCCTAGCTGGATGTAGCCACAAGGCAGTGGAGGTTTGGGATCAGAGTTTTCCTTCTCTCAGATGAGCTGCTTTCCCAGGCTAAGGAGTCCAATCTACCTGGTGGCTGTTTAGTCGCCTCTTACGACAACTACAGCCAAACTGAGGGCCTATTCTTATCTCAAGCCTCCAGGGGAATGACTCCTCCATTGCTTACAGTAGCAAGGAGTAAGGGATGAGAAGAAGAAGGTGACTCTACTGGACCAAAAATGGAGTGAGTGGCTCCCGGGCTGGGCACTGGACTCACCCAACAGAATCCAGTTCTGTGGTCATGGATGTGATCCTGTTGCCAAGATGGGGGGGGGGTCGCTCCACCTCCTTAAAGCATTGTGACTCCCCAATGAGTTGGCCTCTCCTCATGACAGCCTGCAGAACTTGCTTTGCCCTATCAAAGCAGTAGGGCAAGGATAACCAAGGAGAAGCTGGCTGAATGCATGGGGAAGTGCTGGCCAAGGGAAGTGACCCCAAGGGAGGAGAAGCAATTGAAGAATTGTGAATCCTCTTCCTGTCTGAAGCCATTGGGGATGAAGAACTGTGCTGTCCTTCTGATCTCATCTGTCGTTGGAGTGAATACTCAGATGCATCAACATTTCAGTCATTTTTAACTACCGGAGTTTTGAATTGATTTAGATAGTTTTAATGTGCCATAACATCACACCTTTTTGTTTACAGTAAAGGGATAGTGTGGCACAAATAAGAAAACAGGAATCCTACAATTGAAAATTGAGTGTTTAATTATTGAGCAACTTATTTTGAACCAGTTACAACTTTGTTGTGTTGAGGAAGTAGGGTTGGGTTCAGATTCGAGGCAATGAAGAGATTTTCAGTTTGGGTTCAATTCTGGTTCACTGAAAAATTCTCTGTGAACTATTTTTGGGGCCAGGGTCAGTTAATTAATTAACTGGAGCTAGACTTTATATAGTGATAATTTCCCCAGCTTTTCTATATGTGCTGCTGCTTGTTGGTTTTTCATTGCACAATACTTGAAAATACCAAGTCTTGGTGAGAGGTGCGTAAGGGTTGTGGCATGATGAGGATGGAAACGTAGGAAGAGGTTTTAGGCAGAGAGTTGATTGTGAAGCGAGGCGGGAATTGAGTGCTGTGTTGGAGTGTGTGCGTGGTCTGAAGGTCGTGTGGTTTGAAGGTCATCCCCACTGAAAGGTGATGTGTTTGACACCTTGAGAGAGTCTGGGGAGGGGAGTGCAGCCACCAATAATATAGTGGCAGGTTACAGAAGATATGGCGGTGGCCGATGGCAGGCCATTGCAGGAGAATGAAGGGCGGTTAGAGACAGACTGTACTTCTTTCTGGTGCTTCCACCGCCCTCTGACCCGTGGCGCTCTAAGCAGTGTTCTTCTTTCTAGACTAGCCCTAGAAAGTTCCTCAGAATAGCACTTTGTGGACAACACGTGTGTGGATGTGAAGGATCACACAGCCAAACCTGAGCAGCATCACAATGAGAGCTGATAGATAGCACCGCACTTGGTGCAAAGCTAAATGGAAACAAGCTGTGTGAACCGCAGAAGAACAGCATTATAAGACGCAGACCAGCAAACGAATGTTCTGCACATTTATTTGGGAGGAAGCCCCAAATTAATTGGCTTCAGAACACTTTGGAGGAGTGTTGTCTTCCAAACAAGTTCTGAAGATGTGGATGCTGAGAAGGATGAAGAAATTGAAGGGGGTGTGACGTCACAAGAGCCTAACTTTAAAAATAGTTTTATCAGCATTCCCCAGGGAAAATGTGAGGTCCTGTTTACGGGCATATGCTAATTAATTTCAGTACATATGCATTTCAAATTAACCATTATATAGCTTTGAGGGTAACTGTGAGGAACAACTGGGGGGGTGGTCGCACAAAATATCAGCCTTGTGCTGTAAATCTGGTTAGACAAATTACCAAAGACTGACAGATGTTTCAACCTGTGATCACAGACTTTGGTTTGTGGTATTTGTCCGCTTAATGCATGTGGTATTTGCGTCACTGGAGGTAGTAAGCCCCACCACTTTAGAGCATTTGCTTGAAATGTCCACCCCAGAAGGTGATTCCGGCAGCTTCTGATGTGCTGCTGACGCTTCCTGAGCTTGGGCCAGCGGCTCCCGGGGAGAGAGGGAATTCTCCCTTTGCTGACTGAGAGATTCCAGAGTGTGGTGCTGAGTAAATGTTGACTTTCTGCTTGGGGCTCTCACCTAAGATCTTGCAGGGCTGCAACTCTGAATTCTTCCACGCACATGTGAGGCTGCAGGAGGAGACGGGGAGCGCTGGGCTGACGTGACTTGAGCATCTCGTTACAGTCCGCTTATTTTCCTTTTTACCCTGCAGAATTTCATTAGCCTGCTCCTTTTATTTTCAGCAGCTTGGCAGAGGAAGAGGTCTGGATGAAAGAGAGCGGGCCGGGCCTTTGAACACTTCAAGGCACTGTTTGTTGATAGAGAGAGCTTGACAGAACGGGCTGGAAGGGAGTGCAGGCGTCACCAAAGAGTCCAGAGCAGGCTTGGCCTTTGCTTTGTTGCGGAGAAGTCCTCTAGGACTGCTTGTCAATATTTTTTTGTTCTTCTAGATACCATACCACTGGAGGCAACCAGATCGCAGGCCAGTATCTATAGTGGTCTCGACCAGTGGCATAGCTAAAGGGGGTGGAAAGCACTAACTTTTGCAGGCCTGGTGAGGTGATTGCCTCAGGCGGTGGATTGGTGTCCTGTGCCCATCCAGGCCTTGGCAGCTGCCTCATCACGATTCCACTGCCCCATTGTACAATGGTGGCAGTAACCCTCACTGCTGGGCATTGGGGGGTCCTCCTTGACCTGCCCCCACCTCCACAGCCCTCCACAGTTACCTGGTGGCGGCTGCTGTCCCTGCCACCGCCATCAGCACTGCTGCTCCTCCCAGGTGAGCACTAGTGGAGTAGTTGCTGCTGCTTGGACAGGGAAAGGACTTTCCTCAGTTGCCAGGATGCTTCCAGGCAGTGTGGTGTGACAGGCAGCAGACTGTGAGGGGTCCCCGTGTGCACCTGCCTACTGTCTCGCCACAACTCTACTGCTGTCACCTCGCCGTGGCCAGTCCTGAGGCCACTGTCTCTCTCAGATGAGCATCGGTGCAGCAACCACCAATGCTGAGAAAGAGGAAGCAGTCCTCCTCTCCCCAACCTGACCTCCACCACATCCTGTCACCTTGCTGTCACCACCATGGTGTGCAAGCAGTCCCTCCCCTTCAGAGCCATTCGGAGCAGTGGGAGCAAAATGGAGGCGAACACAGGTGGTGTTTTGTTTCAGGACCAGGCATGAGTCACTTCCACAAAAGAGGAGTCTTGAGACATCTTTAGACAAGTCTCCAAGGAGACTTCGGAAGCCATCACTGAGGGGACTAGTGGGGCTGTATCTCATGGGCAGAGCACATGCTTTGTATGCAGTCCCTGGCATCTCCAGGTGAGCTGGGGAAAGACCTCTGTCTGAAAAGCATTTGGACCACTGCTGGTGTGGAATCAGTGCACAGCTTGCTGGAACAGTGGTCTGACTCCATATAAGGCAGTTGCCTTAGTATAGTCCAGGGGTCGGCAACCTGCGTTTCTAGAGCCGCATGCGGCTCTTTCAGCTGTCTGCTGCGGCTCCTCCCGGTGAAAGTGGCAAAGAGTGTGACAGGAGGCACTTGTGTTGGGAGGGCAGGCTGCTTCCCTCCACCCCCTGAGCTCACTGCCCTCCTCTCCCTTCACCCCCACCTGCCCTGCATTGGTTTCCCTTTTGCCCGCTCTGCAGGCTTAAGGTCCCTGTTTTTCCCTTCCCCAACTCTCCAGCAGGCTCAGCCAATCAGCATCCAGCAGGCTCCTGGCTTTTTCTGTTGGAATGGCTCAGGGCCCTTCACTGGCTGACCACCAGCCAATCCTGAGCCGCCTTCCTCCTCAGCCATTGCCAGCCCTTGCAGCCCGCCTTTCCCTGAGCAGGTCCCCACTCAGTGCAAGGAGAGGCTTTTCCTCCACAGCAGAGGAGACATCCTGTGTGTCTACTCAGTAGTAAGCCCCGTTAAAGCGGATGAAGCTTACTCCCAGGAAAGGGTGCCTGGGATGGCAGCTGTGGAGCCTGCTCCTATGCGTGTCTACTCAGTTGTAAGCCCCATTACAGAGGATGAAGCTTACTCCCAGGAAAGGGTGCCTGGGATGGCAGTCTTGGAGCCTGCTCAAGGCCAAGCGCAAGGACGGGTGAGTGGGAGCTCGAGCAGGTCTGTTCCAGAGTAAGCCCCGATGTAGTCCTTGGGCTACTCCCAGGAAGGTGTGGAGGGCTGCAGCCTCAGCCCCCTCCTATGCAGGTCTACTCACAAGTAGTCAGTGAGGCTTCCTCCCAGGAAAGTGTGGAGAGGACTGCAGCCTGAGAGCTCCAACCAACTTGTCTGCTCAGAAGTCGCATTGTAGCAAGTTCCAATGTAGTCCCTGGGCTACTCCCAGGAAGGTGTGGAGGGCTGTAGCCTCAGCCTCCTCCTGTGCAGGTCTACTCACAAGTAAGCCCCACTGTAGTCAGTGAGGCTTCCTCCCAGGAAGGTGTAGAGGGCTGCAGCCTCAGCCCCCTCCTATGCAGGTCTACTCATAAGTAGTCAGTGAGGCTTCCTCCCAGGAAAGTGTGGAGAGGACTGCAGCCTGAGAGCTCCAACCAACTTGTCTGCTCAGAAGTCGCATTGTAGCAAGTTCCAATGTAGTCCCTGGGCTACTCCCAGGAAGGTGTGGAGGGCTGTAGCCTCAGCCTCCTCCTGTGCAGGTCTACTCACAAGTAAGCCCCACTGTAGTCAGTGAGGCTTCCTCCCAGGAAGGTGTAGAGGGCTGCAGCTTCAGCCCCCTCCTATGCAGGTCTACTCATAAGTAGTCAGTGAGGCTTCCTCCCAGGAAAGTGTGGAGAGGACTGCAACCTGAGAGCTCCAACCAACTTGTCTGCTCAGAAGTCCCATTGTAGTCAATGGGGCTTACTCCCAGGATAGTGTGGAGAGGGTTGCAGCCTGAGGGAGGGAGGGCAGGCAGGCAGGCAGGCAGGGCAGAAGCTGGCCTGTGGTTGCCCCCCCCTTCTTCTCTTCCCCACCTCTGGAGTCTGTGTCCTTTTTTCCTTCCAGCAGGGTGCCTCTGGAAGGTGGGGGGAGTTCTTTAGTATCCATGTAAGATAAGCAGGTAAGATAAGCAGGTACATAACCACCATATGTATTGGAATCCTGGAAGATCTGGTGAGGAGGTAGATGTGGTGTCAGCAGTGGCCCCTTTAAGGGTAAGGCCTGGGCATCCAGCAGAGTGTGCTGCACAGCTGCAGCCACTTGAAGGCAATAGGGCCCTCAGGGGTATAAGGAGCACCTGAGGCAGGAAGGGGGTGTGGGTTGGAGAAGGAGTGCAGGTTGGAGGGGAGACTGACTTGCCTTATTGACTTTGACTTGGATACTCTGACTGATTTGACTTACTTACTTTGGAATCTGACCTTGGACTGTGACTTGGCTTATTGACTTTGGACTCTGCCCTGGATACTCTGACTTTGTGACTAACTGCTGGAGACACTGGAGTTTGAAGTGTGGCTACTGTGCCCAAGACCTGCTGAGGACCAAGGGGCTGCTGTAGTGGTGGGAGGCTGCTGGCAGGCGAGAAGACCTCTGCAGGTTGAACAGGCGAGCTACCCTGGAGGTGGGGTCCAGCAGGACTACAGGGCAGAACCAGGGTCATTTGTTGGGGGAAAGAAGGGGAGCTAATTTGCTTAAAGTGGGCATAATTCTCCAGGCAGAGAATGGCCTTGGAATCAGGCAAAACACCATAGAGGACCAGGTGTCTGAAAACACAGGACAAGAATGTATGACAAAACTAACTAAAAGCTACAAGAGAGGGCTACATTATAAAAACGGGACCTATAAGAGCATAAAGGTAAAAAAAACAAAAACTATATATGCAGTATTATCTTCATTTTAGACGTCAAAAGGGTTTTGTGGCTCCTGAGGTTTTTTTTTCCTCTGGAAAATGGGTCCAAATGGCTCTTTGAGTGTTTAAGGTTGCCGACCCCTGGTATAGTCAACGCAACCCCTGAAGCATCAGGAGACACACCAGCATTGCCAAAGAGCACACCCCCTATACAAAGCATGCCCTTTTCACAAGGGCTGATTTTCTTCAGAAGACACCAGCTTCCCTGTAGGTATATTTCATCCCTTGATATCTTCTGATCAATGCTGGAGCAAATTCAAGATTAGCTGATCTCTAACCTAAGAGCTGATGGTTAGACTTAATCCTGTCTCCGGCTCACACCGTGTGCTGTCCTAGGTCCTGATGCTGGGAGAACACTGCCTTTGTCTCAGGACTCCAGGAACAACCTCATGGAATTCTCTGCTATGTGGTTTGTCAAAAATGTAATGATAGAGAAGTCTGTCTCAGCTGGTCGCCACGACAGTTCAGTGGAACCTCTACACTGTCCAGAGACAGTGTACTTTATTTTGGGTAGAGCACCTCATGAATGGCACATGAGAGTCATAAAGGCAACACATGCTAAGAAAGTAATTCTTTACACAACACATAATTAATGATGGCATAATTACTGCCTGTGGCTTAGATGGCTTTCAAGGGGCATTAGACGGATTCATGGAAGCTCGATCTATTAGTCCTGATGGTGAAATGGGCACCTCTACATCACACAGGCAATTTGCCTCTGAATACCAGGGATAGGGACAAACGAAGGGGGCGGCTGCTGCCTTCCTGCCATACTTGTGAGCCTGCTGGAGGCATCTGGCTGTTGAAAAGAGGGCCCTGGACTAGATGGGCCCTTGGCTTGATCAAACAAGGCCTTCTGATCATCTTAGGTTCTGGGATGGAACCCGGTGGAGCTGAAGGCAGGGCTAAGGGCAGAAAAGAGTGGCCTAGACTGGCTTGTTCTAACAGTAACAACCAGTCTGTACAGAACGCATGCCTGTGCTTGATTGTGGATCAGTGCATGCTTGAGGAAGGGGCATCGCTTAGTGGCGAGCACATGCAGAGGACTCTGGCGCCTGGCATCAGTCTCTGGCACCTGCAGTTAGAAGGTTCAGATTAGAGGTGGTGGGGAAAGACCAGACAGCCGTTGCCAGTCAGAGTTGACAGGACTGGGCAGACTCATGGTCCAGTCCTAACTCCTCTCTGCACTGGTGGTGTGTGTGCTTCGCCAGGACAGGCTGTCACGTGCCATAAAGCACGTTGTGAGAGTCCAGAAGTTGGTGGCGCCGGCACCAGATCCAGAAGGACTGCGCATTGGATCAGGGATGAGCAATACAGGAGGCAGAACAGGGCAGGTGGGGGGTGGGCAGATCAGACCTGCAAGGGCATTGGCAAGCGCCGTATCCTAACCCCTGTCCTGGACCCAATCCGCCGTAATAAGGCAGTGCAGACTTGCACCGGCCCTTAAGCAACTGCAGCTCCGAGTTACCCCATTGCACTGGCTAGGACTTATCCTGAGGGTGCCAGCAGCATTGCAAAAACTCCCATAGGATGCTGCATGGACCATGCCGGCCCTACAGCATCAGCGCAGGAGGGGGGATGGATTGACTTGGGCTGCTTGATCAGGAAGCTTCCCATATTCACATCCATCTCTAGCTGTTCCTGTGTCCCTTGTCAGCAGCTGTTCTTCCCCAGTGAGAGCCTCAGCAGGAGGGTGGCTGGGGGCTTTCACTAGCACTGTCCCTTCCCTGGCCCTCCTCAGTCAGCACTCAATATGGGGGACAATGTCACACAAGCCAGTCGCAATAGACATCAATTCAGACAACTCCTGGCTGCTCTTCTGGTCGCCAGTCGTGCCAGAGGCTGCCTGTCAAGTTTCACAAAATGCAGAAGGGCTGGCGAAAGGTTGGAGTCACTGTGATCGCCCCTCAGTTTCCTGCTGCTCACCAGCCAAGAGAAACAGAGTCTCCAGACTTGTTGGGAGATTTCAAAAGGTCCTTTTTGGCACCAAATAAATGGTCTGCCTTTCATATACATGGTCCTTCATGTCTGGAGCTTTCCCCTGGAGAAGCCGGCTTTTTCCATCTTTGTGATCCTTTGCTGAAACACATCTTGTGGGTGGAATCAACTTTTAAAGGTATCCTGGACAGTCCCTTCAATTCATGGCGAGGGACAGCAGATAAAGCCTGTGTCCCCAACATCTGTGGCTCAGTTCTTGTGAATGGGGACTCTCAGGAAATGACAGCGACTGGATGGGCAGGAGAAGGAAGCAGAGAGAGGGATTGAGAAAGAAAGACAAAATGAAGACCATGACCAATGCAGGGGGAGCTGGTTCACCTCTTCCCTATTCTGAAGCACAGTCTGCTCTAGATGCAGAGGCTGCTCCTGACAGACAAGCAACCAGACACTTTCGGGGGGGGGGGGAACAGATTTATAGGAAGAAAGAGACTATATACTGTAGAACAGTGGTTCTCAGAAGTTTAGCACTGGGACCCACTGTTTGAGAATGAGAATCTGTCAGGACCCACCGGAAGTGCTGTCATGACCGGAAGTGACATCATCAAGCAAGAACATTTTTGACAATCCTAGGCTGCAATCCTACCCCCGCTTACCCATTTACTGTCATTGTTAAAAGCATATACATAGTAGCCTGCTTAAAGTACAGAGCTGTAACATTTCCCCAGATGCAGTCACATACATGGTAGCATCAAGTCTAATATATTAAAAATAAAATATTGAAATGAGTGGGGACCCACCTGAAATTGACTCGTGACCCGCCTAGTGGGTCCGGACCCACAGTTTGAGAAACTCTGCTGTAGATCATTTTTAACTTTCAATGAATGTCAGTAACATTCATTTTTCTGAAGATGTTGGAACCATCGTGTGGCTTTCATGCCAGATATTTTAATTCACATAAAGAGACTGACTGTCCAGTTCTGTCGCTCAGCAGTGGCACCAATGAAGCCATTATGGTGGCCCATGTCCAAGGAGAGAAAAGGAGTGGGTTGGGAAAGAAGGCCTGAGATCTGGCGTACGCTGGTGCTGATGAGAACCACCTGCCCCCTCCCCCTCTGCTCTCACCTCAGTGCTCTTCCAAACTTCCCCTGCCCTCTCCTCCCCTTCCCTGCCCTGCTTCCGCTTTCAACTTACTGGCACCGCTAGGGGCCTCTGGTGCCACTGCTTCACACACCCCATTTGTGGCAGCAGCCCAGGAGTGCACAACACTAGCCCAGCTTTTGCACCGCTGCAAAATGCCCTGCAGTGCCAGAACAGACATTCTGGTAGCGCAGAGCAACCAAAGGATTGGGCCCTTAGGAAAACAGCAGAAGAACTGTGAAATATTTGCCGTCATTGCACAAAATTATTCTCCAAGATTCAATGCTGGTTCTGCATCTTGTTAATTTAAAAATTTAGCAAAGAAAAGATCAGTTAACCATCAGTTTAACCAAGTTAAAGTTAATCTTTAACCATTCACGTGATCTTATCTGTAATGCATGTTGGGACTTGGAAGCTTTTGATTCATTTTTGAAATTAAAATCTACTTCCAAAAATGAGGAACAATCTAAATAGTTTTGTTGGGTTTTCGCCAATGGTCCAATCTTGTTCCCCGTTATTGTACATGATCCAGCTGTGCTGATGGAAGGTGTGCTGTGTCCAGTGGGGATGACGACCAGAAAGCCAATCAAAAGTGAGTAAAAGACTCACCTCTGGTTAGGCCTTCTGGGCGCCTATGGGTCTCCTTTGACCCACACCAGATATGTAGCTGGTATAAGTTTGAGGGGAAAAAAGGGGTGAGATGGGTTGGAAAATGTGGGATAGGATCTGGCCTGTGTTTTTGCTGCCGAGATCCACCCCTCCAAGCTGCTCGCTGCCCCCTGCCCCCTGTCTTTCCCCTCTCCACCCTAAATCTCCCCCTAACCACCTGCAAACCTCTTTGCCAACTTACCTGGGTCAGCGGGGTCAGGCTCCTCAGTGGTGGCTGCGTGAAGTTGCCAAATAGTTCTGTCAGGAGCTCCAGACCACCCAGCACTGGTGTACTATTTGTGCACCACTGCATTTATGGCAAGGGAAGGCAATTTCTGCTATCATAACTGGCCCATAGGATTGTTCCGTCACATATATAGATAGGCCCCTAATCTCAATATATGCATCATATAATATCAGAAATGAAATGATAGGTGAATTTTGTTTTGTAAATATAAATGGTTTTGCACTTCTTTAATATGCATTTTGCATTTCACTTTTTCTGTCCATGGTTGATGTCTATTGCAGGTTAGATTTCAACATGTGTCCGGCATGCCTTAAAGATGCCACAAAAGTCTCCTTTATGGCCTGAGTAAGTTCGTGGCCGGCCGTAGCTGCTGATGTTTCATAGCTTTTAAGGGAGTTTAAATTCAGGGGAAAGATATTTATTGTACAGGAGGGCAAGCTTAAACCAGTCAAGAAACACGTGGAACCAATAAAGGTCCAATTACAAGAACTTTGCTTCTAGCCACACTTTTCACCTATGTAAGTTATTGATTATACTTTCATGAGATCATAATCAGAAGGTTGTTCTTTGGTAACAGTGTGTAGAGGAGTTTTAGCCGAAACTTCAAAGCTGTTTTCTGAGTCTTAAGAACAAAGGCTCACTGGTTTGAAGCATGGCCAAAGTGTGTGTGTGTGTGCATGAGAGAAAGAGAGAGAGAGAGAGAGAGAGAGAGAGAGAGCACACATGTATGCTTGTCGTTGTCATGTCCAACTCTTCCTGGCCCCATGGACCACAGCACGCCAGGCCCCCCTGTCTACCACTAACTTCTGGAGTTTGTCCAAATTCATGTTCTTTACCCCCGTGACACTATCTCATTCTCTGCTGTCCCCTTCTCCTTTTGCCTTCCATTTTTCCCAGCACCAGGGTCTTTTCTCCCTTCTCATGAGATGACTAAGTTTCAACTTCAGTATCTCTCCTTCCAAGAAACAGTCAGGGTTGATTTCCTGTAGGACTGACTGATTTGATCTCCTTGCAGTCCAGGGAACTCTCAAAAGTCTTCTCCAACACCATAATTCAAAAGCATCTATTCTTCGACACTCAGCCTTCCTTATGGTCCAGCTCTCACAGCCATACATTACAACTGGGAAAACCATAGTGTTGACTATATGGACCTTTGTTGACACGATGATGTCTCCGCTTTTCATTAAGTTGTCTAGGCTTATCACAGCTTTCCTCCCAAAAAACAAGTGTCTTTTAATTACATGGCTGCAATCTCTATCTGCAGTGATCTTGGAGCCTAAGAAGATAAACTCTGTCACAGCTTCCATTTCTTCCCCTTCTATTTGCCATGAGGTGACTCACCGGCCCAAGTCTGAGTGAATTCGGATTGAAGCTAGAAACCACCCCCCCCCGTCTCAACACACCCCTTCCCTGCCCCAGTCTCCACCCCATTCCTCCCTCTCCCCATTCTGCCCACTCCCCCTGACCACCACCCCCTGCATCATCTTACTGTTGCTGGGACTTCTTTGCAAACCGCTGATTGCACGAACACGGCCGGTTGCTGCTTGCGGCAGTGGCCCAGCTACACAAAATAGCCAGTCCCCTTTTCTGACCACCGGCAATATTGCATCAGCCATTTAGTGACGGTAGACCAGGCCCAGGAAAGGGTCAGGATTTGATGTGAGCTGCTACCGCTGAACCCATCCCCTTCCTGGACCAGATCTGCCCTCCTCCCAACACCATCACCACCCCGCTCTGCCAGCTCCACCCCATTCCACCCACCTCCTGCCCCTCCTCGCCTCCCTCCAATCCCCTGGGTAAGGATGTGCTCTGGCAGGTCTTCATATAGCAGCCTCCACCAGCACAGCGCTAGTTATGCTGGTGGGGGGAGGGAGATAGGACTGGGCCGTTAAAATTTTACATTTGGCGGTTTATAACTTTGTATTTGATCTGTGCAAAAATCAGAGCAATCAAAGGCACGACTGTGTTAACATTTCGAGTGAATATTTTGGATCAATATTTGAATGGCAGATCTGGGAACGTTCAGATCTAGCCGAACAACAGCTAACGGCCCCTTAGCGTTCCTGCAGTGGCGCATGCTTTATGGCTGTTGTAAACAGCTTTCTAAAAGTGCAAAGCCACCCGCTTCTGGAGAGACCAGAGTGACCCTGCACTCTGCAGCAGGAAATGGAACACCCGCCAATGAAGGTCGGCTGGCAGGGAGGGCAGAACAGGGGGAGGGGGACGTGACAAAGGAGGGAGGGGGTGGTTCCCAGCGCAAGTGACACGCACTGGATGCTGTCCCCTCTGATAGCAGCCAGCACGCCCCCTTTGTCTCCTCTGGCACAGGTCTGAGGAGACCCACTGGCAATCAAGAGGCTTATGGAGGGGCAAGGGAATATATTTCCCCCTGCCTCTCCCAAGTCTCCCCATCTGCCCCTCCACAGTGCTGTCCGTTTTGGCACAGCTGCATGCTGTGGTGAAGGAAAGGATATAACCGGACTGTAAAGATCATACCTCCGTATACACTGCATGTACACAGTTCATCAGTCCTTCACAAATGTGCTTGTGCAGACTTTATTCTGGTCTTCTGTTTGCGATTGTATAAAGTATCAAATATTTTTACAATATCAATAAAATAAGTTCCAATGGCTGTAAAATCTAAAAACACATTATTTTTCTTAATTATATTGTCCTCATCAGAGTCACATGATGACTAACAGAGAATAAATCTCTCTTGAGAATAAAACAGTCAATATTATAGTGCCATTGTACAAATCAATGGCAAGGCCACACCTGGAGTACTGCGTTCTCCAGGTTTTGGTTGCCACATTTCAAAAAGGTCATAGTGGAACTAGAAAAGATGCAGAAGAGAGTGACCAAAATGATTACTGGGTTGAGGCACATCCTTTATGAGGAAAGCGTACATTGTTTGGGTCTGTTTAAGAAGGCGTCTGAGGGGGGACATGATTGAGAAATATAAAAGTATGCTTGGGTTGGATAGAGTGGAAAGAGGGAAGTTCTTTTCCTTCTTGTACAACACTAGAACCAGCAGTTGCCCACTCAAATTGACTGGCAGGAGAGTTAGAACAGACAAAAGGAAACAGTGCATAATTAATCTGTGGGACTCCATGCCACAGGATGTGGTGATGGCACCTGACCTGGAAGACATTAGAAGGCAGATTTATGGAAGTCCATCACTGGTTACAAGCCATGATGACTATATGCAACCTCCGGGTTTTAGAAATAGCTTATCCCTAAATGCCAGATACCTGGGAGTGGCCACAGGATGCAGGTCTCTTGTTATCTGGTGCACTCCCTGGGGCATTTGGGGGGCTGCTGTGAGATACAGGAAGCTGGACTAGATGGGCCTATGGCCTGATCCAGTGGGGCTGTTCTGATGTTCTTAACTACAATTCCCAGGAGGCCTTGCAGGTCTCTTGTTATCTGGTGTGCTCCCTGGGGCATTTGGTGGGCCGCTGTGAGATATAGGAAGCTGGACTAGATGGGCCTATGGCCTGATCCAGTGGGGCTGTTCTGATGTTCTTAACTACAATTCCCAGGAGGCCTTGCAGGTCTCTTGTTATCTGGTGTGCTCCCTGGGGCATTTGGTGGGCCGCTGTGAGATATAGGAAGCTGGACTAGATGGGCCTATGGCCTGATCCAGTGGGGCTGTTCTTATGTTCTTAACTACAATTCCCAGGAGGCCTTGCAGGTCTTCTTGTTATCTGGTGTGCTCCC
Organism: Tiliqua scincoides; assembly: GCF_035046505.1. Lineage (NCBI taxonomy): Eukaryota > Metazoa > Chordata > Lepidosauria > Squamata > Scincidae > Tiliqua > Tiliqua scincoides. The sequence goes on along the minus strand of NC_089827.1, from coordinate 78,064,294 downwards.
TGGGACATTTGGTGGGCCGCTGTGAGATACAGGAAGCTGGACTAGATGGGCCTATGGCCTGATCCAGTGGGGCTGTTCTTATGTTCTTAACTACAATTCCCAGGAGGCCTTGCAGGTCTTCTTGTTATCTGGTGTGCTCCCTGGGACATTTGGTGGGCCGCTGTGAGATACAGGAAGCTGGACTAGATGGGCCTATGGCCTGATCCAGTGGGGCTGTTCTTATGTTCTTAACTACAATTCCCAGGAGGCCTTGCAGGTCTCTTGTTGTCTGGTGTGCTCCCTGGGGCATTTGGGGGCTGCTGTGAGATACAGAAAGCTGGACTAGATGGGCCTTTGGCCTGATCCAGTGGGGCTGTTCTTATGTTCTTAACTACAATTCCCAGGAGGCCTTGCAGGTCTCTTGTTATCTGGTGTGCTCCCTGGGGCATTTGGTGGGCCGCTGTGAGATATAGGAAGCTGGACTAGATGGGCCTTTGACCTGATCCAGTGGGGCTGTTCTTATGTTCTTAAACTACAATTCCCAGGAGGCCTTGCAGGTCTTGTTATCTGGTGTGCTCCCTGGGGCATTTGGGGGCTGCTGTGAGATACAGAAAGCTGGACTAGATGGGCCTATGGCCTTATCCAGCGGGGCTCTTCTTATGTTCTTATGGTTTTCTTATAGGCTGAGTACTTTTATGAGTTCCTGTCCCTGCGCTCCTTGGATAAAGGTATCATGGCTGACCCAACTGTCAACATCCCTCTGCTTGGAACAGTACCTCAGAAAGTCTCAGGTTAGTGGTGCATGTGGGCAAATGTACAAGCACACTGTTCTTGTAAAGGGAACACCTTTTCAGTTAATAAAGAGAATAATGTCGTTACATTTAATTAATATCAGTAGTAATAAACATAATATAATAAGATAATAAAGGTAACACTTAGCTGTTACATACAGAGAAAAGTTTGTTGTAATGCAGAGGTAATGAATTTTTTGTCACACCACCTCTAAAAGGACTTGTGAATAGCGTCTTTTAAGACATTTTCTCTATACAAGCCAACCTTGTTAGTCTTAGAGGTGGTGTGACGGAAGGTTAGCAATGGGGAGTACAGCCATCTAGAACAGTGATTTTCAATGTTTGTCTTCTCATGACACGCTGACCTCTATGGTCCCCTCTATGGTCTTCACCTCTTGTGATGTCCCTTCCAGCTTCTGGGAGACACTGTCAGTAGTTATGATCTGTCCCTCTTCCTCTGCCAACAGTTTGTTACTATAATCGTCCTAGAAACAGCTAAAGACCCCAGAAGAGTTTTTCAGCAATTTTCAACTACTGTGCTCAAAACTCCTGCAGCGCACCAATGTGTTGTGGCACACTGGTTGAAACTCACTGGTCTAGACAAATGATGACTGGAGCATAGGCATGTGCCTGGCTGATGCTTGAGTGCTGCCTGAACCAATCCAGAATTGCTGCCCTTCACCCCATAAAACGTCTGTCTTGTGCATGCCCCCTCCCCTTGGTGACTAAGGAGAGCAGAGGAAGCTGAGCTCACACACCCCTTTTACTTCCCTTGCTGTGCTCTCAGCACAGTTGCAATCCATGGTGCTCCTCCTTGTCCAACTGAACAGGACTGATGCAGGACAATGAGGCTGTCCTAAGAGCAGCACAAGAGGAGGGAAGGGGGGCTGCACCTCTCCATGACCTGGCCCACAGCTGTGAGGGAGGGGGGGTGATGCTGCCCAGATGATCTTCTTACCCCCTGACAGAAGTGGCTCTGTTGGCACCAGGCTGGAGGGGGAAGCAGAGTAGCCCAGCGTCAGTTTGCCGCCATCCCCAGCTTGCCATTCAGTGCAGATGTTTCAGTCAGCTTCATGGGAAGGCTGGCCTTGCATAGACCCAACTTTTAGAAAACGGCAGAGCCTGAAGACATTGCACAGGAAGATGCATCATTTGGCAACCACTGGGGAAAGGGAATGAAACAAACTGGATATGGTTTAAAGGTTTCATGAGAGTTGGAGTAGAAAACCATGAGCTACCTCTCAAAGTCCCGCTTTGACTGCTGTGTGGTGGCCCAACAGCATATCTGGGCTGCTGAGCTCCCAGGTGCAGAGACCTCGGCTTCTCAGTGCTTTGAGTTGTGTATCCGCACCACTGACCGTAGTCACATCCAAAGGATTGTATTCACAGATCTCCTTCTTCTACTGGAGGAAACGTCCTCCACAATTCCATCTTCTGGAGGAAGCCTTGTCCATTGGAGGAGTGGAATCTTTGTATACGACCCAATCTTGGATGGGAGACCGCCTAGGAATACCGGGTGCTGTAGGCCTATACCATAGTCTTTCGAGACTGAAGGTTGCCAACCATTTTAATCACAAAGAGCAACATTGGTTGTGCTGAATGGGAAGACCAGTGTTCTTTCTTCATCTGACTCGCTTGGAGGTGTCATTGAAAACCTTGGTATGAATGATTTCAGCCAGGCTGAGAAGACCAAAGCTTGACTGAGGAAGATCAAGCTGGACAACAGACAGAAAGGCGTGAGGTTCAGGTTGAGAGGCTGGGTAGGAATCCATAAAGCAGACATGAGTGAGAGAAGGAAGCCAGGAGAGGATATTGTGAGGGTGTTGAGAAGATGCGTTTCTGGAGACACTGTGAGAGGACGAGGAGAGGGTCGAAGTATCGTTTTTTTTTAAAGACCAGAGCAAAGTTGAAAGTGAATTTAAAACTGAATGAAATATACAAATATCTCGTTGTCTTTCGTAAGTTCTCAGCAAAGTAAGAGCAAAAGCAACCAAGGGAAAAGTGTTAACCTTATTATTGCATTAGCAGAGGCGGGGCACGATCACTCCGCATTTACTTTCACTGCTGTGGGGAGCCCTGCTGCAGGTTGCGCCGGGCTCTCCGCAGCCTGGGGAGACTGCAGGAGGCTTGGGTAAGTGCACCCAAGCCCCTGCAGCCCCCTGGGTGGCCTCCCCCCCCCCGCCCACGCAAGTACTTAGTGGCTCTCAAACTCTCCCAGAGAGTCTGAGAACTACTGCCCTTGGTGATCAAAAGGTAGGGCTGATTCACTCATACATGCTTGTTGATGACCCTCAGCAGAGAGTGGGAATTGCCTGTGCTGAAACGTGTTGTGTTTGATCAGAAGTGAGATGCTGTGAAGTTCTGTTGCTGGTGTTTGATCTGTGGTGCCTGCTTCACACATGCAAATCATGACTTGAGTTTGCAGCCATTTGATTAGACATGTCAAGGAGGGGTTGTTTCAGTAAGTGCATATCCCACATCTGAAAAGAATGTGCAAACTTCAGGGCTGCATCATTAGGAAGGGTATTGAGGACAAAACAGCTAACTGCTTGGGATCATTAGGAAGGGTATTGAGAACAAAACACCTAATATTATAATGCCGTTGTACAAATCTATGGTAAGGCCACACCTGGAGTATTGTGTCCAGTTCTGGTCACCACATCTCAAAAAGGATGTAGTGGAAGTGGAAAAGGTGCAAAAGAGAGCGACTAAGATGATTACGGGGCTGGGGCAACTTCCCTATGAGGAAAGGCTACAACGTTTGGGCCTCTTCAGACTAGAAAAGAGTTGCCTGAGGGGAGACACTGAAACACACAAAATTATGCAGGGGCTGGATAGAGCGGATAGAGAGAGATGCTGTTTTCTCTCACACATAACACCAGAACCAGGGGACATCCACGAAAGTTGAGTGTTGGGAGAGTTAGGACAGAAGAAAACATTTCTTTACCCAGCGTGTAATTAGTCTGTGGAACTCCTTGCCACAGGAGGTAGTGATGGCATCTTGCCTAGATGCCTTTAAGAGGCGATTGGCCAAATTTCTGGAGGAAAAGTTCATCACGCGTTACAAGTCATAGTAGGTATGTGCAAGGTAAAGGTAGGCTGCCTCTGATTGCCAGATGCAGGGGAGTGCACCAGGACGCAGGTTTGTTGTCTAGTGTATTCCCTGAGGCATTTGGTGGACCGCTGTGAGATACAGGAAGGTGGACTAGATGGGCCTATGGCCTGATCCAGTGGGGCTCTTCTTATGTTCTTACGAAAACCTAGACTTGAAACTGCTAGAGAAACACTACAGGAGGTGACAGTGAGAACTCTAACAGGAAGTGGACGGCAGTGGACTTCTTGTTATCTCCTCCTGTAGCAGCTGTGAGACATTTGCATTTGCAGACAGGTGTGTCATGAATGTGACAGGGAGATTTGAGAACCACGGATAATTGAAACCACAGTATGGGATCCACGGATATAGGGGGATGTCTGTATTGTCAGGGCCGGCTGGCACTGGCTCTCTACAGTTTCAAATCACGGCCTTTTCCCAGGTCTCTCTTGGGGATACCAGTGATTGAACCTACATACAAGGCATGCTCTCTGCACTGAACTGTAGAACTTGCCCCAATTCATGACCAGCCCTGGGAAAGGGCGAGGGCTTCTTACTTCAAGGAGCTCTGCTAACTATCATTTTGGGAGGTCTGAATGGAATGGAAGTCGGCTTGCCATAATTGTTGTCCTGGTGACTGTGTTCCAAGCCTGTTGTGGAGATATAGACTTGGTGTTTCCATATGGCTGGCATGTGCAGACATACAAATATATTTACAGTCTGCAGTGTATAATAAGCTCACACTAAGTAACTGCATATGGCATGCAGCAGGATTCAGGCTGTGATTTAAAACGGATGCCAAAAGGGCACTTACAATGAAGCATTTTTGAATGCTTTGATTAATGCTTCTATCTCCCGTTTGTGAAAACCATAAGAACATCACCCATGAGACCATCGCCCACAAACACAGATGCACTTTAAAAAAACTTTAATGGTTTTTTTCTAGAAATGCATTTTATTAGCAGATTATTTTCCATACAATCTCCAATGCGCTATAATATAAGATGTGTAGAGAGGAAAGCAAGCAACAGAAGCAGTTTTTGGAAGGCACCAGTGAGACGCTAGTTATAAAGGAACCCGATAAGTGTCAGTATTAATCGCAAGCAGTCTTCAGATGTAACGACCACCGAATGGCATTCCACAGCTGTTGGGTTGCCAGGCCTTCCTCCTCATTAAAATACTCCAGATTTACTGCCTTTCATTGCCTCTTTGTAGTTATAAAGGTGGTATTGAAAGCAGCCATCTCCATCTAGTCATTGTGTTTGGAACACATAAGTTTGGTTGAAGCTGCTGCATCCTTCTGGTCCCCCCCCCAAACCCACCCCAGTTTCTTGTGAGCTGTTTATGAAATGGTTGAATTGGCCTTCTTCACTGCCGCCGCACATTGGGTCGACACTTTCATCGACCTGTCCACCACCACCCCAAGATCTCTCTCCTGATCTGTCACAGACAGCTCAGAACCCATCAGCCTATATCTAAAGTTTTGATTTTTTGCCCCAATGTGCATGACTTTACACTTACTGACATTAAAGCGCATCTGCCATTTTGCTGCCCATTCTGCCAGTCTGGAGAGATCCTTCTGAAGCTCCTCACAATCACTTCTGGTCTTCACCACTCGGAAAAGTTTGGTGTCATCCGCAAACTTTGCCACCTCACTGCTCAACCCTGTCTCCAGGTCATTTATGAAGAGGTTGAAAAGCACCGGTCCCAGGACAGATCCTTGGGGCACACCGCTTTTCACCTCTCTCCATTGTGAAAATTGCCCATTGACACCCACTCTCTGCTTCCTGGTCCTCAACCAGTTCCTAATCCAGGAGAGGACCTGCCCTCTAATTCCCTGACTGTGGAGTTTTCTCAGCAGCCTTTGGTGAGGGACCATGTTGAACGCCTTCTGAAAGTCAGAGCCTCACATGACTTTGAGACCGACTAGGGAAGCCTTCTGAGGCTTCCCCACAGCCTTAAATTGAACTTCCAGAAAACCTGAAGTACAGTTTCCGACCGTGGCAGGAGCCTCAATAAGGCTTCCCACACAGTCCTAGAGGTATGATGCTCAGTACGCAGGGCATTTGTCCCGTTTGCCCAGCACTGGGTCTGCTGCTGCATCCTTAAGTTTTCTGGAAATCTAACTCAGCTCAGAGTGGGAGGTCCAATGAATTCTTGACTTTCCTTGCTAACAACTTTATTATTCAGAAAATAGAGGAAGGAACATGGTGGCAACTAGCCTGGACTCACAGCCCAATCCTAAGCAACATTGCTGTGGCAGAACAAGCTTAATGGTGTTGTGAACACTGATCTAGAAGTGTACATAGCTCCATGTGGAATAGTTAAAAGAAGTCGGTACGTTTATCTTGGAGGACTAAGTGTTTTTATGACAGACATCTTCAAGTATCCGAAGGTCTGTCAGAAGAAGGGGAGAACTTGCTCTCTGTGGCTCCTGTCAACCTTGGACTAGAACCAACAATGAACTCTTGATTGAATGGACTAACAGGGGAAAGGAGGCCTTTAATGCTGGAAGTCCATTAAATCCAAATGCATTCAGATCAGTGGAGATGCATAAGCACAACACATATATGGCTAGTTATTTTTTTAATGAAGCAGAAAAGTCTGTTGTTTGTTAAGTTAGTTAAATTGAAGTTTGTTAAATTGAGGGGTCGCTGTGTAGGGAAGGAGAATGAGACTAGACATGAGGAATAATGACCTCATAGCAAGAGCTGTCCAGCACAGGACCAGCCTGCCTCTTGCAGTAGTGGACTCTGGAGTAGTGGTCTTTCGAGCTTTTCAAGCAGAGGCTGGGTGGCCACTTGTGAGGGAAGCTTTTGCAGTCATCTGCTTTGAGCAGGGGGTTGGACTAGATGCCCTCCAAAGTGCCTCCCAAATCTGACGTTCTGGGGTTCTGTTATTCTTATGACTGTGTTCTGCATTCACAAAACATGTACAATGAAACGAACAGGGCAGCATTGCATTAGAAAAGAGAATTTCGACTGCAGCTGTAAACACACGTCCCAGGGTGCACGTCCTATTGAGTTTAGGGGGAGAGAACATACTTCTCATGTGCAGTTAATCCTCGTACAGCACTTCCACCTTTCACAGAAAAGAAGGTTCTCTTAACATATTATTGAAGAGCTAAAATTTCCCCTCCTCTCTTTTAGTTGTGCAGGTTGGATTTCCCTGTCTTGGGAAACAAGACGGCGTGGCGGCCTTTGAAGTCACAGTCATTATAATGAATTCCGAGGGCAACATCATCCTTCAAACGCCGCAGAATGCCATCTTCTTCAAAACATGCCAGCAAGGTACCCTGGAGAGAGAGTTGTGTTCTGTGCCAGGCCCTCGCATGCTGGGCGTTTCAGCCACAGCTCACAAGTGCCCGTCAGGACACACATTTAGGCAACATTTACCAAAGTGACTCTGAGGGCCCAGCATGAGAGGCTGATTGTGCTTGAGTGAATCATCCATGTGAGCACCTTCTTTCTTTCTAGTAGTCAACTGGAATATGGCTACTTTTTCACATGGATAAAACCTTATTACCACAATTGCTGCCTCTGTTGCTTCCTTATAAAGTAATTTCTGGACAACACTTTTTCCTTCTCCGTCTGAAAATCCAAATCAGCGTAGATAAGAGAAGGGAATCCAAACATTAGAGCGAGATGTTCAAAGACAGAATTTATCTTCAGCCTGCTATCTGGCACTTGCTGTTCTAGCGACTGGGATTCCTAAACATTTCGGACTTGGATCCAAATAAATGGCCTTCCAGTCATTCAAACCTCCTTTGGCCCCAACTCAGCTCAAGTCAGGCATAACAGACAGCTCTATATTAACAGCCCAATCCTGAATGCCGCAGCACCCAGAGCGCAAAGTGGCAACCACTGCATCCTGCAGGTGTTGAGGCTGCCGCCAGGGTCTCCTTAGGGTGAAGGAGCTAATGCAGTGGCACCAGCACAGGATTTTCAAATGCTGGAGGTCTCCTTGGGGTAAGGGGACATTTGTCCCCTTGCCTCAGGGTAGGCCCCAACTGCTGCAGTGTTTCAACTCAGACCTATACTAGCAATAAGTCAGTGTTGATCTGTGCAGGCGAATCAGGCCCACAAAGGGTGACAGGATTGGGCATACAATGCCACTGCTGAGCCTACCTCCTCTCGGACCCTATCTGCCCATTCCTGCCCCATCTCCTCCATCTTCCCACCCCATTCATTCCTCTACACACCCTCCTCTGCCCCCTTCCTCTCCCTGCACTGGGCTTACCTGCTCTGGTGGGCTTCTGTCGCTCCACCAGTGCGCACAGGAAGACTCTGGCCTCCCCACACTGCTGTAACATTCTTTATGGTGCTTATGTGACAGCCTGTGCTGGCAGAACACGCATTCCACTAGCATAGGCCTTGGATAGAACTGGGCTATCAAGGCCAAATACTGTTTAGGCCTTGCACTGCCAGAACTTGCATTCCAACAGTGCAAAAAATGGCCTGTCTTTTCACACTTCTGGGCTGCTGCACAAATGGGCAATGGCATGGTGTGTGCATCAGTGGCTTTCAGAGGTGCTGCCGCTGCTGGTATGTTGGTGGTGGGCCCATTGTCATGGACAGGAAGGGAGAGGGCAGGGGGTGGATCCCAGTGGCATTGACTTGTGCCAGGATCCTATCCTCTCTTTTTGAATCTGCCCCGTCCATTTTCATGCTGCAGACTAATGCCAGTTAAATAACTAGCATATTATTTCTGGAATAGAGCTGGAATAATATTTCTCCTTACCTCTCCCAAGCCTCCTGTTCACTTCCCCCACCACTGGATGCAGCGCACACCCCATTGGCATGGCTGTATCGTCATTAGTGGTAGAGGATAGGAATGGGCTGTTCCTTCCTATGAAAGCAGCAGTACCAAAGTTAATGGTGACTAATTTATCTCCTTGACTTCAGTGGGATGTGCGGCCCCATCCTAAGTATATCTTCTTAGACGTAGAGCTTCACTGAGTTAAATGGAATTTGGTACCTAGTAAATATGCAAAAGATTGCAGCCTTACAACCAAATCCTAACCAACTTTCCAGCCCTGGCGTAGCTGTGCCAATGGGGTGTGTGTTGCATCCTGTGGTAGGAGGGTGGTTATGGAGACCTCCACAAGGTAAGGGGACATTTGTTCCCTCGCCTGAGGGCTGCAGTGCCGCTGTACAGGTGCTGGAAAGTTGGAAAGGATTGAGCCTCTAGCTACTTAGCCATGTCAGACTTCCTGAAAAGCTACTGATGATTATGTAGTTAAAGGAGTTTGACCTTGAATTTTCATATACATTTTATCAGAATATCTCCACCGAAGCAAACTACCCCTGTTAACCATTTGGAAAGTTGAATTTGCTGCCTAGATATCTTTTACTGTTGTATCATCAATAGAATACGATGTTCTTCCCGAAAGACAAATAATCAAATTATTCAGAACACCTGCAATTCATTTTGTCTTTATTCATCTCTTCTTTGAAGCTGAATGTCCTGGAGGATGCAGAAATGGAGGGTTTTGCAATGAAAGGCATGTCTGTGAATGTCCAGATGGATTTTATGGGCCTCACTGTGAAAAAGGTAATCGCAAAGGTTCCTTCAATTACTGCACGCATTTATTTATTCTGTAAGCAGAACCAAGCGGTCTCTGCCTTTCAAAACATTGTTTTGTAGAGGTTTTCAGATGTGGTGAAGATGCTTCCAAAAATCAAATCTAAACACAGAAGAAAAATATTTTATGAGCTGTGGCTTCTAAGAAAACAGGGCTTGTTTATACAAAAGATAAAGAAGTCTCCATGAGAGAGTTTAAAACATGGAAACGAGTTGACCACCAACCAGATGAGCCTTCATCTGGCAAAACATTAAGTAGAAATGTTGTTGCCATCATTGCGCACTTGCTGAAAAACACTGCACTGCAATGCTTCAACTCTGCTCTTGTCACTGAAGACAGTTTCCCATTTTTGATTTAAAAAAATCAAATCTAGATCAGTGCAGAGGCCTCCAAGAGTCTGTGTGGCAGAGAGCTCAAGGTCTCATTGTGATCACTCCGTTGGGCCCTGTATACAGGATGAATCCTGGGTTTCTGGTTTCTGTGCCGAAGAAATCCTCACTGCTTCTAATTTGTCCCTTGGTTGCTTTGGGGGGAAATTTTTGGTCAAATCCTGTAGACCAAACTACTGTCATTCAGCAGGCAAAAACTTGCAGGAACCCATACATTTGAAAAATGCTATTAGTGGGCCACTCACGCATTCACAGTGCAAGCCTATGTGTGCCTGCTCAGAAATAAGACCCTTTGTGTTGAAGGGAACTTACTCACTTGTAAGTGTGTCTGGGATTGCAGGCTTACAGCCCAACCCTATATTCCAGATACACCAGTGTATTTCTGTGTTGAAATGACAGCCCTGCTGGCATAGAAGTTTGCTGGCCAACAGACATGCCGTGAATGCCAGCGAAGTGCTAGAAAAACATTGTGCTGTCATAGCTCATATTTCACTTGGATGCCAGCACAACTCCACTGGCAGAGAGGGCAAAACAGGGAGGAGATTGAGGCATAACATGGGAGGGACGTGGGAGGGACATGGAAGAGTCAACATACATCATGTTCTAACCCCCTTTAGATGATGGATAGACTTCTGATGCCAGAAAAATGCCACACCAACACCTTGTAGGGCTGGCCCACCCATGAGGCCGGCTGATCACTTCAGGAAGCAGATTGGCGGGGGGAGCTCACCTCTGCCCACCCACTTGTCTCCACTGCTCTTCCTCCTCCTTCTGCTTCCCGGATTGGAAACTGAAGAAGAGAATGGAGCAGGAAAGGAAGTGGGGAGGAAAGGTGAGGGTCTAGGGAATCAGAGGTTGGAGCATCATCAGGTAAAGGAGGGCAAATTTTTGGCTAGCAGCTTGTGGACACCACCGTATTCCAAGGCGTTGAATCCACTGCTTCATTTGCATAAGAGACGTGTGGACTTGTCTTAACAAGAAAGAGCTGAAAGATAATAAAGAGATGTATGATGCATTCCGGGTTTTCCTCTAGCCAGCGTGGATGTGTTAATCTCCACCTTCGTCCCAGGTTCTTGCTGCAAGTTTGATTCCCTCTCCCTTTCTTTGCATCAGCTCTGTGTACCCTGCACTGCATGAATGGGGGGCTCTGCGTCATGCCGGGAGAGTGCATCTGTCCACCTGGCTTCTATGGCATCAACTGTGATAAAGGTATGCTGCAAAGGATTATGAGCAGACCTACAAGTTTCACCACTGTAATCGGTAGGCTAAGCTGTTAATGCTTTAATTGCCGCTTGACCCCCCAGGTATTAATTGGCAGAGCTGTGAACAGGCCAGATCCCAGGGCTCTTGAAAGGCAAGCCACTGAGCAGTCTGCACAGATCTCCCGCTTCCCTCCTCCCCATGCACACTTTGATGGGGAAAAAAACAACCCTTGCCATTTCCTTTCAGTTCCTGACCACAGAAAACACATATTTTGCATTTTAATGGGGAACCATGCAGGCCAGTGAGAGCCACAGGCAGCTGAAGTGAGCAAAGCAAGGCTGAAACTGTGCGAGTAAGTCTGACCTTTCACCATACCGACTGGATTTGAATGTGCTCACTTTTGAGGCCATTTTTAGTATATCATTTACATGGAGAATAGTTTCTGTTCTTGAGACACAAACAGGTGAAACACCAAGGAATGAAGTTTTCCTTTCCTGCCAGCACAGATCAGTCACTTTTATTGACTGGTCTTGCTCGTCAGGATCCATGAAGACAATGGACAGGGAGTTGTCCTAGAACAGGGGTGCTCACACTTTTTTGGCTCGAGAGCTACTTTGAAACCCAGCAAGGCCCGGAGATCTACCAGAGTTTTTTTTATAATGCTCGCGCCATCATAACATATAACATTTATGTATACAATGTATGTTGGTGTACCTTGAGCCCCACTGAGTATAACAGGACTTACTCCTGAGTAGACATGCCTAGGATTAGGCTGTGAGGTTGCAATCCTAGCCACACTTACCTGGGAGTAAGCCCCATTGAGTACAATGGGCCTTACTCCTAGCGTTTCCTCCCAGAGGCACCTGAAGGGGGGGGATCGGCACTCCGCGATCTACTCATTTTGCCTCGCGATCTACCGGTAGATCGCGATCCACCTATTGAGCACCCCTGTCCTAGAGCCTCTTCACCTCTTACACACTGTAAAGTCAAGTCAAAGGTGACAAAGTTGAGGTGGTCTGCAAGCAGGTGACTCCTCTGGGGGCAACTCAGTCACAGTCACAGGCTCCAGAACCAAGGTTCTTCACCTCAGCCTTCTGCCCTCTGGTCTTAGGCCTGCAGGGTGAAGAAGGAGTGGGGACACTCATAGTTCTCTACCACCCAGTTCGCCACCCAGGCTGTTATCAGAGGGCTGTTATCAGAGGGCCACAACTGCACTGTCCTTCACCCGTCCACTGTATTCACATGTAGACAAGATGTGTGTGTCTTACTTGAACAGTCAAAAAAATCTGTGGGAGAGAGACACTGAATCTCCCCTCCCCTTGCACACATTGCTTATGTGCTCACCCCTTCTCTCCCTACAGTTAGTAGCCCCAGGCACTCTTCTCCCCCTTGGCTCCAGAGAGCCTGGAGCAGTGGTCTGAAGAGAAGTCAGGTACCAGAGAAGGGTCCATTTTCCTGGGTACCCACTTAGTGTTAAGGCCTCACCCTGCCCCTACATTTCATGTGAATTCCAGGCCAAACACATGAGCAGAAACATGAGTCTGCCACCATCACTCTGTGTTTGGTCCAGACAATGCACCCCTGCAATTTCTGTAAGCATTCTTGGATGTCCCCTCACATCTTGCCAGCAAGGCCCACCCAACTCCCACCACAAGCAGAGAATGAACCTCTTCGTGCACCCAGAGCACATACAGTATTTTGCTGCCTATGGGACTTCTCCATTCATTTCTGTGGAAAAGACAATTCCTTGCATGCAAAGAGATGCCAGAGGTCTAAAGGTTCACCTGAACACACATGGGCTTCTAGCAACCTTTACTGAGAGGTCATTGAATTAATCCGCTTATAAGAAAGACCTGAAACTTTGTGGTGCCTTATCAAAGCTACAGGTCCTTCTGATGTTGCTCTTTGATTTCATCATAAAACTGCTGTTTTATGCTCTTTTTTTTATTCTGACTTTTATCTGACTACAGTTTTTATGGTTTCTGTTAATGTGTTTTTAATATGTTTTTATCTGTTTGTGAAATTATGTTTTAATCTGTTTTTATATGTTGTAAGCCGCCCTGGGTCCCTTTAGGGAGAAGGGCGGGATAGAAATAAAGTTTATTATTATTATTATTATTATCTTCCTCAGCAAACTGCACAACCACCTGCTTCAACGGAGGCACATGTTTTTACCCAGGAAAATGTATTTGTGCTGCAGGACTCGAGGGGGATCAGTGTGAAAATAGTGAGTCCCAGTTTTCTATCATTTTAACTAAACCAAAAATATTGTGCTTGAGGGTCCTAAAGTGACAAAACTACACATGGCCAGAACAGGCTGCTGATGGTTGTGTTTTGTGTCTTCGCTAAAGATGTAGGTGACCATCAGATGCTGCATCCACTAAATCAGGGGTGTCAAGTTTTTGGCAGGAGGGCCAGATCATCTCTCTGACACTGTGTGGGGGGCCGAATTAATTTACATTTCAAATTTGAATAAATTTACATAAATGAATATATTAAAGATGAACTTATATGAATGAATCAAGGTCTTGCAGTAGTTCAAGGCCTATAAAAGGCCTTGAACAAAGCAAGGCTGGCCTTTCCTTTGCTGCTCCTACTGCATCACAGACGTGAAACAACAAGCAGTGGAGGGAGCCCTCATCCCACAGCTCACTTGAGAGGCCAAACAGTTGCCCTCACGCTGAGAGCAGTTGCATCAGGCCAGTGTGGGCTCCAACAAATCTCTGGAGGGCCAGAGGATCATTGGAGGCTAGGGGCTCCCTGCGGGCCACATAGAGAGGCCTTGAGGGCCGCAAGTGGCCCCCGGGCCGGGGTTTGGGCACCCCTGCACTAAATCAATCACTGTGATGAATTCCGTATAGAAAAACAATAAGGATTCACCCATGTGACCTACAATATAATGTGGCTCAGTGGTTCCCAAATTGTGGGTCAGGATCCACTGGTGGGTCACAACCTGATTTTGGGTGGGTTGCCAAAGGATAGTGAAAAGATCAGATTACAAATTGCCTCAAGCCCTGAGGCTATTCAAAAATCAGATACTGTAGCTGCTAATTACCCTGCAAAGAGCTCAGCTCCTGCAGTTTGCAAGCATGTGTAAATATAGGGAGATAAATGTCTGAGGGTCTTTTTCTGATTATTATTACTTATACATAAATAAAGATACTATTTCTTCCTAGATCTCCTTTTAAAAAATCTCATAAACCTACATGGGTCCTGATAGAGTGTCATTTTAAAAAGTGGGTCCTGGTACTAAAAAGTTTGGAAACCGTTGATGTATCTAGATTAAGAGGGACCAATGTGCAGATAGATAAGAAATAATTTAGTCACAACTTTACAGAAAAATAGTCAATCTAGGACTGAACTAGATGTAACCTCGATTGCATCATTGGCCCTGGTGGGTGCCTGCTTTTTCTTGTGTAAACAGCATGCAGGGAGCAATCCAAGACTGCTGAGGGGGGTGGAGAGTTTAAGCCTATTCCCTATTGGGGTTTTAAGTCAGTCCCAATCTGGCTGGGCCAGTGAGGTGGTTATAGCCATGTTTCGTTTGACCCCTAAGCTATTGGAGCGAAAAGACTAGAAACCGATGTTGCAGAGAGGCTAATTACGTTTTCATTCTTTAAAAAAAAAGACCACTTTGAGAGGAGCTGGATCAGAGGATTGGCAGATGGGAATTCCATTCCCCCTTCCTGATGTTGCTTTCCTTTAAAAGAAAGTAGCACTGGGACTCTCGTATGGTTTGCACATAGTGTGTCGTTAGCCCTGTGGAAACTTTGGCTGAGATCTAGAGCTTCTCTAGTGCTCATTTTAGGTTTTAGGTACCCTGTGGGTTTTTCAAATGTGAGGCCTTCGCCGCCCCAAATAGCACATAATTGTTTTCTGTGCAGAGTAGGAGACTACAGGAGGATTGTAGCTCAGGGATAGAGCATGTGCCGTGCATGGGGTTAGCCCCAGGCTTAACCCCTGACATCATCATACAGGGTTTATTGACCATGGTAGTGGACTGGTCACTTCATTCATTTCCTTCTCACTGGTCATAATACCTGCTGTTTTGTAAGCAGTCCAGTCTCAGCATTGGACCAGGTTTAACCAAAGGTGTTACAGATGCTGTTTTCATCCATTGCATTTCTAGGCAAATGCCATCAGCCTTGTAGAAATGGAGGC
The DNA here is from genome assembly GCF_035046505.1 of Tiliqua scincoides. Classification (NCBI taxonomy): domain Eukaryota; kingdom Metazoa; phylum Chordata; class Lepidosauria; order Squamata; family Scincidae; genus Tiliqua; species Tiliqua scincoides. Next base: position 78,049,096 of record NC_089827.1, on the reverse strand, counting down.
AAATGTACTGGTAAAAATAAATGCAAGTGTGCCAAAGGCTACCAAGGAGACCTTTGTTCAAAGCGTAAGTACTGCATCACCTTGATCTTTCTTAAACAGCCACTTCAGCATTTTGTGACAGTCACCCTGAGGCCACGTTGCCCAGGCAGTAGAAATGCTTAAATGGAGAAATGGGGAAGATTCTTCAACAGAAAATATCTCGGTGTAAACATTGACAGTCAATCTTTTATCGCAGCGGTCTGTGAACCTGGTTGTGGATTATATGGGAGCTGTGCCGAGCCCAACAAGTGCCAGTGTCAAGAAGGCTGGCACGGAAGGCACTGCAATAAAAGTAAGTGGTACCGTGATGGCTTTAAGTGATGTTGGTATAATGACATCCTCTCCCAGCAGTCCATTCAAATTCCATCATGCAGAGTTACTATTGAGCATTGGCTGCATATGTGATTTAGCAGTTCCTGTCCTGATGCCACGAAGAATAGTTTGCATCCTGGGTAACTGGAAAACAGATAGAAAGGCAAAGATGCATTTAATGTCATGTCTGCTTGGATCCCACTCCATGCTAAGGCCATCACTCACCAAGTCCTGGGAACACATCTGAAAAATGGATGAACCAGGACATTGTGATGACCCCGGGTCCTGCAAACAAGTGAATGCAGTAAACCAGAATCTGCCCAGATGAATAGCTTGCGTCGGTTTCACCATGGAGGAAGAGTGTTCTGGTGATACTTGCAGAGTAGTGATCACGTGCCGCAGAAAACAGCAGACAAGGCCAGTAGCATAACTACAGGGGGCGGCACGGTACCTATTGCATACACCGCAACGCACCGTATAACTAGCCCCTCCCACTCGCCATCGGATCCATTCTGGGCAGTGATGGCAGCGTCACCCTTGCTGCCCAGAACGGTTCCGAGGGGACCAGTGACACAGCACCTTAGTGCCTGCAGTACTGCCCTCCCCCCACCGTAGCTACGCTGCTGGACAAGGGAGATCCATAATTCTCATAAGGAAGTTATTTCTTTTCCTGTAGTGAAATCTCAGGCACTTGGCACTTCCTTTGTCAGTGCATGGACTTGGACTAACCCTCCCAGTGTCCCCATGCAGCCAATGGTCGTTTTCGTTCCTCTTGAACTGGATCGTTTTGCAGGGTACGGAGCCAACCTTCTGAATGCCCTGAGGCCAACAGGCACCAAGCACAGGCAGCACACGCCTTCACCGAAGAGGACGGAGGAGAGACAAACGCCACCCGAATCCAATTATATCTGGTGAACTCCAACATCTGCAACGTTTTATGTTACACAAAGTTCGCAGCCTTCAGTAACCTTTCATGTGTTGACTGGTGAAATGCTGTTCCTTACATTTTAAGATTACTGACCTGAATTTTACGAGCTTCATTATAAACCACTGAGCTGAGATTTACTATTCCTTTTAAGTTTTACTTCTCTAGCACAGTTATATAGGCTTCTTGTTTTCAGTGCTTTTGACCAGTTTCTTTTTGTACTGTATTTCAATTCTTTATCAGGTTGATTTTTTTTTTCCTGTAACAAATTCTTCTGAACAAATTGACAAACTGAAAAGGGGGAATTTGGAAAATACTGGCCTGGAATATGCAACTTCTCCCAGATTGTACCTGGGGTAGTTTAAGCAAGTAGAGCATTTAATTATTTGGCAAAGTGACTCTTTAGATGTTTTGTGTAATAAAAGTTTGTTTTTTTTGTTTTGTTTTGTTTTTAAAACCAATTACCATTTCTGCAGGATGCTCTATATTGAATACAATGTGGTTGTGGCATTGAAACAATATAATATATTGGAGACAAAGTGGAATGAGGAGTATGAATTTAGTCTTTGCATTGGCATATAGCAATATAATATATTGGACACAAAACAGCTCTTATGTAATAAACATTTTTATACTGATTGTTATGTATTAAATAAAGATGCTGCTTTAGTTTCTGTGTGCTGAGTTGTGGTGACACAGGGTGACACAATGGATCTGAGTAAGGAGCTCATGAGCAGCCCGGTGTTACGCTGTCCTGCAGTGAGGCTGAAGGACATTGGCCATAAGGGCGGCCGCACAAGGGGACAACTTGCTGCAGTGCAAGAACCCACCTCCATCTCGTATCAGAGACATGAGGTGGGCGGGTGGGCAGAGGTTTCCCACCAGAGTCCTTCAAAAAGTGCCACCACTGTGTGAGAGTGGTGAGTGCCTCACACGGCACCCTATACTTTCAGTCCCAGGGGACCCACAAACAGAATGTGTCAATTCTGTTTCTCCAGTAGAAACAACAGAGTTTTGTGACACCTTCATTCAGCACAAGTATTCGTTATGACCTCCGATTCACCTCATCAGATGCTTGCAGTGTCATCCCCTCCATTTCAAGCCTCCCTGCCCCTTTGCTGCCCTTGGACACACGCCACCAAAGGAGACCTGCCTATGTGTTGCTGCCTAAGCTTGGAATGGCTCCAACAGTGAGTGGGAGGGGCCGCTTACAATGATGTGTTGTGGCACCCACGGTACTTACCGCACCACCACCCCAGAGTATGCTACTGCGCAGAGGCTGTCCCATGGCTACTAAACAAAGGGCTGAGGCTTGGCACAGCTTCTCCTTCACAGAGCGTTGGCTGCCGTGTTTTATGGAGCAGTTCTGGCTACTGTGCGAGTGCCTTGCGTTTTGTGCTCTGGTTTGTTCTGAGTCCTGATTATCCAGCAGCTTTTTTTCTATTTGTTTTTAATGTCTCGTTCCCTTTTGTAACTGATGAGCTGCCAGCCTTCGCTGCTGACATATACCATAAGGCCATTTTTTCATAGTTCCAATTTAAGAAGTTCAGGAAAAGTACTGACATCTGTGCAACAGAGGCACCAGCTCTCAGTCTTCCCGTCAGGACCTCCAGCTACAGCTAGCCATGATTAAGGCTGCAATCCTATGCAGACTTTCTTGGGAGTGAGCCACAGAGAAACTTTTTCTCATTGAATGTGCATAGCATTGGACTGCGACCACCTAAGGGCCAGCCTTCTTTGCAGTGGTCCCACAGTTATAGAATTCCCTTCCAGGGGACTTCACCACCCCAACCCTCATGGCTCTTCAGTAAGGGCTCAAAACGTTTCTGTTTGGCATTTGGATGATGGGTGATATCTGCCCTCTGTGCCTCCTGTTTCGTTTTACTGCCTGTTCTGGTTTGGATAGCCGTCCCCCAACTGTTTTTAATTGCTTTCAATTGTTATCATTTATTTTTATTGTTTATTGTAAATTTGTTTTATGAAGCTTTGCAAGCCACCTTCAGCATGTGCTTGGGCAAAGGAAAGGCGCTGCAGCAGTGGCATAGCTCCAGGGGGTGAAAAGAACTAAGTTTTGCAAGGAGCCTCACTGCAGCACACAAGAGGCCCCTCCCCCCTCGGAGCCATTCCAGGCCATAAGAGCAAAGCAGAGGCAATGCTCACATGCAGTGGGCAGGCCACGCCCCGGGCGGCAGGTGTGGTGATGCACCATCGCCCCACTCCTGCTGTTTTGTTGACTATAATTTTTGATAGAATAAAGATATTTCAATGTGGTTTGTTTCATTGCATTCTGCATGAAATTACACATCAAGTGATATATAACATGATGGTATTATTCAAAATATCTAGATTTTTAAAATTTTGGCCAGTACTGGTGTCACCTCCCCGTGCGTGCAATTCGGTTCCCTCCACACCACCTGCACCTTCCCAGCGACACCACTGATCAACAGTCAGATTGAAACTATCAAGATAAACATTAAGGAAGAGTTAGGTCACCTCTTCCAATTCAAGCACCTTGCACAACTTGGAACGGCTCTGCTGGATGACTCTCTGAGGGCACAGTGATGGCAGGGACTAGACCTTTGTGCCCATCATTGTTGTAGAGTAGTTCCTAAAAGGGGCCTTAGCCTGTGTTCAGCTGGATTTCTTTCAAGCTTTCATCATCACTCAAGACATCTGCCTAGAGTTGCTCAGGGAGCTGACTTAGAGCCCAATCCTATGCATGTCTACTCAGAAGCAAGTTCCATTATTTTCTATGGGGCTTGATCCCAGGAAAGTGTGGACAGAATTCCAGCCTTAGCTCTACACTTAGGCAGATGAAGCTCAAGTGCAATTGTATCAATGCCCCAAGCTATTTCCCCATTCCAGAGCTTGTCCAGGGTTACCAGAGCCCTAACAGCAGCAGGAAAATTCCCCCAGGGCCATCTGGATCCATAAGCCTCTGGGAGAGAACCTTTGGAATAGGTCACCGACCCCTACAGTGAAAAGAAAGTCCAATAAATCTAAATCCCACCAGGTAGTGATCTATCCATGGAACCTGGTGGAATGCGGAAACCTGGTGGAATGCGGAGAATCAGTGGGATACCGCAATCCTGGGCTATAAACTCTACAGGAGGGACAGGCAGGGGCGTGTTGGAGGTGGGGTGGCCCTTTATGTTAAGGAAGGGATAGAATCCAGCAAAGTAGAGATTGAAGGTGGGTCCGACTCCACCGTAGAATCTCTGTGGGTTAAATTACCAGGCTTGTGCAGCGATGTAATACTGGGGGCGTGCTATCGTCCTCCAGACCAGAAATCTGATGGGGACCTTGAAATGAGGAAACAGATCAGGGAGGTGACAAGGAAGGACAGGGTTGTAATCATGGGGGACTTCAATTATCCTCATATTGACTGGGTCAATTTGTGTTCTGGTCACGATAAGGAAACCGGATTTCTTGACGTGCTGAATGACTGTGGCTTAGATCAGCTAGTCACGGAGCCCACCAGAGGACAGGTGACTCTGGATTTAATTTTGTGCGGTACGCAGGACCTGGTTAGAGATGTAAACGTTACTGAGCCATTGGGGAACAGTGATCATGCTGCGATCCGTTTTGACGTGCACGTTGGGGGAAGAATACCAGGCAAATCTCTAACAAAAACCCTTGACTTCCGACGGGCGGACTTCCCTCAAATGAGGAGGCTGGTTAGAAGGAGGTTGAAAGGGAGGGTAAAAAGAGTCCAGTCTCTCCAGAATGCATGGAGGCTGCTTAAAACAACAGTACTAGAGGCCCAGCAGAGGTGTATACCGCAAAGAAAGAAGGGTTCCACTAAATCCAGGAGGGTGCCCGCATGGCTAACCAGCCAAGTTAGAGAGGCTGTGAAGGGCAAGGAAGCTTCCTTCCGTAAATGGAAGTCTTGCCCTAATGAAAAGAATAAAAAGGAACATAAACTGTGGCAAAAGAAATGTAAGAAGGTGATAGGGGAGGCCAAGCGAGACTATGAGGAACGCATGGCCAGCAACATTAAGGGGAATAATAAAAGTTTCTTCAAATATGTTAGAAGCAGGAAACCCGCCAGAGAAGCGGTTGGCCCTCTGGATGGTGAGGGAGGGAAAGGGGAGATAAAAGGAGACTTAGAGATGGCAGAGAAATTAAATGAGTTCTTTGCATCTGTCTTCACGGCAGAAGACCTCGGGCAGATACCGCTGCCCGAACGGCCCCTCCTAACCGAGGAGTTAAGTCAGATAGAGGTTAAAAGAGAAGATGTTTCAGACCTCATTGATAAATTAAAGATCAATAAGTCACCGGGCCCTGATGGCATACACCCAAGGGTTATTAAGGAATTGAAGAATGAAGTTGCAGATCTCTTGACTAAGGTATGCAACTTGTCCCTCAAAACGGCCACGGTGCCAGAAGATTGGAGGATAGCAAATGTCACGCCTATTTTTAAAAAGGGAAAGAGGGGGGACCCGGGAAACTATAGGCCGGTCAGCCTAACATCCATACCGGGTAAGATGGTGGAATGCCTCATCAAAGATAGGATCTCAAAACACATAGACGAACAGGCCTTGCTGAGGGAGAGTCAGCATGGCTTCTGTAAGGGTAAGTCTTGCCTCACGAACCTTATAGAATTCTTTGAAAAGGTCAACAGGCATGTGGATGCGGGAGAACCCGTGGACATTATATATCTGGACTTTCAGAAGGCGTTTGACATGGTCCCTCACCAAAGGCTACTGAAAAAACTCCACAGTCAGGGAATTAGAGGACAGGTCCTCTCGTGGATTGAGAGCTGGTTGGAGGCCAGGAAGCAGAGAGTGGGTGTCAATGGGCAATTTTCACAATGGAGAGAGGTGAAAAGTGGTGTGCCCCAAGGATCTGTCCTGGGACCGGTGCTTTTCAACCTCTTCATAAATGACCTGGAGACAGGGTTGAGCAGTGAAGTGGCTAAGTTTGCAGACGACACCAAACTTTTCCGAGTGGTAAAGACCAGAAGTGATTGTGAGGAGCTCCAGAAGGATCTCTCCAGACTGGCAGAATGGGCAGCAAAATGGCAGATGCGCTTCAATGTCAGTAAGTGTAAAGTCATGCACATTGGGGCAAAAAATCAAAACTTTAGATATAGGCTGATGGGTTCTGAGCTGTCTGTGACAGATCAGGAGAGAGATCTTGGGGTGGTGGTGGACAGGTCGATGAAAGTGTCGACCCAATGTGCGGCGGCAGTGAAGAAGGCCAATTCTATGCTTGGGATCATTAGGAAGGGTATTGAGAACAAAACGGTTAGTATTATAATGCCGTTGTACAAATCGATGGTAAGGCCACACCTGGAGTATTGTGTCCAGTTCTGGTCGCCGCATCTCAAAAAAGACATAGTGGAAATGGAAAAGGTGCAAAAGAGAGCAACTAAGATGATTACGGGGCTGGGGCACCTTCCTTATGAGGAAAGGCTACGGCGTTTGGGCCTCTTCAGCCTAGAAAAGAGACGCTTGAGGGGGGACATGATTGAGACATACAAAATTATGCAGGGGATGGACAGAGTGGATAGGGAGTTGCTCTTTACACTCTCACATAATACCAGAACCAGGGGACATCCACTAAAATTGAGTGTTGGGCGGGTTAGGACAGACAAAAGAAAATATTTCTTTACTCAGCGCGTGGTCGGTCTGTGGAACTCCTTGCCACAGGATGTGGTGCTGGCGTCTAGCCTAGACGCCTTTAAAAGGGGATTGGACGAGTTTCTGGAGGAAAAATCCATTATGGGGTACAAGCCATGATGTGTATGCGCAACCTCCTGATTTTAGGAATGGGTTAAGTCAGAATGCCAGATGTAGGGGAGAGCACCAGGATGAGGTCTCTTGTTATCTGGTGTGCTCCCTGGGGCATTTGGTGGGCCGCTGTGAGATACAGGAAGCTGGACTAGATGGGCCTATGGCCTGATCCAGTGGGGCTGTTCTTATGTTCTTATGTTCTTATGTTCATGGCAAAGCAGTGATGTTAATATCCTCCACAGCCAGCCCAGGTGTTAACACCATGTATCCAGCATGGTGTGCAGGACCATATCTGAACTGACAAGCCCCTGGTGGTCATGGACCTGAGCCAGTCCCACCCCAAAAGCACATACAAAATATGTGTAGGTTTCGCCAACTTTTCAAATTGAATAAAACACTAAAATAAGAATGCATGAACACTGATAAACTTTCTTACATGCATCTCACTACTCTGAAATGCAGCCATGGAATGATTGTAACTGTGAAACATCAGCTTATAAAGCCACGCATCAAACCACGCATGTGGTTTACTATCCAGCCATAAAGCCTTCCATCAGTGGTTCTGGATGGTAAACCACATTTTATAGCATTCTTGTGGAAAGAACATCAGAACATAAGAACAGCCCCACTGGATCAGGCCATAGGCCCATCTAGTCCAGCTTCCTGCATCTCACAGTGGCCCACCAAATGCCCCAGGGAGCATACCAGACAACAAGAGACCTGCATCCTGGTGCCCTCCCTTGTATCTGGCATTCCGACATAGCCCATTTCTAAAATCAGGAGGTTGCACATACACATCATGGCTTGTAACCCGTAATGAATTTTTCCTCCAGAAATTTGTCCAAACCCCTTTTATAGGTGTCCAGGCCAGATGCCATCACCACATCTTGTGGCAATGTGGCAATGGTGGTTCAATGTTACTTCTTTATTTCATAAATTAGATGTGGTTGTTTTTTTTCTCTATTTATACTATACACATTCTATATCATGCCTGGATTTATAATATAATTTTAAAAACGGCACTTGGGGTTATGTACGTGGACAATCTGCATACAGACCCAATATACAATGGCAAAGTCCGAGTCTTTGCTGCTCATTTTTAAAAAGCGTTCAGTACTAGAGTAATAAATTCTTTGGCTCTATGTTTCCCCCTGGTGATGTGTTTCCACCAAAACCTGCTGAGTATCTTGAGACCACCCACAGGCACACAGAGGGACGTAAGGCAAGTCCTGCACAATAACTGGAGGATTTTCAGAACTAGGAGAAAACAGTTTGTTGCTCTGTATTTAGACGGAAACTCCTTTTGATCATTTGGATGGCTCTGTTTTTCCCGGGAATGGCCAATCCATTTTCTCTGGCAGCAAATGGAAAAATAAACAGCAAAATCAAAGGTGGACATCCACTAAGGCAGTGGAAATACAGGGGAGAACACATCTTATTGAAAACATAGACAATGTTCACTTGCTAAGTGATTTGACAATGATCGCTAATTCAACCCGAGGAAGAGGATGACATGGAAGAACCTCACTCACTTATTTCAAAAGTTTTCACAGGAATGTTCAAAATTAGAAAAGATAGCAGGAGATGAAATACCCCCTGCTCATCTTTCCATTTGGTTCTGATTGCTCTTGCATTTGCTACCAGTTTTATTTGTTCCTTATGTGGTCCTCGGGGGGGGGGGGGGGCTTCTTTTAATTAGCAGAGGTAAATAATTAAAATGAAACAACTGGGTGCAACCAAAAAGAGTTGCCGGCACTCCGTGAGCACCTCCCTGTCCCATTTGAGACCAGAGAAAAACATCACACAAAAAATGAACACGAGGGTTTCAGCAGGGAAATAACATGGGAAGAAAGGGTTAAATTTCCTCCCACACAACATATTCAGATGGACCCTCCTGGCTGCTGTTTTGTTTTGTGTTTCTTTTTTTAAATAAAAGAAAAAGATGTTGGAAGCCCCAAGCATATGACTCCAACATCACATCTACCAGTAATTTGGCCCGCAGGAATCACCACAGCTCAGAAACTTAAAATTAGGTAGAACATCAAGGGAAACCATTTAGGACCAACACAAAGTTTGTGAGGACACTTTGTAGATGGACTTTGCTCATGGCCAGGGTGTAGCTGGCCACTTGACTTGGAGCTGGGAAGGCACTTGGGTTAGATTGGCCTGTGACCATGGGGTAGTTTTGCCCAGTCCTGTAATTAGTAGCTTGGCTCTTGTGCTTGCGACTTGGTACAGCCAATTTGTCTAGGCTAGTGGGAGTGAAACCCCATGGTGATCAGGAGCCATGATCCAGCATTATTAAATGACAACTACCCTGTGCATGAAATGTGCACAGTATGCTTCCACTGGGGGCATCAAATGAGCCCCAGTGGAATGCCAGATGCATGTCAGAATGCCAGATGCAAGGGAGGGCACCAGGATGAGGTCTCTTGTTATCTGGTGTGCTCCCTGGGGCATCTGGTGGGCCGCTGTGAGATACAGGAAGCTGGACTAGATGGGCCTATGGCCTGATCCAGTGGGGCTGTTCTGATGTTCTTAACTACAATTCCCAGGAAGCCTTGCAGGTCTCTTGTTATCTGGTGTGCTCCCTGGGGCATTTGGTGGGCCGCTGTGAGATACAGGAAGCTGGACTAGATGGGCCTATGGCCTGATCCAGTGGGGCTGTTCTTATGTTCTTATGAGCAGAAGCCAAAGCCAAGCCTCCATGCCTTTGATTCCAAGGAGGTTTAAGAGGAGGTGTGTGAATACAAAGGCCTTGCTGACACACGCATGCACAAGCTCTATTCTGCTGGGCATCAGAAGCACATCAAAGAGTGTTCCATGACTCCCTCTTGCACCTTCTGCCAAACTGAGCTTCCCACTCACAGCCAAACTCTGGGCATGGACAAGTGTTGGCTTTTTGTCATTGGCAGCTTGTTCTAGGGATCGCTTTGATCTGACTGACAGCTGAAAGGCATTAAGTTGTACAGTAAGTCGTTTAACTAGAGCCTGAAAAGCGTGATGGCTAAACCACAAACAAAATCAGAAAGCAGCACAATATATTCGCAACACTGAAGTAGTTGAACGTTAATGGCCCGGTGCAACCGCATGTAATGAGAGCAACCAGCTTTCAACAAGGTCTTAAACTCAGTAGTTTTGTAACTCGGATGCTCCTGAGAAGTTCATCTGGGGTTTCTCCTTTTGGATTTTTATTCTCCCAAAGTGAATTGTGTTGTGCAGAAAGATACCAGAATGCTAATTATGGGCTGGAAACCAGCAGCTTCTCTTTGTCCACAAATAGTAGCAGGAGGAAGTTAAAGCTACCCTCACCCTTATGCTTGGACACCTGGAAGCTGAACAGGAAAGCTGCTCACTTCCCCGTTGTCATTGTCAGCATCAGGCTGCTGGGGGCCTGAGTCAGTCCCCTGCACCCCCACCCCCAGGAGCAGGGAAGTGTTCTCTAACACTTAAATTGGAAGGGACCTCAAAGTTCATCTAGTTCAGCAGTTTTTCTTCTGATGGCACACTGACCGCTATGGTTTTCACCTCTTGTGATGTCATTTCTGGCTTCTGGGAGACTCTTCCAGGTTCTGGGGCAACTGTCTGTGGTAACGAATTGTGTGTCTCCACCAGTGGAGGAAGGCAGTCAGACAATTTGTTACTACAGGCTGTTGCCCTACAAACAGAGATGCAGAATCCGGAAGAGTTTTTCAGCCATTTCAACCACTGAGCTCCAAACTCCCATGGCACACCCATGGATCTTATGTGGCACACCAGTTGAAAATTGCTGGTATAAGGAATTCAGGCTGCAGTCCTATATACACTTTGCTGGGAGTAAGCCCCATTGAACATAATGGAACTTACTTCTGAGTAGATGTGCATAGGATTGTGTGGCAAGAATACAATATACAGTTTGGTGACTTCTTGGGGGTCCCTTCCTGTGATGGACTCAAGGCAGTAGGCAGTGGGTGGTCTGTGCTCGGCAGTGCTTCCTCTGACAAGAAGGCAAGGATCCAGCTCCTGCTTTTTGCCTCCAAAGTTTCTGGTGCCCAACAAAAAGATAACCCCTGCTAACAGGGCAAAGAGACATCTTTTCAAGCAGTGTGCTATTTAGGGGAGAGCACTTTTCACTTTAATGTGGCATTTTTTCTGGTGGCTGTTGCTGGTGTCTCTTCTGCAACTTTTTTAAAACTGTGAGCCCTTTGGGGGCAGGGAATCATTTACTGATTTACAGCCCAGTCTTGAGCTGCCTGACACATGGGGCTGCCAAGGTGCCAAAAATGATTGCCACAGTATCCTGTGTGCAGCCACCAACAACTCCTTAGGAGAAGGGGACATTTGTTCCCTTCCCTTGAGTAAGGAAAGCAGCCCCGCAATGTGGCTAGAGCTACTCAATTCTGCAGCAACTCCAGGTAATGCAGATTCAAGGAATCCCATGTTGGGCTGCATGGCCCAACAGGGGCTCTGGATCTGGAGGAGCTGAGCTCCACCAGTCCTGCCCCTTCCTGCCCTACTCCCTCCCCCACCGTGCCTCCTCCCCACCCTTCCCCATCCCAGAACACCTCCCCCCACCTCCCTCACACCCCCACTCACCTCTCCACTGCCTGGCAGTCTGGGCAAGCATCAGACAGCGGAATGTGGGCCCATTGCCAGAACTGGTCCAGCACAGGCTCCAGTGCTGGGCCTGTGGTACTGCTCACAAATGTGCCTTATGGCACGTTTGCAACAGTGTGTGGTAAGCTGGTGTGCAAAGCACAGGATCGGGCCCTGTAAGCTGCTCTGTGAACTAGTTTTGGTTTGGAAACATCCTTAATAATAAAAGAATGATCTGCCTCGCTTGCTGGAGTGTTGGGCCTGTCTTAGCCCAAGGGAGTGAGCCAGCCCTTTGGGAATCACAAGGCAACACCAGCGCCACAAAGGAGTGCTGCAAAATGCTTCCGACTCACAGCCGAAGCCCTTCACATCCCCACACTGTTGTTTACAGCAACCACTTTCAGATGCTCCTGGAAGTGTCTTTGTGCTGAGCTCCTGTTCCCATCACATTCCTTTGAGCAAAGCAGTCAAACTATTCAGGAGTCGCTTCTCTTGTTTTGTTTGCAGCACATTTGCAAATGTCGCGTCGGGCCCACTGGAAGCAGCAGAGCTGGGGAGGTTCCATGCGCGGCTTGTGCAGGGGGGCGAGAGTCTCCCTTCCCGCCTTCCCTCCTGACCGTCAGGCTGCATTGTCGCTCTCGCCAGTTCCCTTGACAGTGGAATCTCAGCCACGGCGACTTTAAGCAGTCTGGATGGTTCTTGTGTTTGAAGTTGCTGGAACGAAATCAAACAGCCAGGGATAAAGAATGCTGCTGAAGGATTTATTCTGCCTGGCTAGGAATGTGGTGGTGGGGTGTTGGTGCAAGAGGAAGGAGAACAAAGTTTCCTCTGGCCCCCCTTTGTGATCCACCCACTAAGAATGTTTGGGGCAGAGAATTCTGGGACTGAATTACACCAAACCCTCGAATTGGCTCATGTGCTCAGATCACTTGAATACTTCTCGGGAGAGAGGCTCCATAACGTTCCTTATTTTCCCGCTCAGACAGGCAATGCAACTTCCCCCATAGACTTGGGAATTCATTTGCCTGTAAGTAATAGCGCAGCCAGAGGGCACAGTAGGTGCCACAATGCACTGTAAGTGGCCCCTCCCACTCACCGTTGGAGCCATTTGAGGCAGCAACAGCATAACATAAGAACCTAAGAAGAGCCCTGCTGGATCAGGCCAAAGGCCCATCTAGTTCCGCTTCCTCTGTCTCACAGTGGCCCATCAAATGCCCACATAGCTTGCCTGAGCATTGCTTTCACTGCCCTGATTGGCTCTGATGGCGAGTGGGAGGCGCCACTTACACGGTGCATTGTGGCGTCTGCTGTATTATTGTGCCACCACCCTCGGCTAAGCTACTGCCTACAAGAAAAACTCTGTGCTGGGGTTCACCATCCACAATAAGCACAAAACAGGACACTCTGGGTTGAAGGTGTGACTGTTCACTGCCATTGCAACATCACTGAATCTTTGGAGTCCAGTAGCTTTGCCCTCTGGGAAACTTGAGCTTCAGCAGCACAGATGGTCCCATTGCAGGTTGCCACTTTCGTAATGGACTCCATTCCTATGTTTCTAACAGAAACCTGTTGTGCAGAAATCCATAACTGCGGCTTTTTCCAGCATGGAGGTTAGTGGTGCAGAAAGATTCACCGGCCTACATTTTTGTGTACCCAGCTCCTGCTGAAGGAGGAGCTGAGCAAACCTACAGTATGTATGCTGCCAAATGCCTCTGAGTAGGATGAACACCTCTGTATTTTCCAATCTAGATATTCTCTTCCCACTAACAGCCCAATCCTGTCCCTGGTGGCACCGCCAAGTACAGTGGCACCAAAATGGCTACCACTGGCACATGGCACAGCCATGGTCTCCTGGGGGAAATGGACTTTCATCCCCTTCCTCCGGGGAAAGCCCCAGGGCCTGCAATGGGGTTTCTTCGGTCTGCACTGGCTATTTTGCAGAGCAGGGCCTACAATCACCCTACAGTCTTCTCTGTCCTGGTTTTTAATATAACAATCTTGGGTTTGTCAGGACTCAAAGGGAAAAAGGGAAAACTTCAAGGCTGTCACAGTGTTGTAAACAAAATGTCAAGATATGGTTTGCGGTGACGGCTACATTTTGGTACAAAAATATCCATCTGTTACAATATATGCTATCAAGATTTGAGTGTGGCCTCTGATGGGAAGCAAAAATGTGTTCCGTTTTTTAAAGACAGTGTGGGATGGTGGAGTCCGTGGAGGAATATAATTGCTCTCTTCCACTCAAATCGACCAACCCTTCCCAGAATAAGAACCCCAAAAATGCTTGGAATGTTTAAGATGATAGTCTTTTTGGCAGACGTGAATTAAAGGTATCATTTTCAAGCCATCAAGGTCTCCTTAATGAAGCAGCATTGCCCACTCTCTTCATTTTTTTCACGATGCTTGGAGTCTCAAAAATTATTTCACTGTAAAAGGGAGCCCTCCAAATTGTCAGGTGGGTCAACAGGTGAAACAAAAACAGGGCTGCTCTACCTTTAAGAACAATGTAGAAGAGGGAATGTCAGCAACACTGTGTCCTCACAAACAACAGATGAAGAGGGAACCCACTTATAGGCTGTACCACTTCAGGCTGTAGATGGGGACTCACAGAATGGAAGAGTCCTCCATACCTAAGAGTTGGTGTAGCATCGTGGCTGAGAGACGGGCAGCCCAATCCTGAGCTGCCTGGCACGCGGGGCTGAGCGGCACTGAAAATGGCTGGGGCCAGTGGCGTCACTAGGATTTGCATCACCCGATGCGGGAAGCCTGCGCGTCACCCCATGCAGTGGGCGGGGCAACGCCCCAGGTGGTGGGCATGGTGATGTACCATCACCCTGCCCCCACTGGTTTTTTGGCTGTACCTTTTGTTAGAACACACATATTTCAATGTGGTTTGTTTCACTGCATTCTGCATGAAATGATGGTATAGAACATGATGGTATTATTCCTCTAAATTCTGATTTTAGTGATTTTGAAAACTTGTAGAGTCACACACACACACCCCTGTGTCAACTTACTAACACCTTATTGCAGCAGTTCTCAAACTTTTAGCACTGAGACCCACTTTTTAGAATGACAGTCTGTCCAGGACCCATTGGAAGTGATGTCATGGCCGGAAGTGACATCATCAAGCAAATTAAAATAAATAATTATAAATAATTAAATTAAAATAAAAGAAATAATTAAATAAGGGGGAGCCAGTCCTGTTCCAAGTGAATCTACTCTGAAGTAAGTCCTATTGTGGTCAAATGGGCTTACTCTCAGGAAAGTGTGGGTAGGATTGCAGCCTATGAGCTCAAGCCTATGCATGTCTACTCAGAAGTAAGCCCCATAGTGGTCAATGGAGCTTACTCTGTAGTTTGCCTGCAGTAACACCCCCCCCCCAAAAGAATCAGGGAGATTTCCAGCCCTCCCAGTGCCCAGTTTAAAGTTCTTCTATTTCAGGCATATCAAGATAAAGACCCTCCTGGCTTTGCAACTGCGAAATAGAAAACTTTCCCCTTACCAGTTGAAGACTCTTTTTTTGTCCTTTTTAGTGGGGGGGGGGGGCTGACTTCTGGAGCATTTGTTGCTCCATCAGATTGGAAACATTCTGGTGTCCTCACATTCCCCTTTGCCTGGCCTGACCACCAGCCAAGGCAAGTCTGCCTACTCACGAGTAAATGCAACTGTGAGGCTTGTTTGCTTTCCATATGGCTCAATAGACTCACAGCTGGGAGGGAGAGACCTTCTTGGGTGTTTTTGGGGGGCTGCATTCATTGGATCAGGACCATTCTGGTGTTGTTGGATTCCTCTCAGCCTGCCCTTTCTGAAGGACTATGGCAAGTACGCTTATTCGCAAGTAAACGCTTGATATGGCTCACTTTCACGTTCCATAGTGCTCCATGCATTTTTCTTTCTGGTTTTTTTGCCATAACCTTTGAAGGAAATGAGCTATTTCAATTCCATTTTTTGCACTGTGTTTTGCTGGACATTCTGCACCCAACGGTGTATGGCACAACACGGTAGCTCCTAATGCTGCAATTTTAGCACGTCACCCCTGCCCCCCGCATCACCCCCGCCCCTGTGCGTCACCTGGTGCTGTCCGCACCCCCCGCACCCTCAATAGCGATGCCACTGGCTGGGGCTGCATCTAGCATTCCCCAGGCAGCTGTCGCTGCCTCCTCGGTAGAAGGAGACTTTTGTCCCCTTCCCCTGGGTAAAGCAAGTAGCCCTGCAATGGGACTACTCAATTCTACGATGACCCAAAGGTAGGAAGGATAGGGAGGGGCAACAGGAACAGATTGACTTGGCCCACACACTGCAGCCACAAGTGTCAAAGGTTGGGTTAACTCAGAATTTCCATCTCTAAATATTTTGGTGCCTCGCTGGCTGTCAGCAGAAACATTTGCCCCGCTTCAAAGTGGGACACTTTGAATTGTACAAACACAGTTTCCAGGAGTGCTTATACTGGTTCCCAGATGTTTTCAATGCAGGCACTGCTGCAATCAGAACTGAGCAAGCCAAGGCCAGTGCTGAACTCGTAACAGAGGAGAACCACCTGAAACTTCTGTTTTCCATACTGACATTAAAGCAAATGTATCATTTTCTAAAGCAGCCTGTCAAAAGGATACATTTTGAAATATGTTCAGGATACATCTGAAATTATGCTACTAATTAAGACGGGTACAGTGAATCCCAAATCACTACAGTTTTGATAGAACACCGAAGCAATTTCAGGAGAACTGGAATTTCACAAATGCTCAGTTGTTGTTTGAAAGCACAAATAAAAAGACCAGTTTGCTCTGGTACTTTCATGTCAGGGTCATAAAAGCCAAGTTTTTCCAGACATGTGCAAACCTAGAGAATGGTCCAAGGACACAGGATTCTGTGGACTGAAAAGCAGATCTCAACCTGGGTGGTGTTTTAGCACGGGGAGAAGGCAAGGAATGGAAGCCAATCTGCACTCTGTATTTCAGGAAGGATGAGGGAGGTACAGGAAATAAAATACATGCATTTCTGTTAACAGAAATCATTTGCAACCAGCCCTTTCCATCTATCTATTTAGTTCTATCGTGTAATTTAAAACACGTTTTATTTCTTCAGCCTGTTATTTTCTTTTTAACACGGGATCTACTAATTTGGCAGGAGCTCCCATCCAGAAATCCAGGAGCCAGAATTGACTCTCCTAGAAGGTCATTCTTTTCCATTTGCAAAGCAGCTAAACACCTTGGATGCAAAACCACCAGATTTTTATATGGTGAGGGGAAGAGAGGAGTTGAATGTGGAAGATATTAGACCTACTACATCAACACTGAAACATGACCTGCTCCTGAAATTCTTACTTTTAAAAAGTTATTAGCTGTGCAAGACCCCTAATGTCAGAAGTTTGGCCATTCCTGCCTTTTATCAAGATGTCATTTAACCATTAATTCAATTCCTCCATTACTCCCTCCCTTTAGATTAGCAGGGAAATGATACATCCGCTGCCCTACATAAATTGCAAATCTTTCAGGTCCATCCCAACCTCTTAGCCCCAGTCTGCCTGCTCGAGGCTGTAGGATTTGGCATCACTTGGGAAAGTGGCCTAGAAAATTGTCACTTCCTGCAAGATTTAGAAACAAGTCCTTCTATAATATATGGATTCTCCTTGTGAAAATGTTGGTGTGCAAACTGCACCGCCTTCTCTCTATTTAATGTCTCTCCGCTCCCCCCCCCTTTTTTTCTTAGCAAGGAAAGCATATCATTGGAACCCAGACAATCCATACATTGACATCAGGTCAGGCAGAGGTTATAATGGTAGGCCAGCCTGTATGATCTCAGGAACGTGAAATGATCGGAGATTAACAGGATCACCAAAAGACTTTTGAACACCTTGCGTGGAATGTATTTCCTTCTTAAGTCTCAAGTGTCAAAGAATAACTCTACTACAATCCTATTTGCTTCTAAGTATAGTTCAGGGTGCAAATGATTAGCCAATGAACCATATACCACCTGGGACCAGGGCACCATAAAGGCTGCCTTCTTCCACATAAGCCATTTCCCTCAAATCAATTTAACCATTCATTTGTAAAGAACAACACAGAGCAGGGCCTTTTCAGGATTCTGTGGGTGCACCCCACTCGCCAAAGAAGCTCACTGGACCCCAGTTGAACAGACCTTAAGAAGACAAGTGAAGGTATTTTCATTCAAGCAGCAGGCATTTAGTCTTGAACTTACTTGAACTGACTCTGTCACAAAGTTCTCTTCTAGTGCAGTGTGTCCCAAACTTTTTAGCATTGGGACCCACTTTTTAAAACGACAATCTGTTGTGTGACCCACTAAAGTGACTAGACCAAAAAGAAAGATCTAGAAAAAATATTTTCATTTATTAATAATAAAAATTATTAATTATTAATAATTAGGATCCTGTGCTCCCAAGGCTGCTAGGGACTTTACATATAGTATGTGTGTGTAACCGTTTGCTAGACTCTCCCTAGAAATTGAGGGTGGGGGGAGGGCAGTCCCGGTGGCAGGTGAGTGGAGAGCGGGAGGTGGGGCTGGGATCCAGCTATTATGCCAGATCCCAACCCCTCTTCCAGAGCAGCACGGAGTGGCTTCAATCCACTCCGTTGTCCTCAGACTTGTGCCACCTCAGGAGGTGGTGCAAGTTCGAGGAGACCCATAGGGGCTGCAGTGGCTTACCCAGAGGTAAAGGGAAGAGTTTCCCCTTACCTTTGGCTGAGCCACTGTGGAGACCTATCTCAAGCTGGATACAGCGCAAGCCTCCTGGCTTGCTTATTCCAGCACAAGATAGGATTGTGCCCTTAGAATGGGCTAAACATTTCACAGAATAAACTTAGGCAGCCGAGGGCTGGAAAATGAAATGGAAGCCTGTAGTTATGTAAAGCTGCAATTGACAGTCCTACAAGCTAGTCTTCCATTTCGGTGGGGAGACAGGCGCAGCACATGCGGTTAGCTTATATTTCCAGATCCTTATTATTGTTCTTTTCCTATGGTAAACTAATGTTGGCATTACAGAGAATTCACTTTAACAGTCTCGATGGGGAGGGGAGACACCTCCAACGGACATTCAATTATGTTTTGGGGGAGACGGAGAAATTGCAAGTCCATACCGCGACGGCAAACCAGTCTCCAGTGGATTTGTAGAGAAACTCAAGTGATCAAAATGAAGAAGAGAACTGCAGGCAAAAACAGTCCCTGATGGATGAGGCTTCTCCAATGAAATATGAAATATATGAATATGAAAATATGAAATAATTCATTATTCTCCTATGAAATATGAAATGTGGAGCACAATCTAGTGGGGCTCTCTCCTGCACCAGGATCATGGAAATAAATGGGAGGCATGGCACAGTTTTATAAGGGTTGTTCCTTATGGAATCAGTTCAAGAAGAGGGGTGGGTGGTGGATATGAGGGATGGATCCTTGGGAGACCAGGTCTGGCACAGAGAGGGAAGCCTCCTCTTCCTTTTTCTTTGCCCTCGTGACTTAGTGGCTGTTGTTTTGTTGTTTTGTTACTTCAGGTGTGTCTTTCACTGTGGCTCTTTGTGGGCATGGTCGGGGGCTGCCTTGCTCTGGTCGGTGTGGTTTTTTGGGGTGAACAGATGTTCTGGTCACCTCTATTGCTAGTCTGGGTCTCTGTTGGAGAACGTGTCTTCTGCACAGGTGGGGGTGCAGAATTGGTGTCACTGTCGGTATGGTGTTGGGCCATGGAAGATCTGGTGCTTGGACAGGCCATTCCAGGATAAAGAGGATTAGTTGTAGGCCCCCACCAGGTGTGCAGTTATTCCATGTGACAAAGTGTCAATGTACATGGAAACCAGGACAGCCTACCCTGGTTGGAACCAGGGAAGGGAGTGAGTGGACAAAAAGACAACACAAGCATAAGCATGGGGTAAACACACCACACATTTCAGCTTAATGGCAGCTGGCCAGGCACTCCCCAGTGTCACTCCCCTGACAGGGCGACATGGGATATGAGCAAAGGAAGGAGAGTGAGGTGAGAGAACCACACATTCCACAGCTTTGAGATTCTTAAATGTTCCTAAGGAAAAACTAAGCCCCAAGATGCTCTAATCCAACTCTTTACATATATAAAATACCTCACTTGAGTGAGTAATTCACACCCAGATGTGTTCTGTTCTCCCCATAAGTGTCTGTGGGTGGAAAATTACTACTACTGCCTGGTTTCAGTTTGCAGATCTGTCCACCAACAGACACATCAGCCACAGGCATTTTACACAATTGGTGGGTCCGGCTTGAATAGGAAAGTTCTCTTCCTACTTTCTGTTGATTGACCCCAGGCAGCCTGTCTGAATGGAACAGAGTCGGTGGGCTAATGGGGAGAGTGTTGGCACTGCTGGATCTGCACAATTACTGCCAAAAAGAATCAGAGACACTCTACAGCTCCTTCAGCAGTGAGGGGCTGGATGAATTGGTAGCTCAATGAAAGAGTTTGGGATTTTTTTGGAACAAGTAAGGGTTTGTTTTTAAACTGCCATGTTACCTATTAGAAAATGTTCTGAAATAAATCCTACACAGTGTGCTTCCCACCTTCCAATACAAGAACAAATTACAATTACAAATGCACACAAAACCAGTCCTCTGTTTCCATGTAACAACAACAGGTAATTATAACGACAGTAATTTACAAGTGTACACCAAACAAGTGCTGGCAAATGGTTATGCAGGCCCTTGGTGATGCAACGTCCTCGTTCCTCTTGCCCCCTTAGTTTGTGGAGATTCATGCCTGGACAGGTACACCTCCATTAGTGTCGTCTGCCTCACCATGAAGGCACTCATCAAATACTCATAATGGAGTTTTAATGGGAAGGAGGGCAAAATCTCTGGGGCCTGGGCTTCCAGGGTGCCTGGGCCATGACAGAACAAACTACAGGACAAAACAAAATGTGTTACAAATTTGGGTGCCTCTGTCTCAGCCCATCCAGGGTCGCATTTCCGCAACAGCTTTAATCTACGTTCAATGCACTTCTATTCCCCCAATACGTTCTGTGGAGTATAGTTTGTGAAGGGAAGCTCTAACAGCTCTTAGATTCCTTAACAAACTAAAGTCACCACAGAATGCATTGAAAGTGCATTAAAGCTGTAGTGGAAATGCAACCCAGGCCTTCTCCACAAGCATCAGCATGTATTAGTACAGTTCAAAGATGGAAAAGTGAAACTTACACGTTCAGACCAGGAGCCTAGCAGTTCAGTTCAGAAAATTCCCAGGTCCCAAGAGTCGGCTCCGCTCCTTATTCTAGTTCAGCGGGTGTCTAGCCATGATGTCTTGTGTCAGTGAGGCAAACGACGTCATGGTGGCCCATCAGTGGCGTAGCTGGGGGGGCTCAGCGGGGCGGGCAAGCGGCCCCCTCCCTTCAGACCCATTCCTGGCAGGGGGAGCAAAATGGAGCCATACAGCTTCCCAGAGGCATCTGTCTGGTTACTTTGAGGAACAAGATGCTGGGCTAAATGGTCCTCTCATATGAGCCAAGAGGGCTCTTCTTATAGAAACAAAATTTCCATTGGCACCAATTACTGCATTATTTTAAGCTGCTTTGTCCTGAGTTTCAATAGGTTTAAAAATAATAGACTATTATTTTTGCAGTCTTTTACATTTACATTTTACAAAGCCTGCTAGAGTTTTGCTGTCTTCATGGTCTCTGTGTCAGCAACACATTCTTCAACACGAAGCCCCAACATAGAGTCTCCTGGAGACACCCAAGATCAAAGCACTGGCACCAGCTCGACCTGATTCTCACCAGACGCTCCAGCCTTCCCAGCATCAAGATCACACGCAGCTATCAGGGTGCTGCCTGTGACACCGACCACTCGCTGGTGTGCAGCAGAGTGAAACTGCAAACAAAGCGACTGTATCACATGAAAAAGGAAGAAAGACCTCGCATTGATACCAGCAAGACCCAGAGAAAAGGGATCAGAGAAAAGTGGAGGAATTTGCACGAGCACTTGAGGAATCTCTTCCAGACCCGGCCGATGCAAACGCATCCAACAGATGGGAACATTTCAAGAATACCGTTTACAACAACGCCTTGTCCATATTCGGCAAGAGGACCAACAAGACGGCAGACTGGTTTGAAGCCCACTCTGAGGAGTTGACACCAGTCATTGAGGAAAAGAGGAGAGCTCAAGCAGCATACAAGGCCTGTCCCAGTGAGCGCAACCTGCAGGTCCTCCGAGCTGCTTGCAGCAAAGTCCAGCAGGCTGCCAGGAGATGTGCTAACGACTACTGGCTCCAGCTCTGTTCCCAGATACAGATAGCAGCTGACACCGGCAACATCAAGGGGATGTATGATGGTATCAAGCAGGCCCTAGGTCCAACACAGAAGAAAATTGCCCCTCTGAAGTCTGCAACAGGCGAGGTCATCCAGGATAGGGTGCAGCAGATGGAACGCTGGGTGCAGCACTACTCTGATCTATATTCCAGAGAAAATGTAGTCACTGAAGAAGCGCTGAACAACATTGAGTGTCTGCCTGTGTTGGAGGAGCTTGACAGTGAACCAACCCTAGAAGAACTTCACGTGGCCCTGGACTCCCTTGCCTTTGGCAAGGCACCTGGAAAAGACAGCATGCCTGCTGAAGTCCTAAAGTGCTGCAAAGAGATCATCATCACTGAGCTGCATGAAATCCTCTGTCTCTGCTGGAGAGAAGGTGAAGTACCTCAAGACATGAGGGATGCAAACATCATCATGCTGTACAAGAACAAAGGTAACAGGGGTGACTGCAACAACTACCGTGGCACCTCTCTCCTTAGCGTTGTAGGAAAGTTGTTTGCCCGAGTTGCACTAAAGAGGCTCCAGGTACTTGCAGAGAGTGTCTATCCAGAATCACAGTGCGGATTCCGAGCCAACAGGTCCACCACTGATATGGTATTCTCCCTTAGACAACTGCAGGAGAAATGCAGGGAACAACGACAGCCACTCTTTATAGCCTTCATAGATCTCACAAAGGCTTTCGATCTGGTCAGCAGGGACGGCCTCTAAGATTCTCCCCAAGATCTGATGTCCACCCAGGCTCCTCAGCATCATCAGATCCTTCCACAAGAACATGAAGGGCACTGTTGTCTTCGATGGCTCCACATCAGACCCTTTTGACATCCGAAGTGGCGTGAAGCAGGGCTGTGTTCTTGCACCAACCTTGTTTGGGATTTTCTTCGCTGTCATGCTGAAGCAGGCCTTTGGAACCGCAACAGAAGGCATCTATCTCCGGACCAGATCAGACAGAAAGCTCTTCAACCTCTCCAGACTGAGAGCAAAGTCCAAAGTCCAGCTGAAATGTCTGTGTGACTTCCTCTTTGCCAACGATGCAGCTGTCACTACCCACTCTGCCAAAGATCTCCAGCAGCTCATGGATCGTTTTAGCAAGGCCTGCCAAGATTTTGGACTGACGATCAGCTTAAAGAAAACACAGGTCATGATTCAGGATGTGGACTCACCTCCCTGCATTACAATCTCTGCGCATGAACTGGAGGTTGTCCATGACTTTGTGTACCTTGGCTCAACGATCTCCGACACTCTTTCTCTCGATACCGAGCTAAACAAACACGTCGGTAAAGCAGCTACTACGTTTTCCAGACTCACAAAGAGAGTCTGGTCCAACAAGAAGCTGACGGAACATACCAAGATCCAGGTCTACAGAGCTTGCGTCCTGAGTACACTTCTGTACTGCAGCGAGTCATGGATTCTCCGCTCACAACAGGAGAGGAAACTGAATGCTTTCCACATGCGCTGCCTCTGACGCATCCTTGGCATCACCTGGCAGGACAAAGTTCCTAACAACACAGTCCTGGAACGTGCTGGAATCTCTAGTATGTATGCACTGCTGAAACAGAGACGCCTGCGTTGGCTTGGTCATGTCATGAGAATGGATGATGGCCGGATCCCAAAGGATCTCCTATTTGGGGAACTTGTGCAAGGAAAGTGCCCTACAGGTAGACCACAGCTGCAATACAAGGACATCTATAAGAGGGATCTGAACGCCTTAGGAATGGACCTCAACAGGTGGGAAACCCTGGCCTCTGAGCGGCCCACTTGGAGGCAGGCTGTGCAGCATGGCCTTTCCCAGTTTGAAGAGACACTTGGCCAACAGTCTGAGGCAAAGAGGCAAAGAAGGAAGGCCCATAGCCAGGGAGACAGACCAGGGACAGACTGCACTTGCTCCCAGTGTGGAAGGGATTGTCTCTCCCGAATCGGCCTTTTCAGCCACACTAAACGCTGTTCCAGAACCACCTTTCAGAGCGCGATACCAGAGTCTTTCAAGACTGAAGGTTGCCAATATATCTTTTACATTTGCTTTGTATTTTGTCTGTTTTTAATATAAACTACTTTTAGGTCATATAGCCAAAAAAAGTAGGGTAAAAATCTAAATATAAAGGAACAAACTACCGTATTTTTCGCCCCATGACGCACTTTTCCCCCCCAAAAAAGTGGGGGGAAAAGTGTGTGCATCTTATGGAGCAAATACTAAAAAAAAACAAAAAACAAAACCTCCGCCCCAGCCCTGGCCCCGCCCCCTGCCCGCTCCCTCTGCTCTGCTTCCCGGGGCAGTCAGAGGCTACTCAGAAGTAAGTCTCAGAGTCAGTGGGGCTCACTCCCAGGAAAGCGTGGGTGGGGTGGCAGTCTCGCTGCCCAATCCTGTGCATGCCTACTCTGAAGTAAGTCCCATTAGAGTCAGGGGGGCTTACTCCCAGGAAAGCCTCTCTCTCCCCCCCAAGCCTGGAGCATCACAGCCTCTCTTTCCCCCCCACCCCAAGCCTGGAGCATCACATCCTCTCTCCCCCCAAGCCTGGAGCATCACAGCTTCTCTCTTCTGCCCCCCAAACCTGGAGCATCACAGCCTCTCTCTCCCCCCCCCCAAAGCCTGGAGCATCACAGCTTCTCTTTCCCCCCACCCCAAGCCTGGAGCATCGCAACTTCTCTGCAACACAAGCACTTTCCCCCCTCTCTCACACACACAGGCTGCCCCCTTCTCTTACACACGCAGATGCTCTGCCCCCCCCACACACTCACTCACACAGCAGGGGAGGGGCGCTTTCACTCACCTCATCCAGCATCTGAATGTAAGCCCCCCCCATCTCCTTGGTCAGAATGCCAGTGTTTGCTTATTGCACAAGCCCCAGGTAAGGCTTGGTTCTCACCATAAATCCAGAGGTTTGTTGTGTCTTGAGAATTCAAGTTGTGGTTGGACTTTCCACTTGTTCATTTGTATTGGAATCACGGAAGAACTGGCGAGGAGGTAGATGTGGTGCCAGCAGTGGCCCCTTTAAGGGTAAGGCCTGGGCATTCAGCAGAGTGTGCTGCAAAGCTGCAGCCACTGGAAGGCAATAGGGCCCTCAGGGATATAAGGAGTACCTGAGGCAGAAAGGGTTTGTGGGTTTTGAAGGAGTGCAGGTTGGAGGTAGGAGAGGAGACTGATTGGGTTTATTGAATTTGGAATCTGACTGTGGATTGTGACTGGACTTGGATACCCTGATGGGTTTGACTGACCTTGGACTGTAATTTGGCTTATTGGTTCTGGACTCTGATTTGGCAACTCTGATTGATGGGACTGATTTACTTGGAATCTGTGGACTGGAACTGGACTCACTTTTGCTTGCTGCACTGGTGAGTTGCACAAGGGGGACTGATCAGCCTTAAGTGGGCACAAGGCCCAGTGGATTGGGATTTGGCAAAACATCATTGTAGCAGAAAGATAATGTGATCCCCTATTTGTGTGCACCTGCTTTTGTGAGCTTCATAAATTCTGACTCTATCGATGATGAGTTCTTGGGGTTTCCAGAAAACTAGAGTACTCAAACCTTTAAGTCTCTCCATTTGTTAATGACAGTGATAATGGTTCTTAATGCCACTGTTGACTGCTGTTCACTTTACATGGTTCAAATGTTATTCTGTTATAGTTTATTAAATATTTTATTACACTATTTGGTTCAGAATATTTTTTCCCCTGTTTTCCTCCTCTAAAAACTAGGTGCGTCTTATGGGTCAGGTGCGTCTTATGGAGCGAAAAATACGGTAAATAATATCTCTACCTTCTCTCCCCATAAAAAACCCATAATCGTCCCAAATTATTGTTTATTCCTGTGACTGCATGTAGAACATGCGTGAGTTTAGCTAAGGGTACGTGGTCATCACAAAGGCAGAGCCTTTGCATGGATTTTCTGTCTCCTGGAGCAAAACAAGCAAAACCTTTCAAATGAGTTTGTAGAAAATACCCAATCATCGCTAGTACATTAAAATGCTTTGCTGTGAAAGTAATAGTTTCCATTTTAGTCTCTCACCACAACAGAAAATGAGCCCGTTCATGCTTGGATGGATCAAATGCAGGCTGCCCCAGAACATTATGCTTCTCCTACAAACGCACTTGTTTTCTCCTTTTTAGGGAAGAGTCCATGTGACACCAGGTGGAATGTTCCACAGAATTATTACCTTATTCAAGGGGAAATACGATTGCTGTCAAGGAGTCCCAACACATCATGCACAATGATTTAAGATACAAATGTTTACAGTTACATATGACCACTCTCACTGGGTTCCCTGGAATTTGTGCATGACTATCTGGAGCAGAATTTCAGCATTACTGTCTAGATATCTCTACACTGTGCTTAATTTCAAAAACAAGAGGGTTCACAGCATCTACATGGAAGTCATGCCTTTTGACCAGGAAGACATGCATTCTAATCACAGATGAGGGCTATTTGCAATCACTCTGTGGAAACACATTCTGCACATGCTCAAAGGTGCTCTCCTTATTTTGTGACATGGGAATCTGCGAAATCTTTCAGGACCCCTTGTAATCCTGTAGGAATTTAAGTAACTGACAGCCCAATCCTATCCCCGCTTACCTGGGAGTAAGCCTCATTGACTCTAATGGGACTTACGTTTGAGTAGGCAGGAATAGGATTGGGCCGTAAGGCTGCAATCCTACTCACTTTCCTGGGAGTAAGTCCCATTGAACACAATAGAACTTACTTCTGAGTAGATCTGGTTAGGATTGTGCCCTAATACTACAGCATCTGCTTACATGAACATAGAATTATTTTAGAAGTTTGCAGCATGATTCTTTCTACCCCTTCGGTCTCTGAAAAGTAATGAAAGGTAACTTTGTTAGACTATTACAGATGGTCCTGGGATGGAGTATTTGGCCATGATTAATTCAGACCATTCTCAGTAGTGGCCTGGATCATGAATCAGTTATAGAAACCTCTTGATTTAATGAACTAATAGCAGGGAAGGGGTGCCTATTAATGCCAAAAGTCTGTTAAATTTCACTGCACCTCACTGGCAGGAGGTCTGGCTCAGTTGGTAGAGCTGCCGCCTTGTATGCCTGAAGATCTGAGGCTGCCAGTTCAAAACAACCGGAAGTACCCGAGAACTGACGACATGCTGATATACTGATGAGCTGACCCTTGGTGGCAGAGAGGCCGTCAAGTGGAGTGAGGGAGGTGAAGTGCCAGAGGCAGGCCAGACCAGGAAGGAATCCAGCTGGAACAAGGAGTTCTATGAAAGACTAGAACTATTCAATTGTAAAAATTCCTACGGGGGTTTAGAACAGCCTGCCTACGTAAACCGCCTTGGATTAAAGTCTGAGCAGAAATCTGACGACCAAAGAAAGGCAGTATATAAATACCTGTATAAATAAATAAAATCTATGACAAGGCACATGCCACATGTCAGTATGTGCCCAAAACACATATGACTAGTTTTAAAGAACTGGACAATGCCTGATTTCCAAAATCTGTGAAATCAAGATGTGTTAAAACGGGTACACTGTAGTTACAAACATAATACAGTGTGTGTTCAATATTTAGTAGTAATAATAGAAAAATTATGTTGGTTATTCTAATGCTTTTGGACCATGCCAGAAGCCCCAGGGCACATTCTCAGTGAGCCCTGATTCCTAAGTCCCAAACAGAAAGAACTTGATTCTTAAAATGGAGGTGGGACAAGATAATCATTGCGACAAGAAACAGACAGCACCATCACCGTAGTGGGAGGGGAATGTTTCTGGCAATAGGTCAGGCAGGGGGAACAGCTCAAAACATCTTTCCAGACAACCATAGATCTTTTATGAGGAACAAATTTTGCACAACGACCCCAAGAAACTCCATAGATCCCACAATGCATGGTGTTGGGCCCCCTCCCTGCCCCCATATTGGCAGCAGATCACTCAAAATGAATGAATGAAAAAATAAAGACATATAGTACATTTTTTAAAGGCCCTGCTGGTTTGGAGAAACCCCTGCTATTGGGGTTAAAAACACACTGTAATTTGGTTAGTGGTTGCCTGGATAAAAATATTTAAATGTACCTTTGTGGTTTTTCTATCATTGTTTTTTCGTTATGGTTTGGTGCGTCCTCCCCCCCTGGTAATTAAGAACATGGTTGACAAAGAAAGAAAGTCTCAACATCCAAAGGCAGCTGTGCAAAGAGGAAGGGAAGCAGAATTAATGAGAAATAGGTGTGGGTGCAATCTTAAAAACTCCTGTTCTTGTATGAGTCACTGGGCAAGTTTTAGATCAAAGGGCTAACCTTGTTGAAACTTTACTGGAAGACTTAATACATCTTAAGGTAAGACTTAAAACTTACACACTGCAGTTAAAGGATCTGATCCATTTGTTACACACAGTGGTGCATTTTTTGCATTACAATTTGCATAATTAAAATCTGCATCATTCTAACTTGGAATGGAACTTCCAAGTGGAAGTTCTTCCACTTCCACTTTAGAACTTCCACTTCTAAATGGAACTTCTCTTTCATTTATCTTGTTCTAGCTGTGAACATCAATTTCCTATAAACCGTTTTGACCCAATGACAAAACAGATATGTCCACCTGCAAGTCTTCATTCAATAAACAGGGAACAGGTGATATGAGAAGGAAATTTTCTATGCCTAATAAAGGTTTGTGGAGTTGAGGTGAGAAGGAAATTAAAATGAGATCAAATGATATGTTCAAAAGAATGGGCTAAACATCCGGAATTCCTCTGAGCTGTCAATCATGCAAACAAGCCAGGCTGGAATTTTAAGTGGAATTTCTAGTTTCCTTTTCTTTTCAAGCTACAGGAAGTTCAAGTGCACCCAAGGCTGCTGTTGGCATGTCCCCAACACCGAGGCAGATTCTTGAAAGCAGCAACAACAGATCGCAAGATTTGGAGGACGATTCTATTATTATTATTAACAGTATTTATATACCGCTTTTCAACTAAAAGTTCACAAAGCGATTCTAGATCCAAAGTCCATATTTACTCCCTCAAGGCATGGTATCTGGGGCAACGTACCCCCCTGCCCCTCTTAGCTATGCCACCAACAGCAGACACCAGTAGTTCATTCAACGACAAACTTGTGCCATCTGTGCCTTTCTCCTGCCCTCCCCGTCTACAATCATTCCTCTGTTTGCACAATGGGACTTTTTCACCTATTTAACACCTGCAATTATCTTAGCAAGGGTTGGGGAACAGCCCACTTCCTGCATCCATGCACATTTTTTATTTTATTTTATTCCATTTGGAGAAGGTGGGATGGGATCTCCCAGACCTTGCCCTGCCTAGTACTTCACAACGCCTGCCTGGGAGGGTGGAGCAAGATGGAGCTTTCTCTCTGCCTTGCTCTTAGGCTGCTCTTCCTACCAGGTGCCTTGTTTGCACTTGTTTATGTCTAGACCTCCTCCTCTAGCTCATGGATCGTTTTAGCAAGGCCTGCCAAGATTTTGGACTGACGATCAGCCTGAAGAAAACACAGGTCATGGTTCAGGATGTGGACTCACCTCCCTGCATTACAATCTCTGTGCATGAACTGGACGTTATCCATGACTTTGTGTACCTTGGCTCAACAATCTCCGACCCTCTTTCTCTCAATACCGAGCTAAACAAACGCATCGATAAAGCAGCTACCATGTTTTCCAGACTCACAAAGAAAGTCTGGTCCAACAAGAAGCTGACAGAACATACCAAGATCCAGGTCTACAGAGCTTGCGTCCTGAGTACACTTCTGTACTGCAACGAGTCACGGACTCTTCGCTCACAACAGGAGAGGCAACTGAATGCTTTCCACATGCGCTGCCTCCGACGCATCCTCGGCATCACCTGGTAGAACAAAGTTCCAAACAACACAGTCCTGGAACATGCTGGAATCCCTAGCATGTATGCACTGCTGAAACAGAGACACCTGCGTTGGCTCGGTCATGTCGTGAGAATGGATGACGGCCGGATCCCAAAGGATCTCCTCTATGGAGAACTTGTGCAAGGAAAGCGCCCTACAGGTAGACCACAGCTGCGATACAAGGACATCTGCAAGAGGGATCTGAAGGCCTTAGGAGTGGACCTCAACAGGTGGGAAACCCTGGCCTCTGAGCGGCCCGCTTGGAGGCAGGCTGTGCAGCATGGCCTTTCCCAGTTTGAAGAGACACTTGACCAACAGACTGAGGCAAAGAGGCAAATGCCCACAGCCAGGGAGACAGACCAGGGACAGACTGCACTTGCTCCCAGTGTGGAAGGGATTGTCACTCCCGAATCGGCCTTTTCAGCCACACTAGACGCTGTGCCAGAACCACCATTCAGAGCACGATACCATAGTCTTTTGAGACTGAAGGTTGCCAACAAGAACAAGAGATGTCTAGACCTCTGGAGATCAAGCTACTATTTTGCTCAATTGAAAAACACAACATTGGATTGTTTTCTGACATCTAAGAAGAATTTGATTCAGTGCAGAGGAAATGCAGAATTAGAATTGACACCATGTGAATTCCCCATGAAAAGTGAGGGGAAACACACTGCTATTTCCAACTGAACACCTTGTCTGGAAGCAGCAGGTTTTTTTTTTCCCCTCCTGGGACTGACACTTTGTTTACTTCTTCTTCATGGCGGTTTGCCTGGCCTCCTCACCCAATAGCACGGCCAGAGGGCAGGCCTGTGTGTTGCGATCACTGCCTCTAAAAGCTCTGATGGCAAGTGGGCCGCTTACATGGCACATTGCGGCACCTGCAGTACTTACCACACCACACTCCCCATGGCTACACTACTGTCCTCACCTATTCATTGTCCACCTGTATTTTTCCTGCTCTTAAACCATCACATTTATTCATGCAGAAACCCCACTTTTTGGAGAAGAGCAGCACGGCTGTTTCATCCCTTTTCACGCCTAGGTACAGCAGAACCCAACAGACACAGAAACAGGAAACGTGGGCAGGTCAGTTCATTGTGCCCTCAAATGCCCTCTATCTGCTGCAGTGTGGAAGGAATGCTGCAATTCCATGTGTGGCAGCAAGCGGAAAAGCAGAGCAGCAGCAAGCTGGTTATCTCTATGGAGAGCACATCTGCAAATGTCCCTGGGCCCATTTGGACTAGCCAGAGACTACTCACCGATAAGCTATTTCACTAATATGAGGTTTTCTACCCTGGGCCTTTCCAGTGAGTTGTACGCAGCAAACTGCTGAGTGATTCGAAGCAACCGAGTGTGCATGGTCGTTCTCACACATCCAACAGCTGCTGTCAGTGCAAGGTCTGAAAGAACCTTCTGAAAAGAGTGCGATGGATTCTCTTAATAAAAATGGGAGCAGCGGCAGTATCTCCTGCTCAAGGTCAGGATAAATCGAACAGTAAATATGACCAACAAGACCTGGACACCTGGCAAAGGGAGGAAAAGACTGAGGAAAAGCCCGTGCACAGAATGCCTCGACCGCCCAGAAGGGTGAAATTTGAAGAAGAAGAGAAAACAGAAACAACTGAGAATGGAAAGCTTCTTCCCCTCCTCCACCCCCTCTGGACCTGTGTGTGCTGTGAGTATAAACAACAGTCTCACTGCCCTGGCAACTGAACCTGTGGAACTTATAGATGACTCAGTAATAGGGGTTCCAAATATCAATTTGTGTCTAACTGAAGTGAGGGGGAAAACTGGAAGAGCTGGAAAACAATCTTCCCCCAGACAGAAGCAAAAGTCTAATGGCGTCCAGATAAAGCAGCCTGCCTCTGGTTGTACTTTTCAGCAATTGGGAGATATCTGCTTTATATCTGCAGAGACACTGCTAGTGATATTAGGTCACCTAAACAAAATAGAAGGGCAATTAGAAGCCTTAATTCAGAATCCAGCTCAGCTATCTTTGAAGGCTGCCAGGTTCCAATCGCCGGTAATTAACGCTGCCGGGGACACCATTAAATCATTCTCCTCCATATCAGAGACAACAGGCTGTAGCAGAGCACAACATGAAGAACAAAGAAAAGTGCAGCAAATATTCCAAAATAATCAGATATTAATCCACTTCCCCAGAAGAGTTGCCCATCTTTGGAAATCTAAAGAAACAATACTTTTGACCCTCTCCCAACTTTTGAACCACCAGGTTGTCCCTTCGGACATAAAGCATTTTCATTTTTTACCCTCCCAGTTAACGTACAAAAGACTTTTTCTTGATTTCGGCTCAGCAAGTGTGCCTCTGCGGTTATTTCACTCAGCACAGTGGCTCAGAAGATTTGATATCCTCCCTCAGCGTGTCTTTAAAGAGCTAGGCACCAGAACATTAATCGGGGGAAAAGCTAAAAGTGCTGGTGTTAACTTCATATCTGGGAATATGCTAGTTATGCCAATAACACGTAATCCAGATCGCCATGGGATTTCTCCTGCAAGACAAGCTATTGAGAAGGTCAGATATCAAGCACATGGGCATGATGAATTGGTGGATCTGAAGATAAGACTAGTAGTCTCTTGGAACAAAGCAGACAACCTAATCGCAGGCATGAAGGAAAAGATCTGGTATCTGAGATGACAAGTGAGGTGAGTGAGCTGATGGAGTCTGATATCTCTATAGGTCTGAGCCCACCTTCCAAAAAGCTGTCAAACTCTGTTATAGAAGTTGCTAATATGGTCCAAGATCCTATGGCAAAGGATATATGCTTTGGAGAGCTGCAGGGGAGCCCCAGTCTCCCTTTAATATCCAAAGTGGGAGAAACAGAGATAACAACTAATCATCCAGGTCTGCTGATGGCACCAGATCCTCACTTTGATAATATAACAGCTCTCCTTGCCCCAGACTTGCTTCTCTCACCATATAAGCCACAGCCTGCAACTGAGGGGGCAGACAAAGAATACACTAAGGAACACTCCTTAAGGTCTTTGCCCAGCTCTGAAGAGCCTTCAATCTTTGATAAAGCCTCCCAAGATCTGTCCTATGACTCCTTACAAACAATGAGGTCACCTGTAAAACCTGGTTCTTGCAGCTGTGATACAAGCTTCCAGCTTATGGACCTGTTGCCGCAACCGGATGTGGATGAGGACAAGCTGACTAGGGAGGCACTGGAGGCATTCAGAGCTCTACCTCATCAGGAACAACGAAAGACCACGCAGAAAGTGGGAATGCTCTGGAAGGAGCTATTGATAAATAGTAAGAAGCAAGATTCTAAGCTTACTGAAATAAGTTTGGCTTCTCATACATGCGAGGTTACAGAAAGGAATGATCAGCATTGACTGTCTTCCCCTCCATATTCTTATAGATCCTCCATTAGAGTCATTTCATGGAATATTGCTGGTTGGTGCTCTAAATTGTCAGAGAAAGATTTTAAAGACTTTTGTTCTCACTTTGAAATTATTTTTCTCCAAGAAACCTGGGTTTCCTCATCCGCCTTCCCTTCGCTCCCTGGGTTTGCAGTATGTTTCCACCCTGCTGCAAAATCGGAATCAAGAGGACGACCAAGGGGGGGCTTGGCTACTTTAATTTCAGTTGATGGAAATCCAACTTTTGCAGAGTTGAATATGGGCACTAGTTCCAACATTTTAACTTTACAGGTTTCTTGGCCTGTAGGTTTTAATCTTTTCTTGTTGAATATGTATTGCCCTCCAGAGATCTTAAGGTGCGATGGTAATTTATTATTTTCTGAATTAGATTTGGTTCTCTCCAATTTGTTTGACCAGCATAATGATCCTTTAATTTTGTTGGCAGGAGACTTCAACTGCAGAATAGGGGAAAACAATTATGTTATGGGTGCAAAATTGGGCCTTTCAGCTGAAGATCTAACTTATCTTCCCACTAGGATTTCAAGGAATTTGGGGATAAACAGAGCTGGACACCTTTTTAGTCTTACTTACAAATATCAGCTTTATATTTGTAATGGAACAGATTTAGATCCAGATTCGGGCTTGTATACATTTTTTGGGCCAAGGGGTAAAAGTGTGATAGATTATATGATAGTTTCTCACTCGATGTTATCCCATTTCAAAAGTTTTAAGGTACTTATTAGACCTGAAAGTGATCATATGCCAATACAGTTATTTCTCTCCCTGCCTATTAGTAAAGTCTCAGAAAAGAAACTATTTGAAGAAAACTTAGTAGTGCAGGGAGAGAGAAGGCTGCGTTGGACTGGAAATTTACAAGAAAAAATAACTTCTGTTTTATTGTCCCCTAGATTATTATCTTTAAGAGGTCAGGTTCTTTTTCCCCCAGATCCCTTGGAAGCTTTTGGAAAAATTGTTCAAGAAATTAAACCTTTTGTAGTCACTTCTAAGCCCGTCCATACAGAAATTCAGTCTTATGGTGGATGGTTTGATGCTCAATGTGCTGCCCAAAAACGTATCTTGGCTGGGGCAATAAGGAGATTGAGACAAGAGGATTCACGGGAAAATTTTTCTTCTTTTGTCCAACTGCGTAGAGAGTATAAAAATTTGATATGGATGAAAAAGGAAGAGTATATAAGGAAAACTTGGCTAGAGCTTGGTTTGGCAGCTCTGGAAAGAGATTCGGCCAGGTTCTGGACAATAGTGTCAAGGGGAATGAAGAGATATTCTGGAGCCCTAGATAATCAAATAACTTCTACACAATGGCGTACCCATTTTACATCGCTCTTCAGTTCCTCTTCCTATGGGAATAGCCCACGTTTGTATTTGGGTTTAAATTATCACCTTTTTTCATCCTTCCCTGAGTGGGATCCAGTCACCTTGGACGAAGTAAAAAATCTGATCATTTCCCTGCCAAATAACAAAGCGCCAGGAGAGGATATGCTTCCCGGTGAATTGTTTAAGTCAAACATTAATTGGTGGAGCGCAGTTCTTGCTAAGTTGTTTTCTTATATAAATCAGTCTGGGAAAATACCACAGGGGTGGCAAGTTAGTGTTATTGTCCCTATCCATAAAAAGGGCTCTAAGGCTGATCCAAAGAATTTTAGGCCTATTAGTCTTCTTAGTATAATTTCTAAATTGTATTCTAAATATTTATTGAGTAAACTAGAGCATTGGGCCGCTGAGAATTCAATAATTGCAGAAGAACAGGCTGGGTTTCAAAAGGGAAAATCCACTATAGACCAATGCTTTGTACTCCATCATTTGATTCAAAAGTACTCCCAGTTGGGTAAAAAGAAGATTTATGTCACTTCTGTGGATTTTAGCACGGCCTTTGATCTTATTAATAGAGACCATTTGTGGCAAAAATTGGCTGCGACTAATATTGATAGAAGATTGTTGTTTTTAATTCAGATGCTTCATTCAAATACCAGTCTTAGAGTCAGATTAGGAGCGAATGGGTTGCTTTCTGAGGCAATTCCTGTACACAGAGGAGTTCGGCAGGGATGCCTGTTGGCTCCCTTTCTTTTTAATTTTTATATTAATGATATTGTGAAGGAATTGAATGGCCCAGATTTTTTTCCACCTTCAATTTGGGATGTTAAGCTATCAACTCTTTTATATGCTGATGATATTGCAATGATTTCTACCACTCTTGTGGGTATGCGGAGGCTTTTGCTCAAATTGAGTCAGTTTTGCACAAGAGAATATTTGGCTATTAATTATGCCAAAACTAAAGTTGTAGTTTTTGGGAGGAACAGAAAAACTCATAGATGGAACCTTGATGGAAAACCTATAGAACAGCTTGGTGTTTTTAGTTATCTTGGTCTCCATTTTAGTGCTCAACTCTCATAGAAGGACCATTTTAATGCAGTTAATTTGAAAGCAACTCATTCTACTCAATCTTTACTTCAATTTACTAGAGTTCACAGGGGAAGTTTAGTTGCTCCAGCTGTTGAGGTGTTTGCCAAAAAAATAATTCCTCAAATAACCTATGGGGCTGAGGTCTGGGGATACACAAAGTCCCCTATTTTGGAATTGGCCCAGAATTTTTTTATACGATCTCTTTTATCTGTTCCCCGTGCAACGCCAATTGTATATTTAAGAGCTGAGGTGGGATTGATTTCAATTGAAGCTAGCTGTCATATTGCACTCATCAGGTAGTGGTTAAAATTGAACTCCATGAATGATTCCCGCCTTCCAAAGAAATGTTTTTTAGAACAACTTCAAAATCCTGCACAAGAGTCTTGGGCAAATTTGGTTAGACCTATAATGGATGAATATGGACTCAATGTAGAGTCCCTTCCTACTCTTATTACTAATGAAATCAAGAAGTTGCTCAAAGAAAAAATTAGCCTTTATTCTAAGAGGATGGATTTATGTACTATTCCCCAAATGTCATCTGCATTTTGGTTTCATGTTTATAAAACATCTTTTGGTTTGGAAAATTATTTTATAAATTTAACTGCTGCTCCATTACGAAAAGCATTTACGGCTCTCCGCTTTCAATGTATGCCATCGGCCTGGTTGGAGGGGAAATATAATAATACCCCTTTTTATCCAAGAGTTTGTCTATGTGGACTAGGGGTTATTGATGATATCTTTCACTATTTATTTAATTGTCCCTTGTATGAACATCCTAGGAATCAATTTCTTGCTGGTATACTTAGATTATTGCATGATAGACCCTTGCCTGCTCAGCTATGTAGTTTGCTTGCGGGTACAGATGTTAATATCACTTATCAAGTAGCAAAGTTTGCCAAAGCCGCAAAAAAGATCTGTGCGAAACTCCATAAATCTTAAGGATGAGTGTTTTTATTGGCTATTGTTATATATTTTGTTGTTCTTCTTTTAATTATTGCAACGACCTATGGTTTTAAGCAAATAAATTGAAACAGAAACAGAAAAGAGTGCAGTCAGAAGAGAAATGTGCAGTTTGGCTCATGCCACTGGGCTTAGTCACTCCAATGGAGATTTCCCCTGAGCTTCCAAAGTGGCTGCACCTGTCAGCCTTTCATCACAGCACTGCCCAGCAGTGGCACTTCAGAAATGTGAAACGTATTAGGCATTCATCGTTCAAAAAACGGCACTGTTAGATCTATCGTTCCATATCAGGTTCTTCCCCATAATATGAAACAGGATCTCTTTAGATGTGGGAAAGGGGGAGCCCCTACTAGCCTCGGTGCTTAATGTAACTGGAAACATGTGACTACTACATGTCCTTGTTAATAAGCTGATCTTTCAGTGGAGGTTCTCAAATCACTCCTGGTGTTCAGAAAAGTCAAATACAGTGGCTTTGATTTCAACCTTGTAAAACATGTCTCTCAAATTGTGGTTACAAAACTGTTGTCCTCACACACACACACACAGAGAGAGAGAGAGAGAGAGAGAGAGAGAGAGAGAGTTATGACTGGCTTTTCTTCAGTGATGCCATGGTGAATCATGAAGTGCAGGAGCTTTTCATTACTTTCTTACAAGAAGAGGGAAGCAGAAGGCTTAAGAGCAGTAGAGGAGCAGGGAACAGAAGGACAAGGAGCAGGAGGGGAAAATTTACAGGAAGAAGGAAGAACCGCATTTGGACTGCACTGAGCCAGTACAAAAAGGTCTGGGTGGTGTCCAAGGTTACTAGTCTGTCCTAATCAAAAGTAGTACCATGCTAATTGGGCAGAACCCATTCTCAGGCTATTGAAAAAGTCCATGGCTTCTCAGGTTTTTTCTAGTTGGGACTAGTTTCTTGTTCCCAAGAAACTTGAATGCTTGAATGCTGAGACTTGAATGCTGCCTGGACCACCTTGTTCCGACTAATCAGAATGAGTTTCTCAGGACAGAATTGGTAGTTTCCAGTTCTTCCTAGGCAATACTAGAAACCTCCAATGCAGTGGTGAAGCTAGAGGGGGTTGCAAAGCACTATGTTTTGCAGGGAGCCTCACCACAGCAAGCAAGCGGCCCCTATCCCTCCCCTTTGGAGCCTTTCCAGGCAGTGGGAGCAAAACAGAGGTGAATACAAATGCTTCCATTTTGCTCCCACCATCCAGAATAGCTCCTGAGGGGAGGGGCAGCTTACATGCGGCAGTAAGGCTCCCTGAAAAACGTAATGCTTTCTACCCCCTCTAGCTATACCACCGCTCCAATGTCACCCAGAGCTTCTAGTTTTGACTAGTCAGAACTAATAATGATAGATTTGGAGTTTCAGCTGTAACATACATCAGCATGAACTTCAGATGCTTGAGAGCCGCAATATTTAAGAAGCATTTAAGTTCTTAAATATATTTATTCACCTTGAACATTAAACTAACATTTTAAACCAGTGGACCCTCAGTTTATACCGGGAAAATAATTATAAAACTTGAATTTTTTAAAATGTATCTTTAATATTAATTGTGGTGCAAAGAGAAGTTCAGCCAGGGCCTCACATTAAATGTTAAAGAGCTGTGTGTGGCTCACGAGTTGTGTTTTGGCCGCCCCGGTATAGATCCTTTACTTTTTAACCATGAGTGATAATTTTTCAGCATAATCCTATTCATGTCTTCTCAGAAGTAAATCCTCCCTAGTTCAATGGGCCATAATCTCAGGTAGGTATGTATAGTAGTGCAGCCTCAGTTTATCATTCATTTTCCTCTTCCTGCCCGCAAGCCATTGAGCCAGGTTACCTTCCTTGTCCTATCTGATCTCTACCATTCACTTTGCAGCAGCCTTTTAGGGCCATTCCAGCCTCCCAATTAATTGAGTGGAATCATTAACTAGGGAATTTGATGCCATTGTGAAATATTGAATCACACCAGGAATTTGCACTAAACTGCACAAATAGCTGGATTTTAATCAGAACATAATCCACTGAATACCAGAGGCATGTGTTCATAAAAGAATGAGATTGTTTAGTGCTGAAGTCATGGCAAATGGTTGGCATCTTTCTCTCATGTCAGCTTACCGGGGGTAAGATGGGGCCAAGTGGCATTTCCTTTTACACATGAAAAAAAGAGTGTCTCCTCTTCTTGGACTCAGCATATTTCACATGCTGTTTTGATTGTTTGATCTGAGTCTAATCGTCTTATCAAAGATGCTCATGTGTATTTCAGAAATGTCCTCTTTATAGGACCGTACCCTTTAAAATTTAAAACAGTGATCACTTAACAAGATCAGCGCACTGCTGTGGAGTTTTACAATTGCACCATGTATCAGCTCTAAAGCAAATAAAAAGATGAAAGGGTTTTGGGGGGGGGGGTTGCTTCTAAGTTCATAGGCTGGCAATTTTCATCATCTCTAAATTACTCACCAGATTGTACCTTTTTAATGATTGCCATTGTCCTTGGGGAAATTTTATTTAAGTCCTAAGAATTGCAGTGGGTCAAAGGATGCCTCTGCTCCTTCCAGTGAAGGCAAGAGCCAGTCTGCTGCCTGGGGCAACTGGTTCAGTTGGCCTCATGGATGGGCCAGCCATGTTCCCATTCTTAGCATCTCTAGGTATGAGTAGGAAAAGACGTCTGTCTGAAACTCTAGAAAGCTGCTACCGATCAGTGTCAACAGTGTTGAGCTTGATAGTTCAAGGGCTTGAAGTGGTATAAAGTAGCTGTAAATGTTCAAACCAGGACAAAGCATCAGCTGTTTTGACTGAGAAAGACAGGCAGCGACCTTGCAGAAGTTGTGCTTATTTTTCTTCTCCTTTAGCATTTGTCCTGTGTGGTGGTGGGGTCCGCTGTTTTGGATCATAGTCACTATTTCTCTCAGTCATGGGTTTGGCCTGGCTATAGGGGGGGGGTGATTTTCATGTCACCCTGCAGCATGTCAAGTCAGCGCTGCTTCAGTCGGCCTTTCGGTCATTTGCCATTGACTTCCAACTGAAGGTCCTTCTGCGCCAGCATATTGCTACCGGCATGCAGAATGTGACCATACCATTGAAGCCAGGCTTCTCTCAACTTGACAGTGATTGGAGTGATGCCATACCACTGACAGATGTTGTCATGGCGGGCGTGGTCAAAACAAGCGATGCCACTGATCCAGCACAGCATCTTTGTCTCCATGACACAGAGGTGACATTCGGCTTCTCTTGTTGTCAGCCAGCATTCCATTCCACAGAGTGCAACTGGCTGGATGACCGTCTGGTAGATCTTCGACTTGAGATGGTTGCTGATCTTCTTGTTGCAAAGGACACCGGTCATTGTTTGTCACTTTGTCCAGGTTGCGTTTACTCACACAGTGCTTGTGACTCAGGCTGCCATCAGCTGTGATAGTTGAGAGCCGAGTTATCAGAACATCTCAGCTCATGGCAGGTCAATGCTCTTTGTGTGGATTGTCCTGAGCTCATTGAGGTCCATTGTCATGTACTTCATCTTCTTGACATTGAGGCGAAGGCCAGACAATGCGAGGCAGTCACTCCAAGTTGTACTTGCTACTTGAGGTCCGCCAGGTTGTCGGACGCACACGGTGAACATCATGTTCTTTTGAACAAAGTTAAAATCTGACCAATCAAAGAGAGAACTATTTCCAATTCAAAGGTCCATTGGCTTGACACAAATCATATACTGTTGTTATTCTTAAAAGAAGAAGAAAGAAAACAGAAGAACCTTGTTGCCCACAAAGCAGAATGCAAGGAGAACACATCCTTAAGTGCAGGTAGGTCAAGTAGCAGAACAATCAAGGCTGGGTCAGGAACAGGAAGTGCCAGGTAAGAAGTGCTGGGACCAGAGGGGAATCGCTCCTGGTCTCAGGTGGATGCCTTCTCCACATTCTCACTGTCTCACCAACATAAAAGGGAGCCGATTATTGCTCTCGGCCCAACTCCCAGATGATGACAATAACATAGGCAGCTGTGAGAGATGCCGGCAAAAAGACGACATATGGGGAAAATATAAGAGAATAATAGGCCGGGCATTTTTGTGCTGGGTGGAGTAGGTGAGAAGTCACTTCTCATCTCGGTGTGGTTTTTGTGAGGGTGTCCGCGCACCGGTTCACTTATTATGGAATAGATTGTGCCAGTGGCTGAGCCATGCTGGTTCAGTGGGGGGTGGGCATGAGGGGAATGATTTGGATCAGGATCGTAGATAAACACCATG
Source organism: Tiliqua scincoides (assembly GCF_035046505.1). Lineage (NCBI taxonomy): Eukaryota > Metazoa > Chordata > Lepidosauria > Squamata > Scincidae > Tiliqua > Tiliqua scincoides. Next base: position 78,008,427 of record NC_089827.1, on the reverse strand, counting down.
TTCCACCAAGGCACTGAAGGAACATTAAAAAAGACGCTGACTCATCCAGGGAAAATCTGAGAGCAATTAGACGTGGAAAGAAATTCCATTTCTTTGTGTTTGCTATCGCTATCTGGTGCTTTCTCAAATATCTCCACTTACAAAGACCACATGCACACAAAAATCATCTTTGCTTTTTGTCGTCTTTGTTTGCCTGCAATAGAAACCAGCAGTCTTTGCAGGAGAGAAAAGGGGAAAGCACTTCCCAGTTCTCATCTCTTTCTATGAATGGTTACAAAGTGTGCTGATTCGGGTCCGCAATCATTTACTGTTCTTGACAACATTTACTGGTATGCTCACAGTCCAAGTGGTGCTGTGAGCAGCTTGGTATTATTCAAGGCTATTATTCAAAGCCTATTAACCCATTTTTGCCCAGCCCACAGGTGCACACATTGGGTCCCTGTTGCATAGATGCAATGTTGGGCAGAAATGTTAATATAGGCTTTAAAGGTGCACCTTTCGCAGGAAGCGTCTCAAGCCAGAGAAGCTCTCCAACTATTTCATACCAGTGGCGGAAGCCCTGTCATGGCAGTTTCCACCTGTCTGTCCAGACAGCAGAGCACATACAGGGGACGTTTCAGTGGTGGCCTGAGCTGGAGATGCCAGGGAGTAAAGTGGAGACCCTCTCTGCACACCAACTGCAAAGCAGGTGATTTGCCACTGAGTGACAACCATGTCCCTGTAGCCTGAGGTACAACAACATCAGAAGACACAGTGCTTTACCATGTAACTAGGTCTCTCATAAGTTACTTCCTAAAGGTTCTTGTGGGCATAAACAAGAAAAGAAAAAGAGATCACTTTACGCAATGCAGGGATGTGCAGTGGGTTGGGAGGTAGAGCCTTCCCACCAGAATCCTTCAAAAAGTGCCACCATGTGTGAGGTGTACAAGCACACACAACCCATGTGTGCAGCTCATGGGTTATGAGTGCTTGCGCCCCATGCGCAGTGGTGGTGCTTTTCAAAGGACGCCAGAAGGGAGGCTCTGCCTCATCTGTCTCCTCACCCACCGCACGCCCCTGGTGCAATGCAGTCACAAAGAGAACTCCTATGCATTTTCCCACCTAAATGGAAGAGGAAACTCACCTGATTTTCATTATTGAATTCATTGTATTCGTTACTGAGTAAAGTGTCAAATTCTTAAGCCATGCTTCTCACACAACTTTGACACAGGCAACCTGCCCCGGGGGAGGCACAATTTACCCCTGCCATTTTTCCTGCTGAAATGCCCCCTGCCAGTGACTGCTATTTGATTTGGAAGGGAAGCTGGAACCAATGCTGTCAGAAGGTGCTGCCATCCAGTTTCCAGCACACCCCCCTGCAGTCCCCTGAAGGCTTCCCCATCCTGTTCTTGAAGGGCCTCTGACCTTCAGGAGCGACTCTGGAGTGAGGTGCAGAAGACTGCCCTAGGAAGGAGATGGCAAGGCAGGTCCCTTGGGTCTCCGCAACATCTGGGAGACAACCCGGTATTCAAAAACAAAATGAAAAACACACACATTTGTTCCATTGTCTCAGTAGCCCTCAGTGCAACCTGAAACTTGCCTTGCACCCAGCAGAGATGAATCAAAACCAGCCTGCAATCCTCCCCACACTGACTAAGGAGTAAGCCCCTCTGTCCACAGTGGAACTTATTTCTGGACAGGCACACATAGGAGATGGCTGTTAAGTCTGCACAAGCTTCCTGCCCTCCATCCCAAGACAGTTACAATCTGCAGACCCTGGAGGCCTTCCATCATGCCTTCCTCTGAATTTCCCCGCTCCCTGTTTTGCTTAATGTCCAGCCTGAGGAAGAGATCTGGAGAACTCGGACATTTGCTCATTAATCTGAGCTGTTTTAAGGGATCCCAATAAAGCTATTACTCAACTGTGTCTTTGGGTTTTTCCTCACCAACATGCATTTTTCTCCACTGCAAATTGGTTTATTTTTAGCCCAAGAGTGGCATCTAGTGATCGTGGAAAAGTCATTGCTGTTCTTCCTTAATAAGATCCCCCCCTCGTTTTGCTTTAGAGACAGTAGCATCTTGCACCTCTGGGATTCTTTGTAACAAAAAAGGCTCCACAGGTGTTTGCATATAAAGGGTTGGGCAGTGGAATAGTACATTTCTCCTCCTGGATGCAAAACATCGTGCCTTGGCTAAGATCAAGTGTACTCGTAGTATCTCACACACACACCCTAGACTCAAGAGTGATGAATTTAACCAGAACAGCAGTTGAAGTCTACATTTGATTATGTGAAATAAACAAATGCACCAAGTGTGTTTTATTGTATGCCAAGATTTCCAGACTCCATAGGGGAATTCTTTGGCTCACAAGAGCGCTCAGGGACGGCTGGTCCTCTGTTGCTGACAACAGCAAGTCGCTCAGCCCCAGGGGTACTACCAGGAGTGCAATTCCCTCTATGCAGAGCACATACAGATTTTTCACCAGGGAAACCTCCCAACATTAAAGCCCAGGACACAACAATAGAAGTAGTGAGAGAGATTTTCTAGAAAAAACTAGTAAAAAAACATCCAGACATATGACAGGCAAGTTCAGCTGCAATGTGCATATGACCAAAAGTGACAAAAAAGAAAAATAGGGGAAACCCTACCATTCTGTGGTGTTGGTTGCACTTCTAGAACAAAGCTGTTATTTAACTAGTCACAAAGGAGCAATCACAGAGCTAGAGCTGGTTTGCCAGGCATACAGCATCCCTGTGTCTCTCTACACCTGACGTCTTTCTCTCCTTTAGGGGAATCCATGAAGCATCATAATTGCAAGAAAGAGACTTTGTCATAATTAGAGGCACTTCTTAACTCTTCAGGACTATGTTGCTTACTGAGATGTCCTCATTGTATTGGTCAGTGGACAACGCTAGTATGGAAGGTACGTTTTAATACCAGACAAAACTTGGTCATGTGGTTTGGAAGCAACTAGTTCAAATACAAGCTGCTTGCTTGTTATCTAGCTAGTGTTCACAGGATTGCCTTTGAGCACATGGCAAAGATAACTTATCACCATGACAGCATCCAGAAGGGCAGCCTTGTTTGTCAGTTGCAGCAAAACAGAGAGTCTTATGACTAATTCTAATAGTCTTCGTTCTAAAAACTATTAGAACATACACTTTCATGGTACACTCGCATGGTACACTCACAACATACACTCACTTCAACAGCTACAAGTCCTGAATCCACAAAAGCGTGTACTGCAGTTAAGCTTTAAAGGTGAACATAAGAACATAAGGACAGCCCCTCTGGATCGGGCCATAGGCCCATCTAGTCCAGCTTCCTGTATCTCACAGCAGCCCACCAAATGCCCCAGGGAGCACACCAGATAACAAGAGACCTCATCCTGGTGCCCTCCCTTGCATCTGGCATTCTGACTTGGCCCATTTCTAAAATCAGGAGGTTGCGCATAAACATCATGCCTTGTAACCCGTAATGGATTTTCCCTCCAGAAACTGGTCCAATCTTCTTTTAAAGGCATTCAGGCCAGATGCCGTCACCACATCCTGTGGCAAGGAGTTCCACAGACCGACCACACATTGAGTAAAGAAATATTTTCTTTTGTCTGTCCTAACCCGCCCAACACTCAATTTTAGTGGATGTCCCCTGGTTCTGGTGTTCTGTGAGAGTGTAAAGAGCATCTCTCTATCCACTGTATCCTTCCCATGCATAATTTTGTATGTCTCAATCATGTCACAGCTTTTCTAGGCTGAAGAGGCCCAAACGCCATAGCCTTTCCTCATAAGGAAGGTGCCCCAACCCAATAATCATTTTAGTTGCTCTCTTTTGCACTTTTTCCATTTCTACTATGTCCTTTTTGAGATGTGGTGACCAGAACTGGATGCAATACTCCAGGTGTGGCCTTACCATAGATTTGTACAACGGCATTATAATATTAGCTGTTTTGTTCTCAATAACTTTTCTAATGATCCCAAGCATAGAATTGGCCTATTTCACTGCCGCCGCACATTGAGTCGACACTTTCATCGACCTGTCCACCACCACCCCAAGATCTCTCTCCTAATCTGTCACAGACAGCTCAGAACCCATCAGCCTATATGTGAAGTTTTGATTTTTTGCCCCAATGTGCATGACTTTACACTTTCTTACATTGAAGAGCATCTGCCATTTTGCTGCCCACTCTGCCAGTCTGGAGATCCTTCTGGAGCTCCTCACAATCACTTCTGGTCTTCACCACTCGGAAAAGTTTGGTGTCATCTGCAAACTTAGCCACTTCACTGCTCACCCCTGCCTCCAGGTCATTTATGAAGAGGTTGAAGAGCACCGGTCCCAGGACAGATCCTTGGGGCACACCGCTTTTCACCTCTCTCCATTGTGAAAATTGCCCATTGACACCCACTCTCTGTTTCCTGGTCTTCAACCAGTTCTCAATCCATGAGAGGACCTGTCCTCTAATTCTCTGACTGTGGAGTTTTTGAAGTAGCCTTTGGTGAGGGACCTTGAGATTGGTGAGGTGCCATGAGATTTTGTTGTTTTCGTTCCAATGTGATATTCTCATGCCATGTGTCCACAGGAATAATTTCAGAAGCTCTCACGGAGTTAAGACACTTACGTGGGAACTCATTGCTACTGTATTTTAAGCACATTAAGCCTGCCACCCTATGCCATTTATCTGGGAGTAAGCCCATTGAACTCAATGGAACTTACTTTTAAATAGACATCCATAGGCTTGCCTTGTAAGATTATCTGCAATATCACAACATCTGGTGTACTTGATACTGGATCCACATTTGTAAGAGATTATTTGTGTTCAAATGCCGGCACCTTTCACTGCCTAGAAAGGTATAGGATATGCTATTATAGAGAATGGTTGGGTAGGAGTGATCTTGCCTCATTGTAAGAAATTAGGGGGAAGACAATAAAGGTATTTTAAACAATTCATTGGTAACAACATCCTATTTACAACACTAGAAAATTTGGAATGTTAACCACTACTGTATACCCATATACCCATAAGAATAGGCCCTCAGTTTGGCTGTACTTGTCGTAAGAGGCAACTAAACAGCCACCAGGTAGATGGGACTCCTTAGCCTGGGAAGGCAGCTCATCTGAGAGAAGGAAAACTCTGATCCCAAACCTCCACTGCCTTGTGGCTACATCCAGTTATGGAAAAGGCTTCAGGAGTCAACCTCAAGGCAAAATCCGGAGCCGGAGTCCCCGAGGCAGTTCATGGCTGAACACAGTCACGTTCTGGCAACTCCTGCAACGCTGCTGGAACCAACTGTATTGGCTTCTGCCTTTCCATTGGACCATTCCAGCGACGTGGAGAGGGAGGATTTGTTGCATCGGTAACAGCCTATCCTTCATATCTACTTTACCCAGGCTTCACGCACTGGAGAGGACACTGTTCCAGAATCACCATTCAGAGCCCCATACCAGTCTCCCAAGACTGAAGGATGCCAACAAATACCGATAGAGACAAAAAAAATTAAATTTCTTCCACACCACACCATTTTGTACATCCTGTATAGAATTTATAATGTATTGTACAATAAAAGCTATAGTACACTGTATACATCAATTGGAATTTTTGTGACACAAAGTTTTAACACCCAAGTATCTTAAAGTTCAGCATAACAGGAAACGGGCCAGGAAGAGAATGGGCCTGGTTATTTCATGAACGCATCCACACTCAAATGTCAACACCAATGGACACAGAGCAATCCGACATAGACAGTAGGGTCAAGTTAGAGGTGCTCAACCCAATCCAGTAACTCTAAATGCTATACATGGGAGAGGGAGGCTTTAGTACCCAGGCAGCAGTCTATGCATCGGAGCGCAGAGTGGCTCTTTCCTGCCTCATGGGCACGTGCAAAGCTCAGAACAGAAGCATGCAGCCAGACGTGTCAAAAGTGAGGTTTGACAGATACACAAGATGATACACAAGATGATGACCTTATTTGGAGGAGGGAACTAGAGAGACTGAAACTGAAAGCAAAAATATGAATTGACTTTGGGCCACTGCTTCTAGCACTCAATGTTATGATTTGTATATTACAAATATGTATATATTTGTATATTTGTATACGATTTGTATATATATATATATATATATATATATATATATATATATATATATATATATATATATATATATATATATACGATTTGTGTGTGTGTGTGTATATATATATATACATATATATATATGTGTATACAATTTGTGTGTGTGTGTGTGTGTGTGTATGTATATATTACATGGGTATATATTACATGGGAAATAGCTCTTGAAGTTCTACTGATCCTTGTAATCAATGACTGGGACCCAAAGAGCCACTTCAGACAAGACCAAGCATGGCTGGTCAGTCCAATCATGAGGCCGAGTTAGCCACCTTACGGCCCAATCCTATGCCTGCCTACTCAGAAGTAAGTCCCATTAGAGTCAATGAGGTTTAACCCCAGGTAACCCCAGGGGATAGGATTGGGCTGTCAGGCAGCAGATTGATGGGGGGGTCATCTCTGTCCACCCATTTGCCTCTGCTGCTGCCGCCGCCGCCCTTCTTCTCCCACTGTGAGGTGGGAAAGGGGGACAAAGCATCCCAGCTCCATCTATTAGGCAAGCATCAACAGAGCAGATGCTGACACATCGGCATGTCAGGTGGGGCAGCACTTCACAGGCTTCCTCAGATGCCAGGAGGTCTTTGGTTGATCCTTAAGCCAAGGACTTGCACCACACAGGAGTGCTTTATTTACTTTTTCTTCTGGAAAGCAGACAAACCCACTTTCTACCCTATACAAGGACTTGTTTTTGAGCCTTTCTCAGCTCAGAAATTGCTCCTGTGCAACAGATGCAATTCCTGAATAGAGACTCAAGTCCAAAGCCTACTTCTAACACTTCAGCACAGGAACTGCTTTCATGATTCTTTAGCTTCGGGCTACTTTAATTATCTCACTGACATTTATTAGTTTGTACATGCTTTTCTGGTCTCTTACAATGTAAACATATTTGTAACCACATTCCCTGTAACTACTACAGATGTCTAGAGGGTTTTAGATGACAGAAGCAGAATACACACACACACACACAAAAAGCAGATGGTCCCTATCTAGAATGGGACCCCCAAGAGCTACCATTTAGTATAGAAATTTCAACACACATGGGGCAGTGGTGCATTTAATGGCAATGGACTGTAGAACACCTAAACCAGGGGTGCTCACACTTTTTTGGCGCGAGAGCTACTTTGAAACCCAGCAAGGCCCGGAGATCTACCAGAGTTTTTTTACAATGTTCGCGCCATCATAACATATAACATTTATGTGTACAATGTATGTTGGTGTACCTTGCATAACCGCATGAGCCAATATTGCACAACACAACATAATTAACTATAAACATTTTTTGTAATTACTTGAGTTTACTTTGATGACTTGCACTGAAGTAAATCAGCCAAGGATGCATAGTCAGTAGCTGCTGACAGCCAGCAGTCAGCCGGACAGTAGCTGCTGACAGCCAGCCTCAAGCATACTTCCAAATGTTCATCAGTCATGGTGGAATGGTACTTGGACTTCATGATCTTCATGTAGGAAAAGGCTGACTCACATAAATAAGTGGAGCCCTTCCTGCCTCAGGTGCTCTTATATCCCTGAGGGCCCTATTGCCTATTGCCACACTCTGCTGGATGCCCAGGCCTTACCCTTAAAGGGGCCTCTGCTGACACCACATCTACCTCCCCACCAGATCTTCCTGGATTCCAATACAAGTGGGGGGGGAGCAGATCTCTATACAGACCAGTGCAAAAACAAGGGAAAGGTGTGGGGGAGGGAAGATCTCTATATAGGCATCACAGCAAGACCAGTGCAAAACCCCTTGCACACAGAACCAACAGATGGAAGTGGGGGGGGGGCAGATCTCCATACATACCAGTGCAAAAACAGGGGAAAGGTAAGTCATCCCCAGGAGAGTCAACGGGGCTCACTCCCAGGGATGCGTGGATGGGAGAGAAGCCTGCCAGTGGCTCCTCTCCAGGACTACTCATGAGTCAGCCCCAGTAGACTACTCACTCCAGGACTACTCACTCCCAGGGCGGGGCTCACTCCCAGGGATGCTTCACTCCCAGGGAGGGGCTCACTCCCAGGGCGGGGCTCACTCCCAAGAATGTGTTTTGCCTGGCGATCGACTCGTTTTGCCTGGCGATCGACTGGTAGATCGGGATTGACTTATTGGCATCCCTGACCTAAACAGTCCATCCACCAGCAAAATCCACCAAGTGAAAGAGTAAATTGAGTACAGTACTGTAGACATGTGTGTTTTCTTCCTTCACATAGCTGAGTGGAAGTATACAGTTGTAGGATAAAGAGATTCTTTTCTATGACCCCTTTGACTGCCACCTGCATTCTGCGGCTATGGAAGCACTTATTTAGCCTTTACTTCATTTGCAGCCCTCACCTTTATCTTCACAACCTGTGGAAGCAGGACTGTATTACTCCCATCTGACAGATGCAAAACTGTTGCAGAGAGGTGACAACATTTCCAAGTTGACCCAGTCAGAGTCCAATTCTATGCACACCTACTCAGAAGTGAGTTCCTTATATACTTTCCCTCATAAATAAAAAATATTTTATCAAAACTTATATCTTCTTCATATAGACCTATTTTTTGGTCTTCTCGTAATCTTGTTCTTATTTGCATTTCATTCCACCAGTCCAGCTTTATTCCTTTCTCTTCTAACTCAAACTTACTTAAAATCTCTCCTTTATTATTCAGCAAGTCACTGTATGGTTTATTTTGATTTTTTTAAATCCAGTTTGGATTAGTTGCTATTTCGAGCGGTTTTATCCATCTAGGTAATTTAAAATATATCTTTTATTTTATCTGGTCCCATATCCAAATTAGAGATCTTCTTAAAATATGTTGTTTAAAATATCCATGCTGTTTAACTTTATCATAAAGGAGGAACGCATGCCAGCCTATTTGTAAATCATGTGCTTCCAATGTTAAGATTTTTTCGTTCAATACAAGTCCCCAATCTTTTATCCAGTTTAAGGCTGCTGCTTGATAATATAATTCCCAGTCTGGTAATCCAAATCCTGCTTTTTTTTAATCTTCTTGCAATAATTTCAGTCTTATTCTCGGTTTTTTACCTTGCCAAACAAATTTTGTAGTAATTTTGTTCATTTCTTCAAAAAAAGCTCTCTTCAAAATAATCGGAATAGTCTGAAATAAAAACATTAATTTTGGTAATATTTTCATTTTCAACAAAGCTATTCTTCCCATTAGAGATAGTTGCAGTTTATTATATTTCTCCAAATCTTTTTTTATTTCTTTCATTAATTTGATATAATTATCTTCCATTAATGTACTTGTCTTTTTTGTAATTGTAATTCCTAAATATTTTACTCTGTTTGTTATCTGTAGTCCAAATGCCTTTAATCGTTCTTTGTCATTACAGTTTTCTCCTGGAGATGAGAATGGAAGATGAGATAGTTAAAGATGCAATGCTGCGGTGGGCAAAATTTTTTGGATATAATATATTAATGGATGATTGGAATCAAATTTGGAAAATAAATATTAAGATAACTAAAGCAGTGACTTTTAAAGAGAATTTATATAAAATGTTTTATAGATGGTATTTAACACCAGAGAAGTTAGCGAAAATGTACTCTGGGTTATCAAAGATGTGTTGGAAATGTAATGAGCTAGAAGGAACTTTTTATCATATGTGGTGGACATGCGAAAAAGCAAAGAAATATTGGAAAATGATACATAAAGTGTTGCAAGAGATATTACATTGCGTATTACTATTCAAACCAGAAATATTCCTCCTAAATGTGACATCAGAAATTAAAGATCAACCTAAGAAACACCTTATTGTAAATATTGTTACAGTGGCAAGAATATTGTTTGCACAAAAATGGAAATCTATAGATGTACCAACTAAAGAAGATTTAATAGATAAAATCTATGAAGTAGCAGAAATGGAAGTTTTAACAGAAAGAATGAAAGAGAGAGATTTAGATAGAGTAAGAAAATATTGGAAGTTTTTTTGTGATTGGGTAGATAAATTTAGTTAGATAAAATTGAGTGTTTCGTAAAAATTAATTTTTCTATATTGATAAATATGTGAACCTTTGTATTGATGATTATTGTGGGGTTTTTTGCGTTAACTGAATGGTGTATGTTGGAATCTGGGGCCAACCCTTATGTGCAACCTGTGTTGTACCCTACCCAAAGTTAAGCCTATTTCCTTTCCTGTATCTGTAATGAATGAATAAAATATATTTAAAAAAAAGAGAGAGAGAGAGAAGTGAGTTCCATTATAGTCAATTGGGCTTATTCCCAGGTAAGTGTAGATAGGATTGCGGCCTCAGTCTGTTATTGGACCCCACTATTAATACCAAACACTGAAATCCTATTGTATAGCAACGTTATTTTTTAAAAATAATTAGAACTGCAGCCGTTTTAGCTGTGTTTGGGGGGGGGCGAAGTCTGGAGGTAAAATGGTCACTAACTTTGTTCTATCCCTGTACTGTATGTTCTGTTTTGCTAAAATGGGATTAAGGAAGGGGAAAGACTCCACATTCCCTGACACCTGGCAAATGCTGGCAATCTGATTTCTTTGTTTTTTACATAATATACTACAATAGAAGCCAACTTCAGTCTTTTTTACTCTTGACAATCAACAGATCAACAAATGTGAGCATGAGGAACTTGATCAGGAGGAAGCTATTAAACATCTTCATCACCGACCAAAAGTTAGAAGTACTGGACACTGAAAGAAATCTCACATCACCAGGTTACACTTATGAATCTTCTTTAAACCATTTCTGCTCAACATTGCATATAAACAACAGGGACCAGATGTGTACACCTGTGGGCTGGGCAGGGCAAAAATGAGTTTAATCAGGAAGCTCACACATTAGGTATAGCATACACTGCCAAAGCAACGTCAGCTCATTTACATTAAAAAGTGACTTCCCTTACAAAAAAGGCAAAAGGTCAAATCACACATTAAGAACATAAGAACAGCCCCACTGGATCAGGCCATAGGCCCATCTAGTCCAGCTTCCTGTATCTCACAGCAGCCTACCAAGTGCCCCAGGGAGCACACCAGATAACAAGAGACCTCATTCTGGTGCCCTCCCTTTGAACCGTTACTTTGAACACATTACTTTGAACTGTGCTTCCCCCCCCCAAAAAAAAAGTGTATGGGGTGTGTGTGAACCTGCAGTAGGGGGGGAGGTATACAGTGGACTGAAAGCCCATGGCAATCTTCTTCACACTGTGCATAGAATGCTGGAGGAACTGGTTCTCAGCAGAATTGTAGTGGGGCAGTCAACTGGGCTGAATCCTCTTCAGGGAGAGAGAGGAGGAGGCATCAGCAGTTGCCCACCACCCTGGCACTGGGCCCTCACCAACCAATAATTAGATCAAAAACAAAAAATGAAGGAGCTGTGGCACTGGAAAAGAAACAGGCACGACCTACATCTCAGCTACTCAAATATATTAGTGCAGTGATACAATTGTAAGCAATGTTTTTAATCAGCCTCAATTATTTTCCAATTCAGTGCAATTCTTCTAGGCAGTTAAGAGGACCTACTAAAAAAAACCACCTCGCCATATAGGTGGCAGATCCAACAAAAAGTATAGAGGGGTGAAAAACACTGAGGAGAAATTATCTCTGCACATCAGTGATTGCAGGACAGAAGAGAGCAGAAAGAGAAGCTTCCCACAGCTTTTCCTAAAAGCAACATTTAAGAAGTGAAAAAGTTTCCCACGCTGCAAGTCAATGTTTATTTTCTTAGTGTGAAAATTGTGTGTGCTGTCGTATAGTCGTATAACTATAGTTATACGTCGTATATAGTCGTATAACTATTCTACAATATTAAAAAACCACAGGATTTTTGATAATACGATTTATGCATTTGTTGCCACCTCTCCATAATTCCAACTGAAACTATTCAAAAACTCCTTTGGACCCAATAAATATGCATAACTAAACCATAACAGAAATATGCCCATGGAATATACACATCATCGTTTCTTAGACCCACTACTACTGCTAGTGGGTTTGTTAAAGCTTCTGCTCATCTGTGGGAAATGTACAGTTGGGGTTCTTTCGGTTGGGCCATACAATCCTAGATTTCTGGCTGCAGCTGATTTTCTGAGAGGCTTGACACTAGGAAAAGGGCTAAAGACTTGTGTTTTCGGATTGCTGGCTTGGGGAGATTTCGCCAGCGTCCCACTCCCAGTGGGCAAATTCTGCAATTCAGATACAGGCGTTTCACAGAACGAACTCGATACAGATTCAGTATTATCTTTGTCACTTTGGATAAGTTCCAGGGCTTCCAGCTTCAGCTGAACGGCTGATAAGTTGGTGTTGGCATCTTTGAACGCTGGTTCAGGAGACTGTCCATCGGCTTTCCTGGAAGTCCTGGCTTCGGAATCGCTCCCTTCTCCTTCCCTGGGCTCAGATTTGCTTGGAGACTCTTCTTTTGCAATGGGACTGCTGGTTTTCCCACCTTCGCTCTGCTCAGCTATCAGGCCAATGGTATCTCCGTAGCCCACTTGGTCTTTGGCTCTCGCCAGGTTCTTTCGGTGCACCCTGATGTGTGTGCGCCAAGGTGAGTTGAGCTTGGCTTTGAGATCTTCATCCGACATCCTGCCTCCTGCATGACTTGGGATATGAATAATGGCATTTTTGGCAGACCTGTTTGTTGGCTTCATCTTCTTTCCTAATAGAAGATGGTTGATCACTGGAGAATGGTTTACCTGAGAGGGCAGAAGACTAGTCACTGGCCCTTTATCTGAAGAAAAAATAAATATGCAGTTAAATAAGATGTTATGTATACTGAATCTTCTCACAGTAGCTGATTATGTTGAATTCACTGCCCTTGAGTATCTATAATCTAACACAGTTTATATACTGTGTTTGTTAGTAGAACGCCAAAATTATGAACTCAGACTTGTCTAAATAATCACACACACACAAAAACTCAGTGCCATTTCTGATTATGTTCCAGTATCAATCATCATTTTTTAAAGATCACAGAGAAAGATTTGTAGAACTGTTTGTAAGAGAAGATCAATTACACACTTGCTCTTTCCTGCATCTTTAGATTCAGACAGAACCCAAGATGAGAGTATAAATTTCAACTCATGCCACTTCCTTTCTTAAAAGCTGCCAGAGAAACAGGCTGTACAGTTTTACTAGTAACTGAAAAACATAAATGCCACAAAAGAAGAGCAATCTGCTTGCCTGACAGAATCTCTTAACAAATTTACTCTGCCACAAATCCCAAGAAAGGCATTGCATAAAAGCTGATAAAAGGGATCCATGACTTCTTTATAAGACTAGGATAATCAGAACATGATCATCAGAACAAGTAAGCAAGTATGTGACATTATAGAGGCTAACAAATTAGAAGATTAAATTGTTAATTGTTTGTTATTTCAGAGGATAACCGTAGAAGGAAGACACAGTGTTTCCGCTATAGTACTGAGATTAATTTACTACTACTGAAAATTTGTTTAATCCCAGTCCCATGTTAGACTCTTATCTTTACTCTCTACCACTTACCCAACTACACCATGTTTTCAATAATCAACTGGGTAAGATTTCAAGTTTATACAATGTACACTTAGCAAATTGACAAGTCATATTATTGCCCATCATTCTGTCCAGGGACAGACAAAGGTGACAGAGAGCTAAATGAGAGATATGAGACAACTGACAGAGGTGAGTGAAAATAGGTTCTGGCAATCCTGGGAAATGGAGGCCATCTTCATTACTTTGGTTTGGGAAGCACAACTGGTTTGTAAAACACTATATTTTCCAGATAGTGAAAACTGAATTTCATAGAAAATTTACTGCCCTTGAAAGATGGAGGACCAACCATCCTGAAAGATCATACCCTTTTCTTGGGAAGCACGGCACTTGTGGCATGAAATTTCTCACATGCCACTGTGAGGAAGCAAGGCCCTCGGGTCTGAGTGCACAGTTTTCAATCACAGATAATATCACCCTCAGTCATGACTAGATGCATATGCTTTTTCCATATATATACATTAGCTGGATTTATAATGGAAGTCTTTCAGTGCTAATTCACATCATTGATATATAAAGTGATATAAGATGATATAGACACATCAGCTAACTAATTGGAAACTTGGAATATTTTATCCCAAATCCAAGGATGCCATAGCTGTTAGTGAAATCAGTGAAACCAGTTGCTGTATACCCAAGTTAGCAGAGATATCTTTAAATACCATTATTCAGCTGGTCCCTGAGATCTAACATTATCCCAGGGTCGTCATCTTCAGACCCTGGCAAAACAAAAACAAAAGTCACCATCATCTTTATAAATGCCATGCTTGTTTAGAGATATCCAAATGGGATCCCTTCAGCTACTAATGCAGTTTCATTCATTCTCTTCTACTTCTATATATGAGCGTATACAAACACCATGTGCTGCTACTTCCATACAATTGAACCTGCCTTGCACCTACCCAAAACACAAGCCATTACCTGCTCTAATGCACACTTGATGAACCTGCTGCCTCTTCTTTATCTGAGAATACTGTCTTTTCAATGTAGAAATGTCCGTATTCATACGTTCCATCATCATACTGTTAAACGCAGCGTGGTATTCACTTTGGCAGGCATCTATTGCTCCAGGACTTAGCTCTGCAATGTTACTAGAGCCTAGGCTCTGCTCTTCATTGTGGTCTATAAAAAATGGAAAGGGGGAAAAAAAAGAAATGCATGAGAACGTAATTCAGTAATGGTACATTCTCACTCAGGTGAAATGAACAATGGATTTAAATACCCTGAAACTGCCCAAGCTTGCAAATAGATGGTTATTAAATTTGAAAGTTTAAAAGACTTGCAGCAGGTATGTATGATACAACATCATAAAAACAAAAACAAAAAAACAACCAAATTACTGGTCCTTTCTTAAAATAAATCCACATAACTATAATATTCCCATGTATTCAGTTTGATATAAATCCCAGATTAATTTAGCAGCAGCATTCTCAAAGTGCAGAGAAAGGTGGGTGCAAAGGAGCAAACCCCACTATCTCCCCAATGCACAATGCTCTTAAGTACTCACATCTTGTCTTCACACAGTGTAGCAGTGCTGTGAGCTGAACTCATGGAAAAGCAGCTCTCACAGCACTACTGTAAGGTACCCAAAAAGCATCAATCTTCACCTTTGAATTGCTTTTGATACTTCTGTAGTTCTGGAGTCAGAAACCCACTGAATGGTCCAAGGCAACCAATAGCATTGGCTATGGAATCTTCATCATCAAAGTCATTTTCCTCATCACTGTCTCTCATTTTTCCCAGCCGCCTGTAAAACAAGAGCATACAAGGTACAGTGTGATCTCAGAGGTCTTGGAGTCATAATTAGCTAAACAGTTCATCAGGCTCAGATACATAATTGATTGTAATGTATTCAAGCCATTCTCTTGCCTAGATTATTATTACTATTACAAAAAATATTCATATGCCCTTTTCAACAACAACAACAAAATAGTTCACAAAGTGATTTAAACCCAACAGCCCAATCCTAACCAACTTTCTAGCATTGTTCCAGCAACAAAGTTCCCTTACCTTACGGAGGCCCCCATGATCCCCCCCCCACAGGATGTGCCCTGTTGGCAAAGCTGCATCAGTACTGGAAAGCTGGTCAGGATTGGACTGCAAAAGACTTAATAATAATAATAATAATAATAATAATAATAATAATAATAATAATAATAATAATAATAATAAACGTACCCTGAAGTTGATTTTACTGAGGCAGGAAAAGGAGTAATGTTGTATGTATATTTCTCTCTTAATTCTGCTAGTTGTGGGAAAGGAAACTGGGCCATGGAGTAAACAGTCTAGAAAAAAAAAGGAAAGAAAAAGGAATGCAGCATTTTCAACCAAGTCGTTTCAGAGAAAAATTCAAGTGCAGGATGGATTTCACACGACTGCAAGATTAGACAATGTATTTCCATACAGGCAGAATGTGAAAGCTTTGATAATGATGCAACAGATATTTCCTGTGGGAAAGACAAACAATGACTCAAAAGAAGCATGCCTTTAAACCAAGAAGCATATTCGAGGCAATTCTCAAACCAGACAGAAGAGGAAACAAGAGCATTAGGATAAAGAAACGGCATTCACTGCATTCTGAAGCCTTTCTTTTTAGGGGAAAGAATATGTGTCCAAATCCCTTCCGCTATATTTAGAATGCATGTCTTTAAACACCCTTCATGCCGGAAAATTTCTGATTTATTTTTTAAAGAAACTGTTCATATCGATAGTAAATATTTGCAAGGATGAAGACAGCTGGTAGTGTTTCTGAACATATACTTTATTATTTAAATTTTATATACTGAAACACCTTCCTATAGCTAGCTGGCACTCTCAACAAAAGCCCCTGTTGCATGAACCCAATATCAAGCAGGAATGGTTTTAGTTTTGGACCATCCTCCTTGATCAGCATCTTCAATTGGTTCTCAATAACATTCAAAAAACATACTCTCTGGGACCACTCCAACTGTCTGACCACTAAGGACAGCCCAAATTCTCTTATAAAAATCCACCAAAATCTGTTAACTTGTGGTATAAGCACAGCAACAATGTAAACAGGTATAGGCTTTGAAGAGTTTTAATCCAGCAGGCACACTACAATTAAAATAGCAGAATTGTGTTTATTCTAAAAACCAGATATCCCATAGCATATACTTTTACAAGAAAGAAAATATTTCTAAAACTAGCTAATGGTCATCTCAGCTGCCTCCAGATGATGAAACTGAGACACACACATGACTGTATAGTTAGCTCAAGGAATCAAAACCCGTTATTCAAAGCCAAGTCCAAGTTAGGAGGCAGAATGGTCTTTGTGTTTGCCTGGGCACATGTTACCTTTACAACAAAAGAAGGAAAAGAAAGGTCCCTCCTTGGCTAGGAGAAGTCATTCAACCAAACTGGAAATTCAAGACAGGTATCCTGGGGCCCATTTTTATGAAGAAAATCGTCTTACTAAGGCAACATCACAACAGGCTGAGTTTGTTCATTCGAAGAAAATTCACAATCCAAAACATTAGCTGACTTTGAACTGAAGATTTTCCTTACTAATTGGTAGTTAAGATATTCTCCAGTACTGACCCAGTGGACCAACGGATACCTGACAGAGTCAAGCATAAAGGATATTTTCTGTTAGAAATGTGGGATTTCCTGCTTAACAACATACAAGAGAATCCACAGAACTCCTCCTGACAAGAGAATGTGAGGAAAGAGTGAGGTGAGGGGTCAAGCAAATGGATGGAGCCAGTTCCCTCCACAGCAGGGTAGATGACACCCCAAGTTTTCTCCCCTCCCCCTTTCTATCAACATGAGCTGCATCAGTTTTATCATGGATGGGCTGGCCCTACCTGTATGTTCTCCCCAATATGTTCCCACTTCCTCAAAGAGGTAACAGAAAGGCAACTTAGATCAGGGAAAAGGCACAAGAGGATTGAGTTGCACTCCCCTTTACCCAGCACCTCTTCCCCCATCCTCAAAGCAACCACATAAACCACCAATTAGTAACCCCCACATACATAAAACAAGAGAAATCCCAGTCGTGAATCTTCTGCTGCACCTCTGGTTTGACCCTCAGATGTTTTTGTTCAGTAACTCACCAGTTCTGTTGTAAGAACTGAGAAACTTGATGCAACAAATCTGAAGCTGAACTACACCCAACACAAAGGCCACAGAACCATGAACTGCCCCATGAAGAGGAAGAAGAGGAGCCAATGAGGCACATCCCCAAACACCAGCTTTTTGTGTTGCAATAAATTCCTCATTGTTTGATTTTATGTAAGCTACTCTAGCAGTTTTGATGGCTGAAGGGTGGGTTATAAAGGCTTTAAATAAATAAATGCATTTGGTAATCTGATTTTAATTGGAAATTATGTTGACTTGTATAGCTGGCAGCACGGGAGTGTGTGAAGAAAAAAGCACAACGGGTTTCTGTGCTGCCCCTGTTCCAAGACTCCTGCTACTTAAACAGCACTGCTGTAGCTATTGTAAACTGAAGTATGAAGTAACAGATGTGGAGGCTCGTGATACCAATATGCCCAGCTCACAATATGGAAATATCCCAAGATGCCCAGTTCACCGATAAGGCTCTTCTCTGACCAAAAGCCAGCATCTAAAATTCCTCTTAGAGAACAGGCTAACTGTGGTATAGATTCACAAGGGTAAACAGAAAGTCATAAACAAGAGCCATAAACTAATAAAAGGGATGCATAGAGTACCAGATCCTTTGTAATGGATATCTCTGTAAACAAATTGCCGATGTGTATCGAATTGCCCTCCTGAACATCCTGAGGATCAAGATGTTGATCTGATAACCAAGCCAAATGTTTGTGGGACTGTTGGTCTGTTATTTTTCCCATGCTTGCCATGGATGTGTTTTGCTCTCTTTGTGTGCTCTTTTGTCCCTCCTCCTCTACCTAGTATACCCTATAAAACCAGCATCATTGTAATTGTTCGGGGTCTCTCCACGTGTGTGTGTGTGTGTGTTTGTGGAGGGTCCCATTTGCAAATGAGAGTAAACGTAAGAAGTCCTTTGAATTCTCCTGTCGCCTGTTTGATTGCCTCTCCAAAATCCAAAGAATCGTGTGTGTGTTCATTCGGAAACAGTTTTGGTGCCTTGTGACTCGGATTGGAAGGCAAGGCTCTGCGGGGATCGAGACGAAGTCACTGCAGGGGACAGCGCACCGCCAGAAGGTAAAGTGAGTCGGCTCCCGAACCCCTTGTTGTGCGTCCTGGCGCTGGGTTGACTCTGGATCTGATCGTCTCCTTCTGCGCAAGAAAGAGCCCAGGAGAACGGAACTTCACCCGCGGGAAAGTACAGCGCGCTTAGGTGAGAATTCTCTGTGGGAGGTTTTAGTGTGAAGCCTCAGTGGGGAGGGTGATTGTGTTTGAATTACTGTACATATTGTATATTATTGTACATTTTGCTGTGTTGTGTGTGTGCGCCCATCTCCATGGCTTCAGAGCAAGGCCATGTGGTTCTCTGCCTGACTGAGTGTTGTGTGACTGAGATACGAATGAGAATATGAGTGTGTGTGTGTGTGTGTGTGTGTGTGTGTGTGTCAAGGCAGCAAACCCCCAGGTTTTGAAGGATTGGCCATGAGTGAGTCACTGTTTTGGGCAGCCGGTCCAGCTGAGACACAGGAGGCCAGCCTGTGTGACAATTAAGATGAGGCACTCAGAGCCTGAAGGAAGAAACCCTTTGAAATGCATTTTGGATAACTTTGAGTCTCTGGGAAGGGGAAACCCCAGCCTTCTGAATGGGCGAATTACTGGCCAACTCAGAATTTCAAGAGCCAGCAGTTGGTATTGTTGGCAACCTTCAGTCTTGGAAGACTATGGTATCGCGCTCTGGATGGTGGTTCTGGCATATGTTGTTAACCAGGTCTCAGTAGTTTCAGGAGGGCATTAGACATTGGATCTTTCCTGAGTTTCAACAAGGCCCCCTCCCTTCTCTCCTCCAAAGTACTCAGTGTTCTGCTTGCCTGCCCCTTCCCCTCAGTGTTCCTGACATCCCTCTCTTCTATCTGCTTGGCAATTTCATATGATGTGTTCTGTCTTCCCTTGTCTGAGAGACAAGAGACAATTTGCTGTTTTGTTCATGGGTGCTCAGGATCAGGCTCATTTGAACTTAGTGTTTTTTAAGGCACTTACTACTAAGTGCATTGAAAAAGCAAACTTCTAAGCAAACTACACTGCATGTTTGCTTAGAAACACAGCCTGCAAAACAATACATGTGCCCATTACATAGATCAGCAAAACTGAGTCAGTGAGATCCCAGGGGCCTAGAATACAAGCTAAAAATGCTCAGAGTGACTTAGAGAGACCCCAAAGTATAGTTTCCAGCTACAATAATAACCATGATTTGCTTCCTACCTATTTAAGTAACTAAAAAAAAAAAAAGACTAATTGCAGCTGCAACCAACCTAGATAGTTGTCAAAAGTGTGTTTCTCTTTAAATACAACCTTTAATCATTCTTAATAACTTTTGGATTTCACAGGTGTGCAATGCAGGAAGTCTGTGTGTTCCCCCTCCCCAAAAGAAGGGAAAGCTGGAGAACCCCTCCTAGCCTTTGTGCCTCAAGGAATGCACAGAGTGCAAAATAGTAGCCAAAAAAAAAGGAAAGCCTCTAATGCCTAACTTTGTGATGGCTATCTTTTGTTTTAACCCTTTTTGTTTCAGCAACAAGTAAAGACAAAGAAAACAGCATTTGCCCTCCAGAGGAAAAATTTACTTAATCTCATTTCCTTTACAGGATCTAAGCCCTGACACCTATATCTGTATATATTTTAGTTTGGTTTAACACTAATCAAGTATTTCTTTTTCTAATGGAAAGATTGTCATGACAAATTCTTTTAATTCAACTTATGTTCTCTGCTTATATACATATAAATACTAAAATGTTCTATATGTTTGTTGGATGTGTGTGTGTGGTATGAAAGAAGCACTTTGTCGGTCTTTGTTCTTGTTTGTTTTTGACTTATAGTGAAGTCTATCGGAAGCCCACATGACTTCCTTTCTGTAATAGGCCTGATATTTGTTGCAACAATTTTTATTATTTTTGTATATTGAGCTCATTACCATTTTTGGTACCATGGTTCCTTTTTTTCTGTTTTTAAACATGTAAAAGTACTCTTATCAAATGTGCTTTCTTTTCACACAAACCCCCCCTCATCCTAGAGGGAGGGAACATGAAGAATAACCCTAAGGTAATTGGACAATTGGGTAATTACCCTAAGGTAATTGGGTAATTGGGTGCCCGCATGGCTAACCAGCCAAGTTAGAGAGGCTGTGAAGGGCAAGGAAGCTTCCTTCCGTAAATGGAAGTCTTGCCCTAATGAAGAGAATAAAAAGGAACATAAACTGTGGCAAAAGAAATGTAAGAAGGTGATAGGGGAGGCCAAGCGAGACTATGAGGAACGCATGGCCAGCAACATCAAGGGGAATAATAAAAGCTTCTTCAAATATGTTAGAAGCAGGAAACCCGCCAGAGAAGCGGTTGGCCCTCTGGATGGTGAGGGAGGAAAAAGGAAGATAAAAGGAGACTTAGAGATGGCAGAGAAATTAAATGAGTTCTTTGCATCTGTCTTCACGGCAGAAGACCTCGGGCAGATACCGCTGCCCGAACGGCCCCTCCTAACCGAGGAGTTAAGTCAGATAGAGGTTAAAAGAGAAGATGTTTCAGACCTCATTGATAAATTAAAGATCAATAAGTCACCGGGCCCTGATGGCATACACCCAAGGGTTATTAAGGAATTGAAAAATGAAGTTGCAGATCTCTTGACTAAGGTATGCAACTTGTCCCTCAAAACGGCCACGGTGCCAGAAGATTGGAGGATAGCAAATGTCACGGCTATTTTTAAAAAGGGGAAAAGGGGGGACCCGGGAAACTATAGGCCGGTCAGCCTAACATCCATACCGGGTAAGATGGTGGAATGCCTCATCAAAGATAGGATCTCAAAACACATAGACGAACAGGCCTTGCTGAGGGAGAGTCAGCATGGCTTCTGTAAGGGTAAGTCTTGCCTCACAAACCTTAGAGAATTCTTTGAAAAGGTCAACAGGCATGTGGATGTGGGAGAACCCGTGGACATTATATATCTGGACTTTCAGAAGGCGTTTGACACGGTCCCTCACCAAAGGCTACTGAAAAAACTCCACAGTCAGGGAATTAGAGGACAGGTCCTCTCGTGGACTGAGAACTGGTTGGAGGCCAGGAAGCAGAGAGTGGGTGTCAATGGGCAATTTTCACAATGGAGAGAGGTGAAAAGCGGTGTGCCCCAAGGATCTGTCCTGGGACCGGTGCTTTTCAACCTCTTCATAAATGACCTGGAGACAGGGTTGAGCAGTGAAGTGGCTAAGTTTGCAGATGACACCAAACTTTTCCGAGTGGTAAAGACCAGAAGTGATTGTGAGGAGCTCCAGAAGGATCTCTCCAGACTGGCAGAATGGGCAGCAAAATGGCAGATGCGCTTCAATGTCAGTAAGTGTAAAGTCATGCACATTGGGGCAAAAAATCAAAACTTTAGATATAGGCTGATGGGTTCTGAGCTGTCTGTGACAGATCAGGAGAGAGATCTTGGGGTGGTGGTGGACAGGTCGATGAAAGTGTCGACCCAATGTGCGGTGGCAGTGAAGAAGGCCAATTCTATGCTTGGGATCATTAGGAAGGGTATTGAGAACAAAACGGTTAGTATTATAATGCCGTTGTATAAATCTATGGTAAGGCCACACTTGGAGTATTGTGTCCAGTTCTGGTCGCCGCATCTCAAAAAAGACATAGTGGAAATGGAAAAGGTGCAAAAGAGAGCGACTAAGATGATTACGGGGCTGGGGCACCTTCCTTATGAGGAAAGGCTACGGCGTTTGGGCCTCTTCAACCTAGAAAAGAGACGCTTGAGGGGGGACATGATTGAGACATACAAAATTATGCAGGGGATGGACAGAGTGGATAGGGAGATGCTCTTTACACTCTCACATAATACCAGAACCAGGGGACATCCACTAAAATTGAGTGTTGGGCGGGCTAGGACAGACAAAAGAAAATATTTCTTTACTCAGCGCGTGGTCGGTCTGTGGAACTCCTTGCCACAGGATGTGGTGCTGGCGTCTAGCCTAGACGCCTTTAAAAGGGGATTGGATGAGTTTCTGGAGGAAAAATCCATTATGGGGTACAAGCCATGATGTGTATGCGCAACCTCCTGATTTTAGGAATGGGTTAAGTCAGAATGCCAGATGTAGGGGAGAGCACCAGGATGAGGTCTCTTGTTATCTGGTGTGCTCCCTGGGGCATTTGGTGGGCCGCTGTGAGATACAGGAAGCTGGACTAGATGGGCCTATGGCCTGATCCAGTGGGGCTGTTCTTATGTTCTTATGTTCTTATGACAAAACGTTTTGTTCCATCAATGATGAATATTTTCAAGGGTTACAGTCCCTCAGCAAATAATCCCTTAATGTTAAGATTTCACCCCATTGTAAAAACTATTGTGGTGCAATTAATATTTTGCATTCTCTTAATTCTACTTATATGTTAAGAAAAAAAAAAAAAAGGAAGGAGCGAAGAGGAATGAGCTGTGCAAGTGTTTGCAGAACCAACTTGAGTCCTCCTTGAAGGAAAAACCCAGGTTCTCTCCAGCTCCCAGGGAATCAAAAGAGTTGTGAATAAGAAAAGAAACAAAAGCAAAAGTGGAAAAAAAAATCAGATTTGGCTGACTGTAGTGTGTAAAGCTCATGATGTGTTCCAGTTTTCCTCTGTCTTAATGGTAAGAAATTGCACTCAATCAGAGGTAGCCCTGGACAACTGGTTTACTTTCTCTGTGGAGAATGTGTTAAAACACCTAACCTTTTGTGCTCAACAAGAATGTAAGCAAAGTCAGCACAGTGTCTTTCTGCTACTGTATTTGTACTGTATTTGTATTCCTGTACTGTTGTTACCTCTTCTCTAGTTCCTCCAGCAAACCAACCAACAAGCAGGCCATGTACAGAGTTCTGTAACAACACCAGCCCTTTAAGGTTAAACAGTTCAAGAAAAAGAGAGAGAGAGAGAGAGAGAGAGAGAGAGAGAGAGAGAGAGAGAGAGAGAGAGAAATTGAATCAAGAGCCACATGGCCTGACCAAAGGAACTTTGAGCTAAGAGAAACTGACCAAAGGAAAAGTACCAGACATAGCCAATAGTGGGAGGGGCCAAATCACGCAATTGTATTTCGAGGAGGTTAGATAAAAATACAGGAAGCCCCCTTCCCCAAAAATATGTATTGTTGTTTATTGTCTGTTGTAAATCAATGTCTGTGTGCAGGTTTAAAGCTATCAAATTGCCTCTATTCCAATATTGCACTCCCTGAACTGCTATTCTCACAATGTTTTAAGTTTCCTATGTTTAGTAAATTGTTGCATCTTATCTTTGAGACAAAAGCAACTAAAAGAGTCTGAAGTAGGTGCAGTATCTGAATGTTTGATATCAACAGGAGTGTCTAGATAAAGGAGGGTGAGAAAACAAAGAAAGGACCTGAACATCTAAGATCAAGTTAACTAAAAAGTTGTGGTAACAAGTATTAAAAATAACTTTAACCTTTAATTTATTCCAAGTTCTAATAGCTATGCTAGTTGTGTTTAACTGTTTGAATGTAGGGGCACAATCTAAGAAACACAACTAAATAAGCCTCTGTCACTAATCTGTATTATGTTCCAACAAAATGTCCAGCATTGTGTCTGTGACCACATGAGAAACAGCCCCCTGGATCAGGCCGTGGGCCCATCTGGTCCAGCTTCTTGTATCTCACAGCAGCTCCGCCGGATGCCCCAGGGAGCACACCTAGTGGCAGGAGACTTGCATCCTGGTGCCCTCCCTTGCATCTCACATAGCCCATTTCTAAAATCAGGAGGGTGCACATACACATGATGGCTTGTGGCCCGTGATGGATTTTCCTCCAGAAACTTGTCCGGTTCCCTTTTGAAGGCATCCAGGCCAGATGCCGTCACCACATCCTGTGGCGGGGAGTTCCACAGACCTACCACACACGGAGTGAACAAATATTTTCTTTTGTCTGTCCTAGCTCATCTCTCCCCACACTCAATTTTGAGTGGATGTCCCCTGGTTCTGGTGTTATGTGAGAGTGCACGGAGAGTATCTCTCTGTCCACTTTCTCCTCCCCATGCATGATTTTGTATGTCTCAATCATGTTCCCCCTCAGGTGTCTCTTTGCTGGGCTAAGGGAGCTCAGGCGCTGTGGCCTTTCCTCATAGGGGAGGTGCCCCCAGCCCAGCAATCACCTTAGTTGCTCTCTTTTGTACCTTTTCCATTTCCAATATCTCCTTTTGAGATGTCTCAAATGTGTTCCAAAGAAAGTGTACCCTGAAATTCACTGCTTAAGAAACCACATTGACCCCTTGAGTATGTGTTTTGCTTTGCTAACTTTTCTTTTCTGCTTTATACTCAGAAATCATGAGTGCTTTACCATTATCATCTGCAGTGAGCTCCAAAGCAGGGTCAGTGCAGCTAACTCCAACCAACACATCCACTGGACAAGCTCACGCAAGTCCAGCACTACATGGACCTAACTTCCAACCAACGATGGTTCAGACCTGAAGATGGTTCCTGCCTGTGCTCCTCTGGACTGAGACAAATGGTGGAGGCAACTTGGCTGTGAAAGAGACTTCAACCTGTGTGCACCCACTGAAAGAAGCGAGGGCAAGATCGAAGATACACCAGTCCCTCGCCATACATCCCCAGATGGAGATTCAACATGGGAGGTACCAACTTGTCAGGTCCCTGACTACACACAACGTCGCCTAGAAGACAGCTGCTGGAAGATGAAGAACACCTTGCTCACCTGATGCTGAAAGATATGTTGGAGTTGGACCTGCTGAAGGGACTCATGGCAGATAAATAATGAGCTGTTATGAGCATGTATGATTTCTTTGGATGAAGCTGTTTTAATGTAGTATTTTTATTTTCTATTCATTCTATTATTTTCCATTGTATCTTCAGTTTGTGTTTGCTTTCCTGAATGCAATTTCAGTAACTTCTGTATTTTGTACCAAAACATTGGATTATACCTGTATTTAGCATTAACTTAGGTAAACCTCACTTGAAAGTTGCTAGACAGGCTCTGGCACCAAAGGGCTAATATGCATTTTAGCTGACACTACTGGCCCTGTTTACCTACATCCTGGGTGATTAAGGGAATTCCCTCCATTCATACCCTGACTTTCACATTTATCTCCAAACATTCTGCCTACATGTAAGCAACCTTTCAATATCCTTAAAAACGAAGAGAGTTTGGCTAGCAAACAGTTACTCTCCTGAGCACCCAAACATAGAGTCACTCTCCAGGGTGTACAGGCTGCTCACAGACCAGACACCCAGACAAGTAGCTATGTTTGCACTTTAAATTCACTCTTTGCCCTTGTGTATTCAGAATGCCCTGTAGAAAGTGAACTAAAACTACACCACCCTGGTATACCTAAAAGTGTTCTGGATTTATGATTCCTATCAAAGTAAAATGTGTGTTGATGTATTTTTTGTTTTGTTCAGCCCAAGTTTACCAAGCTAATTTGACTTTCTGTTTACCTTGTTGTTTATCAGGAGGGAAAACTGATACCAATATGCCCAGCTCACAATATGGAAATATCCCAAGATGCCCAGTTCACCGATAAGGCTCTTCTCTGACCAAAAGCCAGCATCTAAAATTCCTCTTAGAGAACAGGCTAACTGTGGTATAGATTCACAAGGGTAAACAGAAAGTCATAAACAAGAGCCATAAACTAATAAAAGGGATGCATAGAGTACCAGATCCTTTGTAATGGATATCTCTGTAAACAAATTGCCGATGTGTATCGAATTGCCCTCCTGAACATCCTGAGGATCAAGATGTTGATCTGATAACCAAGCCAAATGTTTGTGGGAC
The DNA here is from genome assembly GCF_035046505.1 of Tiliqua scincoides. Taxonomy (NCBI): domain Eukaryota; kingdom Metazoa; phylum Chordata; class Lepidosauria; order Squamata; family Scincidae; genus Tiliqua; species Tiliqua scincoides. The sequence goes on along the minus strand of NC_089827.1, from coordinate 77,981,962 downwards.
TGTTGGTCTGTTATTTTTCCCATGCTTGCCATGGATGTGTTTTGCTCTCTTTGTGTGCTCTTTTGTCCCTCCTCCCCTACCTAGTCTACCCTATAAAACCAGCATCATTATAATTGTTCGGGGTCTCTCCACGTGTGTGTGTGTGTGTTTGTGGAGGGTCCCGTTTGCAAACGAGAGTAAACGTAAGAAGTCCTTTGAATTCTCCTGTCGCCTGTTTGATTGCCTCTCCAAAATCCAAAGAATCGTGTGTGTGTTCATTCGGAAACACTCGACTGCTTTTTATTGCTACTATGACATAAAAGCAAAACAGTGAACAAAGGGCATAAATAATGATAAACAGTTGCTTTGCAAAAAAGACCAATGCCAGCTGCATTCTCAGAAAGCATTAATGCTGGCCAATGTCTCTCAATAAAGAGATATTCCTGAATGAATGAATGAATGAATGAATGAATAGTGAGCAACATGCTTGGCCTGTACCTAATACAAACAGGCTGCCATAGAAACCAATGCTATATGTCTTGACCAAAAAGGGATAAATACCCCATTGCTCTGGTGTGTGAGCACAAGCAACTAAATGTGAGACATTCTGGAGATGTAACTCCTTGGGGCTTGCCACAGCCAGGGGTGTGCCCCAAACTCCTGCCACATGAAGTGTCTTTTCCAATTTGCATATCGGTACTACACCTGCAAGCATGAGGACAAAAAGGAGTTCTTCAATAGTAACACTGTGCAAGGGCTGTGAGACTGAAAAAAAAACAACCAACACTACATCCAACCCAACATCCCTTCCTCCTTAATGGAGTCTGATCACTCTCACCTGTTTCATGGCTTTGTTTGGTTCCCTAGGGAACAGAATTCTAGGACAATCTAGAAATAATTGATACCCTTTAGGTCAACAGCAATCTGTTCCATACCAAAACTCAAGATGAAATGGTACCATTAAATTTTCTACTTTTGTGGATTTCCAGAGGCTGCTGTTTTGAATAAAAACTACGGCTTTAATGCTTGATTTATTTTGGTTGCAATGAATGGATTCTAGACTTTGCACTTGACCCCCACCCTCCTCCAGAATGTCTCCAAAATACTCCCATCTGTAATACAATGGCATGCTTAGTATTTGCTTGCAAACAACCACCACCTCACATTAATTGGGCCCTAGGATGAAGAAACCAGCAAGATGAACTCATTATTCATATTGCATCCACATACTGCTCCCTTTTCTTCTCTTCAGCAGGTCACAATCAAACTAAGCACAACCAGCTATATTTTATGGCCTGCCAGGTCCTTGACAGTTTGTGCTTTTGCAATCCTAGTTAGGCTATAAAACAGGTGACTTAATAAATTCCTTAGTGAGCCACCACACATGGTTGCTGGATGTGTTTGCCTTGATGGGGCACAAGTTGTGCAATTTATACTACCAGCTACGATTTGCCTTTGGTTATACATGGACAAAGCAGTCACACATTTGCGAGTTCATAGCCCATCCCAAAGTGGATCACTCCAGTCAGGACAAATGTCATCTCTCCATTTCACACATCAAGCTAACAACTGAAATTCATAACAGAGTAGGCAGCTGTTTGAAGCTGACATTCAACGCACTCATCTCTATACACAGACTGACATGTGAAGAATTGTACAAGCCTATTTCAAGCTGCATGTGGGCAGCCACCACATTTTATTGTAACAGCACAGTAATGCTGCATTATTCACAAGCTTTCTTTCTGCCTTTAATGTTCTTGCCAAAGTTGTGAGGAAAGCAAACTGTACAAGGCTGGGTTAAATTAATAATAGAATACTCTGCTTCAATAGAATTTGGCAGGGCATTTGAAAACTACTGTATTTTTTTAATATGTCCAGCTGGAGCAAGGCTATCCCACCCTGTTTGCATCTTTATTTAGTTAGTGCTTACTAACCTGCATGAGTTCATTGCTATCAATGAGGTTGTCTTCCAGCATCTCTTGGGTTAATTTTCCCATGGTGCCATAGAATTCATCTGCAGTTTCACAGCCATCTATCTGCCTGCATCACAACACAGATATTTCCATCATCTAAACAGCATGCTACAATCAGAGTCAGTGCATAGCAGGTCACGTCTGTTATAGAAAAAAAGCCTCTATTCAAGCAGCTCAATACTAATGAAATAAAGGACAGATATTCACAAATGTACAAGTGGACCACAGGATAGTTTTTCACTGTATTCAGCTACACTTCAGCAACAAGCTACATTCAAAATGAAAGAACAAAATCTTAGGAATGTCTAACTTGAAAATAGTCCAAGTTGTCCAACAAAGTATATTCTTTTGGTACAGGGGAGGCCAACCTTCCAACTTTAGGGCTCCTGGACCCATGAAGACAAAAATTCAACAGGTGTAGCTTGCTATCTCATATATGACAAAATGCACATGCTGAAATTCCCACCTCCACAAAGTGCAATCCTATGCACGTTTACTCAGAAGTAAGACCCACTATGCTCAGTGGCACTTATTACTTCCTAGTAACTGTTACTAGGACTATGGATTCTCAGCATCTTTTACTTTCACCCTGTGTTAACTACAGCAGGTATCAGCTATCAGCAATTATCAATGAACTACGAGCAAACTGATCAGGTATGCTGGGAACAGAGAGCAAATCCAGTACACTGAGCAGGATGGAGGAGGGATGGGTTACCATATGTTTGATAGGATTTAAAAGCAGAGGAAGAGTAACTGTTCCTTTTTTCTCCAGCACAGTGTATTTTTTTTTAATAGTGACTATTCCTGGTGGTGTTCTGCATCGTTTTAGAGTATGAGCCCTTTTGGGATAGGGAACAATTATTTGATTTTTGTGTGTTGAACTACTTTGTAAATTTTTTTTTACAATATTCATACAATTAAATTTTATTTAAGAATAAATATTCTTAATAATAATAACAATGACTTAAGCAAAGGAAAGAAGAGACAGGTCTAGTTTCCGCTCAGTGATTTCCTTAACTTAGTGCCTGTTCTAACTGCAGTGGAACCTTCTGTTATCAAGAAGCACGTGAGAAAATGGGGCCCCAAAACTACACAATGGAAAAGAATTAGCTGTTTATCTTAAAAAGACAGCTGGATCGCAAACATCTCCACAAACATACACTCTCAAGATTACTCAAGTTTGGATTCAAAACTTTCAAGACAGTGTAACTGTATATTTACAAAGCTCCAGTGCAGTGAGAGAACAGTGTTTGAAGTCCTTCTGCCCTTCTTTTGACTTCCACAGAGGAATTTTTTTCTTTCCAAGCATCTATTTTTCTTAGATAGCATCGGATTGATCTTTAGACAGCTGAACTCCTTAGGGTGCTCTTAGGAGGTCAAAGAAAGGGCAGCAAGCCAGTGATTCAAGGTAACAATACATAAGTCTTAAAGGAAACAAAGAACAAAGTGTTACTTAGAGTTTATGCTGCATCCTCCATTTCATCTTGCTAGTTTACTCTATGAACCATAATGCTAGATTTCTGAAGGTAAGCAACAGCTTGATGGCTGCTCTGACAATGGCCTGTTGAATAAACAGCAGACTGACTTTGGTAATTAACATAATTTCTCTCATTAGTTATCGAAGGAGGATGAAACCCTTCTTGGACACTCAAACCTAAGTCTTAATTTTTTCCAGAAGCAGCAAAGATTCTTCTTTCATTTGACTGCCAGCAGCCAAAGATGTGCAAGTTTAAACACAGTTAAAACCTTGAAAATGTTAAGGACAAGCTATAAACTGAATAAAGAAGTACTTTATTATTTATTTTTCCCAATTTTATACTACCCTTCCTGCAAGGACCTCAGGGTGGTGTACAAGGTTCCTTCCCTCCTTTTTGGCCTCACAACCCTGTGAGGTAGGTGAAGCAGAGAGAGTGACTGATCCCAGGTCACCAAGGAAGTTTCATAGCTGAGTAAAGATTTGAGCAGGAATCTTCCAGGTCTAAGTCCAACTCCTGAACCACTGCACCAGCCTGACTCAAAAGACTTATAAAAGACTTTACTGCAGGAAAAGTATAAAACTTTTATTTTATAAAAGAAGAGAAAGTGTGGCACAGCCAGATTAAAGCCATTTTTAATGTATTCTCAACCAGTAATCAGTATGCCAACTTACTTTACCTCAATATATTAGTTTAATATAAAGTTGGCCTACATCTTACACAAGGCCTGACCTGACAATGGCTGGTAAGTTTAAGATTGGGCTTTAAGTCATATGGCAAAGAAGTCCCATTTATTTAAATGAGATCTGAATAAGGGAAAATCACCAGGATTGTGCCTGGTGTAATTACATGCACACCACTAGCAGATCCAAAGAAATACATCCTGACTTGAAATGTCAAGGCATTTCAGGATTCTGTGAATCTTCACTGCCTGGAATGGCAACCTCCTCTTGATCTCTAACAACATAGTACAGGAAAGGAATTATCCACTGCACTACCTCATGTTGGGGGACAATGACTGGAATACTGGATTTGGGTATTTTAAACACAGACAGAGTTATAAATTATTTCTCCAAATGCAAAATACAAAACAAAATCTACTGCAGAAATGTATTTTTATTATGATAAAATTTATGTCGTGATCTATGGGTATTATCATCAGTACTAAATTTAATTTTTTGAAAGCAGATTTTATTTACTAGCTGTTTTTCCTTTTTATTCCAGGGTCAATTTCTGCATCCAAATGCCCTTGTAGGAAGGGAAAAAATGTGGGTGTCAGAAGAAAAGATCAGAAGCAACCACAAAAATCAAACAAAGCATTTTCCAGCTGAATTAACAGGCTTCTGCTTACAATTACCCTTGAAGTCAATGACAAAAACTTGTTAATTCTGTGAGGACAGGGTCTTTTGTTTTGAATGTAACTAATTGGGAAAAGAAGTTGAGTTGTTCAAAGTATCCTTTTAAGAAAACAAAACATATGTAAATCTGAACACGTTTACTTGGTAATTTGTTTGAGAGCTTTTCATGTTCCCCGAAAGAGATGGAACTGATCTTCAAAGTCCGAACTATAAGCTTTTCAAATCAACTGGTAGTCACTAGAATATTTATTAGTATTGTACCAACAGACCATACTTTTCCATCCCCTTAAATATAGGAGATATTTAAGAAAATAAAGGAGATAATTAGCAGATTGTTACTTAAGCTTTCATGATTGATTTATTGACAGGTTGTGGTGCAAATACTATGCCATTTCCATTTGTGGGGGGGGGGGGGTTTGTGCCCCATCAGATATGGATGTGGAGATTGTTGCTCCAGTGCTTGTTACTATGCACAAATGGCCATGTTAACCTTCTGCGCAATGGTTTGTCTCCTTGTGGTTCTATTAACCACTGAAAGGAGCAATTCAGCTCCTGGCACTTGTCTTACACACAGCTCTGCCATTGCACTGGTCTGGGAAATGGATCAGGGAAAGAAAAAAGACAGACATGGGGGGGACAGTTCTATAAAAGGAAGGGGAACAGAATATTTAACACTTTAAAACCACTTCAAAAAGCACTTTGTCCAAGTACACATAAAGTGTGGAAATCTTGAAGCATAGTAGAAAAGTATACTTACTCTCCTAGCTTTGCCCAAATAGCCAGTGCTACTCTCAGTATAATTTCTGACCCTTCAAAGAAGACAGAATCCCAAATTTTTAGAACTGTATGATTTGGAAGACATGTAGCAAACAGGGTCAAGAACCACTGCATTGTGAAAACATTTGTTAGTGGGGGTTCATAACCACCTGAAACAAACAAAAACACCACACTGAAAGTCATCTACAGTTTTTCCTTAAAGGTGTTTTTCTTAATCCAGCAAAAAGGGGGGGAAAATACAGCACCATGTTTCTAAATCCACCCTTTGCAGGGACAAAAGAAGAGCAGGAAACTGCCCTGATTCCTGTTAGTTTTGCATCTATATACCTGCTTTCACTAGCTGGTTCATCTCATTATTCTCGCCTTTCTTCTTCCTTCCTGTGTTGCCTCCTTCACTGTCTACACTACAAGATCCTCATGGCACTCATCAGTGAAGATCCAAAGATGCTGAACTAACAAAACCAACATAGGGCCCAATCCTGTCCAACTTTCCAGCACTGGTGCAGCTGCAGTGCAACCCCGAGGTAAGGGAACCTCTGTGACTGTCTCGCCAACACAGGAAGCAGGGCATACCCCATTGGCACAACAGCACCTGCACTGGAAAATTGGATAGGACTGGGCCCACAGACCACAAAGAAAAAGCCATCCACTCTCTCTCTAAAATTTCTGGCACTGCTGGTCTAATTGCTTATTGGGTTTTAAAGACTCTTGTTTGTTCATCTTGCCTCAAACATTATTTAAAGTCACAGTAATGGTTTCACTTCATGAGCAGGGAAACCAATTGCATGGCATTTGTACAGAAACCTACCTCCACCTTCTCTGTTGGCAGCCCTCTGAAGAGCATCCAAATGCTGGGAGAGCTCAGGAAGGTTCATCCTGAGGAGGTCTCGGAACACAGCCATGTCCACAGACAGTGCTCGAAGGTTGTTGACAAAATAGCTGTCTGGCAGCACTTTATCTATTAAGTAAATCATGATCTGAAAATAAAGTAGAAAAAGGCAATAATTACAAAGTGCCATATATACCTAATGGAGTACAATACACCTATTTTTTCTTTTAAAAATATATTTATTCTTAAAATCTAAAATTACAAATGAAGTGCAATATAAAAACATAAAACAATTTATGCCAAAGGTAACAAGCATGCATTCCAAGATCTAATAAGATACTGCTTAAGTCAGGAGTGTCCTGTGGGTCAAATATGGCCTGCAGAAGCTCTTTATCCAGCCCTTGTGATAATTGGGCTCTCCCAGCACCAGAATCAGCTGCTCTCAGGTGCTGAGCTGCGAAGTGAAACACAGAAGTGTCGCTGCTGGAAGGGAGGCACTGGGACAGCCCAGTTATCATGTGGGCTACCCTGTCATTAGCAGCGCTTCTGCAAAGGCACCGGGAGGAAGAGATGGAAGGAAGCCTTAGAAGGAAAGGAACAGTGGGAAGGAGGTAGGCCAGGAGGGGTGAGAAAGGGAGAAGCTGACAAGGTGCTGAAAAAGCCCAATTATCGGCTTTATATTTTCTGAAAATTATACTTTCTCTTTCTCACTATGCAGCTAATGAGTTCCTAAGTGAGAACAAAGTGCTTATTTCTGGTCTTCACCAGGTTAATGATGTCACTTCCTGCTTAATTACATCACTTCCAGCCCTCAGTAGGTACCATGATTGCTATCTAACCTACTGTATGAAACGGGTTTGACACCCCTGACTTAAGTCATATATAATTCTATGAACTACTCATGTAACATATCCATCTACCTACTTGATCCACAATTGGAAAAATTTATCAATACGGTTCATATTCTTATGTTATACCCTTATATAGATCTTGATTCCATTTATGTCAATGAACTGTTTTTCTGAAACGTCCAATGAAAATCCAATATAATCCAGAAAATACGGCCATATTTGGATTATATAGTATCAACTGAACTGTTACCTTTTCTCATGCCTCTTTTTCCCAACTTACTGGACGCCCAGAGGCTCAGTCCAAAGTACCGATGTCTACTTTGATCTTATTCAGTAATTTCCTATTCCTGTATGAAATCTGTCCCTTGTTGAATGAATTTGTTATCAATTGTTAACCATACAGGTCTATTTCAGAGGGGATGTAACATGACCGAGTTTTCTCTTTAACTGGTACCAAACTTTCAAAAGGGATTTTACTATAGGACTGAAGATAAATTATCTGTCATGGAAATCAGTTGTTTTTTATTTATCTGAATGTTTTTATTCATTGGTATATTTATCTGCCTCCCTAGGTTATAAATGCAGCTGCGAGCAAGTAAATTTACAAGTATATCAGTTCTCTGATCCAAGAGTTGGTGTGGCACAGGAGCTAAAAGACTAATAGCCCAATCCTATGCATCTCTACTCTGAAGTATATCCCACTGAGTTCAATGGAACCTTCTGCCAGGTAAGCATGTATAGAATTGCAGCCTACATTGCAACTTAGGAATCTCACCTCTGCCATGAATTTACTAAGTGGCCTTAGGCTAACCAATCCCTCTCAGCCTCAGTTGCAATATGGGGATAATATTTCTATACCTTACAGGGTTCATGTGAAGGATTACACCAATACAGTACTCAGGAAACTTTTGCACACTCAGAAAGTGCCAAACAACTGCTAAGAATTATCATCTCCAAGACAGAAATTGGCGTTATTATTTAAAACGACGACACACAGCATGCTGAGTTTTGTGGGGGTTTTAAAAGCTAATTTGAAGTCAACAACATGTAATGTGGTTAAAAACATGCTGAGTAGGCTTGACTCACTTTTAAAGCATCTCCCTCATTGCCTTCCATCACCTCCAGGATGAGAGCAGCCAGGATATTGAAGCCTTGACAATAGCCAACAGATTTGTTCCACCTTGCATAGGCTAGTAACACCCTCTTTAACACTACCCTGTCTTGCTCTGCCTCCTGGCCACAGTAGGAACTGCATCCAGTCCGATGAAGATCCTAAGGAAAGAAAAAGATGGTTGGAGCATCGAGTGCCAATAAGATTGGGTTCTAAAAGGGTGAGTAGGTACTACACCTTTTTCTCCATCTACCTACCACTCTCTTCTCAATGGTACAGCAGCCTTAAGAGGTGAAAAAAATGGTTGTTCATTTCGGTTCCACAGCAAAGTATGTTGTGACCATTGCACAAGCTCCACCAGCAAGTGTGCCCCCTGCACTGGCTAAGCCTAGACAGCATAACTGTATCAGTGAAGAACCCATTTTCTCAGTGTTTATTGAGACAGAAAAACACTTAGATGTGCTTCTTCTTGACATGCGATCACTTATTATTGCATTTTAGATTAATAAGTGAAGAAGTGAAACACGCAGCATTTGCATCAGAGTAGAAAACAAAATCCAAACCCAAACATCTTTATTTCCCACGAGTTACATTGTTTCAGAGGTTATAAACCATTAGTGAGGAACAGGCAAGCAGATGCAACATTAATTTTTAACGTCGAACTGTATGAACAAGATCCATAATTTACAGTTACCAATTAGGACAGTATTTTCAGAGAGATATCCAGGAAGACACACAGGCACTTTGCATCCATTATAAAACTGAGGCTGCTAATCCTATGCACAGTTTCCTGGGAGCAGGCCCTACTGAATACAATGCAACTTTCTTCTAAGTAGACATGCATACGATTGTGCTGTAAGGGCCCCAAAACAGATGCAATGTGAAAGTTCCTTGTTGTAGACCTACCACACTTTTGTTTTACTAATTAGCAAAAGGCTGCTTAGAAGAATGACATCCCCCCACTGCCTCTCCTACAAACTTGCTATGATACTTTCCATGGACAGGAGCAGACAGAAAGAGCTGATGTATCTGTCCTTTTTCCTTCACCACCACAACCACCACAGAACTAACAGCAGAAGGGGTTACTTAAATTGGGAAAAGAGCACAAAAGGGTTACTCCTTCCCAAAGGATCATGTGCAGAATATTCAAAGCAGCTCTATGCCACCTAAAATAAAAACCACTTGAGATCCTAATCACAGGTTTCTGGTTGGATCCTAAGGCATAGTTCTTACTAATGGGATAAACCAGTATCTGTCCTATGCTAGTTTGTTAGTGTCTGAGCTGTGTCTGAGCTGTGAGTGTCTGAGCTGTAGTTTGTTAGTGTCTGAACGGCCCGCTTGGAGGCAGGCTGTGCAGCATGGCCTTTCCCAGTATGAAGAGACACTTGGCCAACAGTCTGAGGCTAAGAGACAAAGAAGGAAGGCCCATAGCCAGGGAGACAGACCAGGGACAGACTGCACTTGCTCCCAGTGTGGAAGGGATTGTCGCTCCTGAATTGGCCTTTTCAGCCACACTAGACGCTGTTCCAGAACCACCTTTCAGAGCGCGATACCATAGTCTTTCGAGACTGAAGGTTGCCAACAGAGCTGAACCAGTTCACACTACAGGTCTGGGGGATGATATGAGGGAATTTTCTTCCTCACAGAAAGAACTCCCCATCCACATACGTCAAAAAGACTGGTTCCAACAGAACTTCGTTTTTTACTGTCTGGAAGAGCAAATCATCTTGAAATGTAACCCCTGCATAAGATGTGGGTTGACTGTATGTAGAATCCACTAACTTATCTGGGGGGAGCCCTATTTTGAATGTGATTCAATAGGCATTCAACCTAGTCAACCTGAATATACCATTAGTATACATGCTGGTGTTCTGCTTCATCAAAAAATCAGAGACTGGTAAACTCTAAGCAGCTGTTAGTCACTGACAAAATATTAAATAAATGATACAGGAAACCTTCAAAGAAAAGTCTGGATCAAACATGCTAATGGACTATTTTACATGTGTGAAATGGCCTTAAAATGGCTAACTGCACCATCCTAGGCATGTCTACTCGGAAGTAAGCTCCACTGAATTAAGTTGGATTTACTTCCAGGCAAGTGTATATAGGATTGCAACCTAAAGGTAAGTGCTAGGAATGCAGAAAAAAAACAAACAACTCAACTGTATTACTAAGGAGCATAATAATTCCATGAGTGGGTATTTTAAGGGGAATCTTTATTTAAAGTTTGTTTTGTCATTGTGGGAGCCTACGTGGAGAATCATGAACCTGCTTCTGCAAATGTTGAGCAGGACAATCTGGGAAATAAAGGTTTCACCGTTTCCTTCCTCTGTTTGCTCTGCCTCCTCTTATCAGTTGTTCAACATTCTGAGAACCAATCATATGAGCAAACACTATCTACAAAATGGAAAGTTAAGTGTGTCATTAACAGGAAAAATAAAGGAAACTGTGAGCAACAGCGAGGAGGAAATCAAGTTGTGACAATGTAGATCTAATATAGACACTTGTGAGAAATCAGTTTGGATAAACAGATGATGTATCTTTCATTGTTGCATGAACATGCAGGCCTGGAACCAAAGAACTACTTGACTAATTCTGTATGCCCCAAGGGGGATTTAAACTTGAAATTCTTAATCAGCAGTTCTTATCACCCTGCTGTATGGCAAACCTCTTCTGCACCTGTGAAAGGTTTGAAAAGCAGCCTGCAATACAGCAGGTGGGTGGGACATACCCAAGCTCTGGGGTGCCTCCAAGTGGCTCTTTGGATCCAACACACAAAATGTGATTACAGTGAACTCAACTGCCCAGTACCTTTACAATCTGAATACCCATGGAGTCATCATCAGGATTGCTTCTGTCATTGAAAGTGAAGCGCATAGTCTTATCCCAGTCAATCGCTATACTCCTTAAGTAGTGGTCTGCCAAGGTGAGCCAGACCTTAAAAGAGGTGGCAAACACAGTTTATTTAATAGACACTTTATGCATACCAATGTGTACAGATAATCTACCAGTTTAGTACATTTCAGTATCAATCCAGAAGCTTTATGTTGATGGATACACAGTTATTGGATCAATGTCTAATAGTAAAAAGAAATACGCAAGGCTTTCTGTTGAAGCCAGCAGTTCTGTATAACAAGAGAAACAGAAGTTACCATAATATACAGCTGCCCCTCGACTTAGGCTCATTTGACTTGTGTGAATTCATGCCTGAGAGGCATGTGTGAATACATGCCTGAGAGAAAAGCACAGAGAGAGAGAGAAAATACACAAGAATAGTCAAACTCAAAACAAACTTATGCTATCCCTTCCATATTAAATAGGAGATGCAAAGTACAATGAAGATACATCAAATGCTGGAGTGTGAATTCTATACACCCCTTTCTGGAACTGCCTTAAGAAACTTTGACCAGGAAGAAAAGGCTCTTTCCTCTCCCCTTCATCCTCACACTGTGCCTGTTGGACAGACTGAGTTGTGAAGCTTGAAGCTCCCTCCTCCCCTCTCTCTCCAGTCACTATGCCATCAACATCCTGGTTTCAGCCAAGTCACACCATCATTTAAACAAACCAGGATGTCAACCGACATCCTTTGCACTGAGTTCAGGAGGCGACTGTCCAGTCCAGGAGAGGCTGAGCTCATGGAAGAGAATGGGGAGCACTGTGGGTTGGAGTGAGGAGCATGAGGAATGGATCAACAGGGCAGGGCAGTGGGTTCACAGCAGGCAAAGCAGGAGTCAAGGACAATCAGACACAAGAACTTCAGAACCTTGGACAAGCCCCAAGGAGAAGGCCACTTGTTCTGACTAGAGCTTGGTGGTAACTGAGCTCTTCTATATTCTACAGGCCTGACAATCCCATCAGCTCCCCCCTCCCACTAGTTAGGGAAAGGAAAAGCTTAAAGGGCCAGCCCTTTGACCTGGAGCATGGCAGGCCAGCACCTCTCCACTGTCTCATCGGGAATGGTGTCTGCAATGGCAAACAGGGAGTGCAAGGCCCTTGGGGTAGAGATGCTCAATCCTCAATATCTACCCTGCAGGTTTCTATTCTGAGAAGTCTTTGGATGCTAGATTCAGGTTTAGGAGGTCTTTGGCAGCTGGACTCAGACTTAGACCCCAATCCTATCCATTCCCCCTCCACCAACACAGTAGTGCCAAAATGGCTACTGTTGCATCCTGCGGAGGGGGGGCAGTTGCGGAGATCCCTTCTGGGTAAGGAATCAATCATTCCCTTGCTGGGGGTCAGCCTCCATGGTATGAGGTGGTCTGCTCAGACCTGAGCTAGCTAAATATTTGGTGCAGGTCCACATGGATCCACGCCATGGAGTCGGGACTGGGAAGGGGGTTAAGACTTGGCTGCTGCTATTGGACCTGCCCACAATCTGCCCACCCCCAACCTCATCCTCCTCCACTGCTGCATCATTTCACCCTCCCCAACCCCTCCCGGCTCACCCGCCACCTTCAGCAGTGGGCAGTGGGAAGCAGCAGTGGACCACCGGCTCCAGTGGGAGGCTTCAACCTTCGCACTAGCATTTCGGCAGCACGCAACTGAATGCACGGCTAAAGCGCCTTTTACGACTGGCGCTTTACAGCAGTCAATGCCAATGGAAGAGGCGCACCGCCCAACCCAGGCAGGATTGGGCTGTTAGTGTCACCACAAACCCAAACCAGTATCTTTGCCTTGTGTGCTTTTATGGACTTTAGCAGGTCCTTCTTCAGCCGAGTCGTGCCCACATCACTGCTAGAGGTTGGATCACAACAGAATGGGGGGCAGAGCTTGGAGACTTCAAGCTGCATTCTGGACCAAAACAAACTACAGTTTGCTGGTCATGCAAACTGATCCTTTGACAGCCCAAAGCCTTTTATACACAATAACTATGTCAAGGGACTTGTCGTTTAAATTACTTTTCCACAAGAAATGCAGCTATCTGTGAGCAGAGCATGAAGCCCACTGTGTAAAAAATGCCAGATGGGACACATCTATTTTGTAGCATGTGAGTCACTGGGAAACCTTCCATGCTTCTCCTTCATTCAAGTGCCGTTCGCAACATTTAAGGGGCACATTTGGTCCTGCAGCTTGCTTCTTCATTTACCTGTCCAGGAAAGTGCTTCAACTTATGTGAATAAAAGACCAAAACAACAACAACAACAAAAACTGTCCACCAAATTCAATTGTGTAACTTTCAAATAGAAATGGTTGTATAGCTAATTATACTGGGCTAATTACACTGGGCTAATTTATAAGGTTTAGGTCAGGGGTTGGCAACCTGCTGCTCTAGAGCCACATGTGGCTCTTTCAGCTGTCTGCTGTGGCTCCTCTGGTGAAAGTGGCAAAGGGGGTGACAGGAGGCACCTGTGTTGGGAGGGCAGGCTGCTTCCCTCTGCCCCCTGAGCTCACTGCCCTCCTCTCCCTTCACCCCCACCTGCCCCGCATTGGTTTCCCTTCTCAATTTTGCCCGCTCTGCGGGCTTCAGCTCCCTGTTTTTCCCTTCCCCAACTCTCCAGCAGGCTCAGCCAATCAGCATCCAGCAGGCTCCTGGCTTTTTCTGTTGGAATGGCTCAGGGCCCTTCACTGGCTGACCACCAGCCAATCCTGAACCTCCCTCCTCCTCAGCCATTGCCAGCCCTTGCAGCCCGCCTTTCCCTGAGCAGGTCCCCACTCAGTGCAAGGAGAGGCTTTTCCTCCACAGCAGAGGAGACATGCTGTGTGTCTACTCAGTAGTAAGCCCCATTACAGCGGATGAAGCTTACTCCCAGGAAAGGGTGCCTGGGATGGCAGCCTTGGAGCCTGCTCAAGGACGGGTGAGTGGGAGCCTGCGCAGGTCTGTTCCAGAGTAAGCCCCGATGTAGTCCCTGGGCTACTCCCAGGAAGGTGTGGAGGGCTGTAGCCTCAGCCTCCTCCTGTACAGGTCTACTCACAAGTAAGCTGTAGTCAGTGGGACTTCCTCCCAGGAAGGTGTGGAGGGCTGTAGCCTGTGCAGGTCTACTCACAAGTAGTCAGTGAGGCTTCCTCCCAGGAAAGTGTGGAGAGGACTGCAACCTGAGAGCTCCAACCAACTTGTCTGCTCAGAAGTCCCATTGTAGTCAATGGGGCTTACTCCCAGGATAGTGTGGAGAGGGTTGCAGCCTAAGGGAGGGAGGGCAGGCAGGCAGGCAGGCAGGGCAGAACCTGGTCTGTGGCTGCCCCCCCCCAGCTCTGGCTTCTTCTCTTCCCCACCTCTGGAGTCTGTGTCCTTTTTTCCTTCCAGCAGGGTGCCTCTGGAAGGTGGGGGGAGTTCTTTAGTATCCATGTAAGATAAGCAGATGTCATAACTGCCATATGTATTGGAATCCTGGAAGATCTGGCAAGGAGGTAGATGTGGTGTCAGCAGTGGCCCCTTTAAGGGTAAGGCCTGGGCATCCAGCAGAGTGTGCTGCACAGCTGCAGCCACTTGAAGGCAATAGGGCCCTCAGAGATATAAGGAGCACCTGAGGCAGGAAGGGGGTGTGGGTTGTAGAAGTAGTGCAGGTTGGAGAGAAGACTGACTGGGCTTATTAACTTTGACTTGGATACTCTGACTGATTTGACTTACTTACTTTGGAATCTGACCTTGGACTGTGACTTGGCTTATTGACTTTGGACTCTGCCCTGGATGCTCTGACTGACTTTGTGTCTAACGGACTGCTGGAGACACTGGAGTCTGGTGTGTGGCTGCTGTGCCCAAGATCTGCTGAGGACCCAGGGTCTGCTGTAGTGACGGGAGGCTGCTGGCAGGCGAGAGGACCTCTGCAGGTTGAACAGGCGAGCTACCCTGGAGGTGGGGTCCAGCAGGAGTGCAGGGCAGAACCAGGGTCATTTGTTGGGGGAAAGAAGGGGAGCTAATTTGCTTAAAGTGGGCATAATTCTCCAGGCAGAGAATGGCCTTGGAATCAGGCAAAATGCCATCGAGGACCAGGCATCTGAAAACACAGGACAAGAATGTATGACAAAACTAACTAAAAGCTACAAGAGGGGGCTATATTATAAAAATGGGACCTATAAGAGCATAAAGCTAAAAAAAAAAAACAACTATATATGCAGTATTATCTTCATTTTAGATGTCAAAAGGGTTTTGTGGCTCCTGAGGTTTTTTTTCCTCCGGAAAACGGGTCCAAATGGCTCTTTGAGTGTTTAAGGTTGCTGACACCTGGTTTAGGTGAAACACCAAGCAAAGTAATTTTGTTTTAAAAATTTGCCATTTCCCAGTAACTATGTTTAACTTGGCATTACTACTCATATCCTCCACTGCTACACAATAGAAACGAGTATGTTTTCCAATCTGTTTCCCAATCCATATCTCCTCAGAAGTAAATTCCATGGTAGTCAATGGGGCTTACTCCTAGGTAAGTATGGACAGGACTGCAGCCTCAAATACATAACCTAAGTTCACCCTCTCCACTGCCTCATTCACACCCATCATACTTTTGTCTGGGATAGTTTCACTAGTGTATACTCCAGGGCATAAAAACTTCTGCAGGCCCTGACACCATTGGTGTAAAGTGCACTTTCACATCTTCACACTAGAGGCCAAATGCTTATCTGACTGTGACCTATCCACTCACTAAAATTCACATATCACTTTGTGCCTGCTCTCTCTCTCTCCCTCCCCCCCCACAATGTATTTTGTAAGGTGCCCAGCTCTACCTACCTTTCTCCTCCACTCCTTTGGTATCCCTGTTGCCAGCCGAGCCACTGCTTTGAGGGCATCATGCCACTAAAAGCAACCATCCAGACAAGGTTAATTATTCCAGTTCAGAGATGCAATTAGACATAAAATTAAATACCCATCCATCATTTATGTTCACTACCTTACAACCTACTTGTAGGCATGAAATACTTAAATACAAAATGAGATTATCCGATGGAAGAATGAAGAATGGGGGGGGAGCATTTTAATAATTCATATAACAGAAAATGCAAAAAAGCCCACTGATGTTAATGCTTTTGAATTCTTAGTCATACCAAACAACCTGCTGTTACAGAAAAGGAAACAGTTGTTAAGGTTTCCAAATGAAACCAATAAATTTGCACAAAAGCATATATTTTTCCTTCCCAGACCAAAGCAGACTGCAAATGTACTCAGAAGACACTATTCAGCCTTTCAAATCTAAAAGAAAAAAATAAATTACCTGCTGAAAGCCATTTTGACCTAGAGATGGCTCTAGGGTAAACTTCAACTTCGTGTCCACACCTGAGCAGTAAACAAAAAAAATCCTAAAATACTGATTTAGCCATTAAGAACATAAGAACAGCCCCACTGGATCAGGCCATAGGCCCATCTAGTCCAGCTTCCTGTATCTCACAGCGGCCCACCAAATGCCCCAGGGAGCACACCAGACAACAAGAGACCTCATTCTGGCGCCCTCCCTTGCATCTGGCATTCTGATGTAGCCCATTTCTAAAATCAGGAGGTTGCACATACACATCATGGCTTGTAACCCATAATGAATTTTTCCTCCAGAAACTTGTCCAATTCCCTTTTAAAGGCATCCAGGCCAGATGCCATCACCACATCCTGTGGCAAGGAGTTCCATAGAGCAACCATACGCTGAGTAAATATTTTATTTTGTGGGTCCTAACTCTCCCAACACTCAATTTTGAGAAACCATTACACTGAATAAACATTATCATACGAATGTGTAAAAAACATTAAGAGTCCTTTTTAAAATGCAAAATTAGATATTACTTTGTATTAGAGGCTTGATTGCACCTTTCCTGTGCAATTAGTGTCTGAAGAACAAGCCTTAAGTGCAACAAAGGTCAGTTTTGTTCCCTTCTCCTGCACAAGCATCATACCAGGATACTGCAAACAGGAGTTCTGTACATGTCTTCCAAGTCTTCAGCCAGCTGCCCCCTTCTACTTGTCCAAGTTGCACAAGCTCTGGAGTTCATACAGCCCGAATGTGCAAAGGGGAGAATTGACAAGGAATACAAGAAATGTACAGACCTCTCACTCCATTGCTTTGTCAGTGTGTGGGAGAGGGGGTGAGAAGCGGTAAACACTGCTGTGCCCCAAACACTGAGGAGATCCTTCAGGACACTGCATAGAAATTAACTCTAGTCTTAAGCAGCATCAACCCATTACATTTCTGCTTAAAGAAAATTTATTCTCTAGACGGGAACAAAAGTTATACTGTACAGGCGTGCAACACTTAACAACCTTCCCTTAATGATGGCTCACATATAGGATGTGTTCAAAGCACAATAAAGAGCCTGTTAATGAGGCAGTCAGGCCTCCCATAGCCTGCAGCAGAGTATTTGTTTACACAAAGAGGCTGTTAATGCAAAGAAGAGGCAATCTGTCTCCAGTAGCCCCTGCAGCCAGCTAGTGTCTGGTAGGGAGTGTCTGTTTACACAACAAAGGCACCAGATTGTGCTGAATGTTTGCTTACTGACCTAATCGCATAACAGTGGGGATCAGGTAACATATCCCCACCATTAAATGATGCACACCTGTACAGGCTAGGGAGGGGCAGCAGCAGAGTCAAGGTGAAGGGTACCTCAAATTCACCACCCCCTGCCACCTGCCCCTGATGCAAGCAACATGAGGTTGCTTCATGACTGGCCTGGCCATGACTCACACTTCGGGTGACAGGAGCAATGAAGTACAGCTGGTGTTTCAATATGTAATAGTGATCCCTGTCCAGAAATGCTTCAGCTAAGTCAGATCCAGCTTCTACTCCAAGTACTGCTAATTTCTCCAATTAGGTGTCCTGCAAAAATGCCACTTGCTGTGGGCTCTGAAAGCAGGGTGAGACACATGCAACAGTTGGGGGAGGGGGGAGGCAATGCCCTATTCATACACTAACGTCTCTAATCAGCAGAAACCTTTACAGTAATGTATTCATACCTGAAGAATAAAAACTATATTTACAAATAACACACGCACTTCAGATGATTTCTTCAAAATATTCAAATATGGTTTTTCAAAACATAGTTTTAATTTAGCAATGACAATGTATCAGCCCAATTCTAACCAATTTTCCTGTGCCAATGCAGCCATGCCAACAGGGTGCACGCTGCATTTGGGGGGGGGGGGGTAGTCATGGAAGTCTCCTCAAGGGAAGGGAACGTTACATTGCAGCTGCATCTGCATGGAAAGTTGGTTGGTTATGTCTGAGTACCACAATTAAAGTGGCTATTTCGATGCACTTCATCATAAACAGCATTTAGACTACAGTCCTAACCACAATTACTTAGACACAAGTCCCACAGAATTTAGGATTTTCTCCTAAAAACCAAGTAACAATATAATTCTTAGCATGCCTACTCAGGCCGTTGTGTACGGACTGCAGCCCAGTACTGAATTTGCAAAGAAACAGAATGCACAGTGTCAAGGTACCTAATTAAGATACATCTCTACGGAAAAGCTACTACCCCAGTCAGAACTAGATTGTGGATCCGTCACACCTTTTTCTTCATGAAGATTAAAATGGCTGAGCTGGTCTTAAGAACAAGAGGCTGTCTGTTTTTTGGCAAGCCTGCATTTACTATGAGAAGGAAACGCTCTGCAGACTCTATAGGTTGCATCCTGGGCGTCCACTATAAGCAGCATCTCTCCCACAGAAACAGTGTCGCTGTCCAAAACCGAGTGCTGAAATCAGGCCTGACAGATCCAGGCATCAAAGGAGGCATTTCTGGTGTGCCTTGAGGACCCAAAGCGAATTAAACGGTTTAAAATCCACACCGACTGTGCGTATGACGTTCTGAGGGGCTTCATAAAGATCTGAGCCTGTGTTTTCATTACTACCAGACCCGATTTCAGTTCTTTTCCAGGACACGAGGCTAAAGAAGAGGACAAGAGTGTGCCTGGTCGCTCGGATCTAGCAGGACATCCTGCGCTGGGACTTCAGGGCAGCGGACAGCAGATTTACTGCTGGGGATCTCTGCTCTGAATTCACACCAGCTCAGGCTGCAGTCCTTCCAGGAGAGTCATCTCTTGAGGACATGTGCACTCCAGGACCCCTCGGCACTCCATGCAGCCGGACGCTGGCCGAGGTGAGGACGAAGACCCTCCCGCGCTCTGCTGCCGACCCCCGGGGAAGGAGCCCCCTTGAGACCAAGTGCTGGACAGAGAGATGGGCCCAGTCCCACCCGACTTCCCGGCTCTGGGGTGGCCGCAGCGCAGCCCCCGGGAAGGGAAGACCCGTCCCCGACCTCCAGGAGGGCCCCGCGCCCCGCCGGCACAGGGACTGGGGCCGCTCCCTGCGTGCCACCCCGGCACGCGCAAGAGGGCGCCATCGGGCCGCGCCTCGCCTGGAGGGGTCCCGGAAGGGCCGCGCTGCCGCCCTCCCCCGCTGCTCACCGGGCTCCAAGGTGCAGAGCAGGCGCGGCGCGGCGCGCGAGATGCAGCTGCGCTTCCGCAGGACGCTGCTCAGCACGGCGCCCACGCCGCCCGCCGCGCTCGGCCTCTTCAGGCCGCGGCCCCCGCGCCGCAGCGCGCCCGCCGCCCGCTCCTGCCGCATGGCCCGCGCTGCCTCCCTGCCCTCCCGCCCGAGTGGGGCCTCTGCACTGCGGGCCGCGCGCAGCCCCTCCTCCGGCTCTGGCTCCACCCCCAGCCAGCCAGCCAGCCGGCGGGGGGGGGGAAAGGAGGGGCGGGCAGAAGGGGCCGCCCCACTGGCGCCCTGCAAGAGCCGCTCTTCTCCTCCAAGGGGCGCTCCAAGGCATCTCCAGGGGAGATCCCCAAACTGGCGAGCCCCCCAGTGCCTTCCCCCTCCCCCAGGCAACTGCCCTACTGACCAGGGGCCGGCGGTGGGGAGAGGCAGGTGGGGCAGCCCCCCCTGGCGTCCTTCGAAAAGCAGCACCGCCAGGTGAGGCAACCAAGCACCCTCAACCCTCCATCGGCAGTGGCGCTTTTCAAAGGACGCTGGTGGGGAGGCCCTGCCTCACCTGCCTCCCCACCCACCACACATCCCTCTGCTCCCCCCCTCCCTGGATCGGAAGAAAAGAGGCCAGGAAAAAGAGTGGAGAAGAGTTTGCCCCACCTCTCTCCTCCACACTTCCTCTTCCAATGGGGGGGGGGGGGCTGAGTGGGTTATTCAGTGAAGTGAAAACCCAGCAGACTGTGAAGAACTCCAAGAAGATCCCTTCACAGCTTAGAAAACAGGTGACTAAGCAGAGCAGTGGGAATATGATGGAGGATTAATTAACCTCAATCATAGGGATGGAGAAATGGACAGAGCAGCTTTCATCTCCTTATCATAGAACCCAGGGTCTTCCTGTGACACTTATTGGCAGCAGATGGGCAAAACAAAGCACTGTATGGAATTGACTGTCACTAGGTGTGGTGATGTTGCAACTAGCTCAGGTGGCCTTAAAAAGGTTCAGTACATTCAATGGGGATGACTATCCATGGCTGTACGCTGCTTCATGGTTCAAAGGCAGGTATGCCCCTGAGTAATAGCAGGAGAGGGCTACTGGCTCATTCCAATATTTGGGTGGCCAAACAAGATGCTGGACTGGATGGATCTTTGAACCAATCCAGCAGTGCTGCTCTTATGGCTCCCTGCTACACGTTCCCATATGAGGATACATGAGCCTTTCAAAAGCGCAGGCCCATATCACAGCTGACTTTTCAGGAGTTGCTTATTTCTGGCTCTGTGATGGGCTTCCTTTATATACAATACAGTCCAGAGGGTGGATTGAGATGACCACATGGAGCAGTGATTCAAACAGTGAAGCCATTTTAAGGTGGAATTTTGGGGTGCCAATCAGTTATGTGAACCTGGCTATTTCACACACCAGAATCACCCCCTATTGGTTAGGTCAGCCATTGCATGACCAGGATATGTCACAACATTCAAATAACTGGTCGTCACACCCAACACACAGCTATGGCACCTGCATTCCTGCAAGGAGACTTGCCTGAATCTACCATATTCTATTTACTGCACTGCTTGCTACCAGCTGATGACATCTGCACTTGTTCTGAACCCTCTTCCTGTTATAAACCACAGCAAGCACTGTAAAATGCTGAACTGAGCCTTCGATCAAGGTAAACAGAAAGGAGAAACATCCACTACAGCCTTTGGAGACTAATTTCAAGCAGGGTTTAGCCAGGCTATCACTATTGCTATCACTTTACATCACAGTGATTGCTCTCCATTTCTGCTGATCCAATTTAAGCTGATCAATCACCCAAGTCTGTAAAAAAAATTGTCATTAACTATACAGCAAATACAGTAGCGAGCATTTTTGCCCTATGTAAGCACCATACTTGTGGTGGGATGTAACAATAGCTTGCAACACTGCTCCTACACACCAGCAGGCCACTAAATAAATGGGGAACTAAACTTCCTGGTTCAAGATGTTCATTATGCTAGTATATTTGAGAAGGTAAGTAAAGGTCCTATCACTCCATTGTGAACAGTAAGCTCAGCTGTACAAACAGTAGACATTAGCCTTCATGTTGATTGTTGCAAGTTTTATTAGTTCTTGATTGGGATTTATTCTTGTAAAGCTTCTCCTAGTTGATTGTTGCTATTTATATGCAAAGTGCTGAATTAATGTTGTTTGTAAAGGTTACCATTCTGTGTTTTCCTGATAAGAGGTGGACAAAACAGGCACAAAGGATGGTTCTCAAGAGTGAAAGAAACTGTAGCTCAGTGATAGGGCATGTGTTTTACTTGCAAAAGGTTCATGCCTGGTCTCTCAAATTAGGGCTGGGAAAGACTCCAACCCAAAATGCCAGAGTTTTTACAGTCCGAGGAGGTGGTTCTGATCTCAACAGACCAATGGCATATGTTTATACAGGGAAGATTAAAGAATATTTATATACAAATCAACCAAAAGTCAACAGAAAGGCTAGAATAACCACACTGTAAAACTGATAGAATGACCACAGATGAGTCATGGTTCCACTTAGCAGCCTCAACAATGAAGACTGTATTAATTCTTAGACTGCAGATATTCGGTCTCTTTCTGTCACTCATAAATTTTCCATCAACCTTAGAAATGTTTGTGTTTCTTAGCACTATGGTTGTGTGTCATGTGACCTGACCAAGAAAAGGTGCTCTCAACTCTGTTCTGGACCTTCACTTCCTGCTGCTTCCAGCACTAGCCAGAGTGGATGATTTCAGCAAGCACAGCACTTGTTACAGGCCAGGGATGAGAAGAACACTTTGGAAGCTTTCCTGTTGCTCTCAGATGTGACTGTTTCCAGGTAACACAAACATTGATGCTGGCATACAATGCCAACTGCATAGTTAGTTGGCAACCTTCAGTCTCGAAAGACTATGGTATCGCGCTCTGAAAGGTGGTTCTGGAGCAGCGTCTAGTGTGGCTGAAAAGGCCGATTCGGGAGTGACAATCCCTTCCACATCGGGAGCAAGTGCAGTCTGTCCCTGGCCTGTCTCCCTGGCTATGGGCCTTCCTTCTTTGCCTCTTAGCCTCAGACTGTTGGCCAAGTGTCTCTTCAAACTGGGAAAGGCCATGTTGCACAGCCTGCCTCCAAGCGGGCCGCTCAGAGGCCAGGGTTTCCCACTTGTTGAGGTCCACTCCTAAGGCCTTCAGATCCCTCTTGCAGATGTCCTTGTATCGCAGCTGTGGTCTACCTGTAGGGCGCTTTCCTTGCACGAGTTCTCCATAGAGGAGATCCTTTGGGATCCACCCATCATCCATTCTCACGACATGACCAAGCCAACGCAGGCGTCTCTGTTTCAGTAGTGCATACATGCTAGGGATTCCAGCACGTTCCAGGACTGTGTTGTTTGAAACTTTGTCCTGCCAGGTGATGCCGAGAATACGTCGGAGGCAGCGCATGTGGAAAGCATTCAGTTTCCTCTCCTGTTGTGAGTGAAGAGTCCGTGACTCGCTGCAGTACAGAAGTGTACTCAGGACACAAGCTCTGTAGACCTGGATCTTGGTATGTTCCGTCAGCTTCTTGTTGGACCAGACTCTCTTTGTGAGTCTGGAAAACGTGGTAGCTGCTTTACCGATGCGTTTGTTTAGTTCGGTATCGAGAGAAAGAGTGTCGGAGATCGTTGAGCCAAGGTACACAAAGTCATGGACAACCTCCAGTTCATGCGCAGAGATTGTAATGCAGGGAGGTAAGTCCACATCCTGAACCATGACCTGTGTTTTCTTCAGGCTGATTGTCAGTCCAAAATCTTGGCAGGCCTTGCTAAAACGATCCATAAGCTGCTGGAGATCTTTGGCAGAGTGGGTAGTAATAGCTGCATCGTCGGCAAAAAGGAAGTCACGCAGACATTTCAGCTGGACTTTGGACTTTGCTCTCAGTCTGGAGAGGTTGAAGAGCTTTCCATCTGATCTGGTCCGGAGATAGATGCCTTCTGTTGTAGTTCCAAAGGCCTGCTTCAGCAGGACAGCGAAGAAGATCCCAAACAAGGTTGGTGCAAGAACACAGCCCTGCTTCATGCCGCTTCGGATGTCAAAGGGGTGTGATGTGGAGCCATCAAAGACAACAGTGCCCTTCATGTCCTTGTGGAAGGATCTGATGATGCTGAGGAGCCTGGGTGGACATCCAATCTTGGGGAGAATCTTGAAGAGGCCATCCCTGCTGACCAGGTCGAAAGCCTTCGTGAGATCTATGAAGGCTATAAAGAGTGGCTGTCGTTGTTCCCTGCATTTCTCCTGCAGTTGTCTAAGGGAGAATACCATATCAGTGGTGACCTGTTGGCTCGGAATCCACACTGTGATTCTGGATAAACGCTCTCTGCAAGTACCTGGAGCCTCTTTAGTGCAACTCGGGCAAACAACTTTCCTACAATGCTAAGGAGAGAGATGCCACGGTAGTTGTTGCAGTCACCCCTGTCACCTTTGTTCTTGTACACCGCGATGATGTTTGCATCCCTCATGTCTTGAGGTACTCCACCTTCTCTCCAGCAGAGACAAAGGATTTCATGCAGCTCAGTGATGATGATCTCTTTGCAGCACTTTAGGACTTCAGCAGGGATGCTGTCTTTTCCAGGTGCCTTGCCAAAGGCAAGGGAGTCCAGGGCCACGTGAAGTTCTTCTAGGGTTGGTTCACTGTCAAGCTCCTTCAGCACAGGCAGGCACTCAATGTTGTTCAGCGCTTCTTCGGTGACTACATTTTCTCTGGAATATAGCTCAGAGTAGTGCTGCACCCAGCATTCCATCTGCTGTGCCCGATCCTGGATGACCTCGCCTGTTGCAGATTTCAGAGGGGCAATTTTCTTCTGTGTTGGACCTAGGGCCTGCTTGATACCATCATACATCCCCTTGATGTTGCCCGTGTCAGCTGCTATCTGTATCTCGGAACAGAGCTGGAGCCAGTAGTCATTAGCACATCTACTGGCAGTCTGCTGGACTTTGCTGCGAGCACCTCGGAGGACCTGCAGGTTGCGCTCACTGGGACAGGCCTTGTATGCTGCTTGAGCTCTCCTCTTTTCCTCAATGACTGGTGTCAACTCCTCAGAGTGGGCTTCAAACCAGTCTGCTGTCTTGTTGGTCTTCTTGCCAAATATGGACAAGGCGGTGTTGTAAACGGCATTCTTGAAATGTTCCCATCTGTTGGATGCGTTTGCATCAACCGGGCCTGGAGAGATTTTATGATGACCTGGCCACCACTATCAAGAAGATCCCCATAAAAGAGCCATTGTTCATCCTCGGCGATTTCAACGCTAGAGTTGGTGCTGATAACAGTTCGTGGCCCACTTGCTTAGGTCGGTTTGGCACTGGGAAGATGAACGAAAATGGCCAACGCCTGCTAGAGTTTTGCTGTCATCACGGTCTCTGTGTCAGCAACACGTTCTTCAACACGAAGCCCCAACATAGAGTCTCTTGGAGACACCCAAGATCAAAGCACTGGCACCAGCTCGACCTGATTCTCACCAGAAGCTCCAGCCTTCCCAGCATCAAGATCACACGCAGCTATCAGGGTGCTGCCTGTGACACCGACCACTCGCTGGTGTGCAGCAGAGTGAAAATGCAAACAAAGCGACTGTATCACACGAAAAGGGAAGGAAGACCTCGCATTGATACGAGCAAGACCCGGGATCAGAGAAAAGTGGAGGAATTTGCACGAGCGCTTGAGGAATCTCTGCCAACTGCATACGTAAATGCCAAAGGCTTCTTTCATTTCTCAATTTCAACATGCTAAAGGCTGCTTCCGGTAATGTTCTGTGCTCACACCCCACTTCAATTCTGTAACAATATTATAGCTGCCATGCAACCAGCATGCTCCTTACGCCACTGTTAACATGCAGGACATTTTAGGTGACACAAACAAGTTTGCTGTGTGTCAGACGCCACACATATACAACATATACAACAATAAAAGGCTACTTTAATCCTATGCAATCCCTTGTTAGAAATATTACCCAATAAAGATAGGAAAGTACTGTAGTACTGCTTGGAAAATAGTTATCAATAATCCCTATATTCACAGCTCCTACTTGTAAATTGTTTAATAGATTATGTGCAAAGTATGCAATGTCTTATTGATCCACACTCTGAAATATTTTTTCTTGTCACCTAAATGTCATTATTTGCTTAGGAGCTGGTTTAAAGCAGCACTTTATACATGCTGATAGCCAGCTTAATTGGTCCAGACAGCTATGTCAGATACAATAAAGGTTTACTATCCAAGTCTAACAAGTGCAGCACCATTACACTATGTCTACAAAATGTATTATTAGGTCTAAGCAACAATGTGGGAATTCACAAATTACCTTTCAGCTCTGATTAATTGCAACAACCAGTTAGGAAAGATAAACACAACACCCTTCAACCTGGCCTAGGAAATATTTCTTTTAAATTACCTGCTTTAAGAATATTTACACAATCAGAAGATAAAAATTGCTGTGAGAAATCTTGGATTGAGTCACAAAACCCTTTTGATATGATGATGATGATGTGATGAAGCTAACAATTTTAGTCACTTTTATATGTGTAACACTTTTCACTTCACTGTTTTTGGTGCAGTGACTAGAATAGAAAATTGATATATCTGAAGGCTGCAGTTTCTGCCACAGCGGCTCTAGTCACACTGTGCTTGTTTGCCAAACAGCACAAGCAGTGATTTGATATACAAAAAAGATACCTCAGAGTAATCTTGAGTTCAAAAGAAATGGCTGGCATACTGCCAGCATATACCTTCTGATTCTACAGTGTCGTGATCAAGATTAGGACAGGGGGATAGGAATTTGAAAGCATTATATATAGTCATAGTGTAACTATGGGAATCTCAAAGGCAAATAGGAATGTTGTAACTATGAGTTAAATCCAGCCAATTTACACTTAATTTTGTGCTTGTTCTCCATCAGGATGTATCCAAATTCAAATCAGTTAGCACTTCCCAATTCACCATAAATCAGTACATTGCAAGTGTTAATGATCAAACAGCTGTTCCCTGCCCTGGAACTTCACAGTAACTGAGCTGTTTTCCTTTCATCATTCAGAACAAAGAGCCTGCAATTTTCTAAGATGAAAGCTTTAAGTATTATTTATAGAAGTCTCATATTTAGCTTTTTCTTGTTATTCATCATGCTTCACAGAACAACAGACACTTGACTATAATATCAAACAGGAGAGTGCCCACTAAACCATAGCAATGTGTATGGAAACATGGCCTATGGGTGGACAAGCCTTTACACACCGAGCATGGTTGCCTGAATGCTTGGAAAATGCATCTTTGCTTCATTAAGGACCTGATCCTATCTGGGCAGATCTCGGCAGCAGATCTCACCATCTCAATGAGACCTACTGGTGAGTAGACATGCATAGGATTACGGTGAAGTCCTGCATGGTCAATGCAGTTATTTCCAGAAAGTAGCTATGATGGTGGTTGGTCACATATAGACAACCACAGTCATAAGAACATAAGAACTGCCCCACTGGATCAGGCCATAGGCCCATCTAGTCCAGCTTCCTGTATCTCACAGCGGCCCACCAAATGCCCCAGGGAGCACACCAGATAACAAGAGACCTCATCCTGGTGCCCTCCCTTGCATCTGGCATTCTGACATAGCCCATTTCTAAAATCAGGAGGTTGCACATACACATCATGGCTTGTACCCCATAATGGATTTTTCCTCCAGAAACTTGTCCAATCCCCTTTTAAAGGCGTCCAGGCCAGATGCCATCACCACACCCTGTGGCAAGGAGTTCCACAGACCAACCACATGCTGAATAAAGACATTCTTGACCCTTTGCTCCCTGTTAAGGAGGCAGACTTTACCCCTTTTCCTTGGTGTGAGATATGTTAGTATCTCACACTTCTGCCTTTGAGATTCCCATAGTGAGATATGTTAGTATCTCACACTCTAGTAATGCAAACAACTTTCAAATGAGGATGAGACTGAAGTGGCAGTTATGTCACAAAGGCATGGGTGGCTACCGAAAAGGAGAAAACAGGGAATTGCCTTTGCCATCTCCTTGAGGAATGGGGTATTTGGAGGGTCATCTCCCAGGTGGCAGATCCCCCCAGCAATATTATTAAGTTCCTTTTCTTTCCATTGGTGCCTCCCCACTCATACTGGCAACATGGTTTAACTGGGGAAGGAAGGCAAATTTGCAGGTGTGCAGGACCATCGTGGGTTGTATCCAAACAAGTGGAAGGGAGCTCATAGAAGGGCTCCGCTGACAAGGCTGCATCAGCGATGGAAAGTGGGATAGGACTGGAATGTGTATATAATGTTAGGGTTGCTTCATATGTTACCATTTCATGGATACAGATATTCATGTATGAAGACACATGGAGATTTGTTTTGAGATCCCTGTATAAATCTGACAAGGAAGGGAAAAAAAGACCACAAAAGATCAGTTGCACTTTGCTCAGAGCAAACATATCCATGCACCCTTGGCAACTGATCTAGTGCATGTTTGTCGTACTCTAATATGTGAACTCAAACACACACAAAAAAAGGCATGGAAAACCACCATAAGTTAAGAACCAGAGCAGTGTCATCACTAGGATTCGTGTCACCCGGTTCAGGATACCAGTGCGTCACCCCCCATGCAGTGGGTGGGGCAACACCCCAGGTGGTGGGTGTGGTGATGTACCATGACTCTGCCCCCACTGGTTTTTTGGCAGTAGCTTTTGATATAACACAGATAGAATACATTCTGCATGAAGTTACGCATTGATTGATATATAACATGATGGTATTATTCTTCCAAACTGTGATTTTAGTGATTTGGTCACTAGTGGTGTCACACACACACACACACACACACACACACACACACACACACACACACACAGTGTGTCAACTTACTAACACCTTATTGCAGCAGTTCTCAAACTTTTAGCACTGGGACCCACTTTTTACAATGACAATCTGTCCAAGACCCACCAAAAGTGATGTCATGGTGGAAGTAACATCATCAGGCAAATTAAAATAAATAAGTATAAATAATTAAAGTAAAACAAATAATTAAATAAGCAGAAGCCAGCCTTGTTCCACCAAGTGAATTTCCTCTGTAGCCTGCCTGCAATAACACCCCCCCCCCCCGCAAAATCAGTAAGGTTTTCAGCCCTACCCAGTGCCCAGTTCAATTTAAGAACTTGTTTAAACCAGATCACTGTCAGGATCCACTTGGGTTTGCAAGTCTCAGAAAGGTTCACCTTATCAGCTGAAGCCTCTGTTTTGATCCTTTTTAGTGGAGGGGGGGCTGCCTTCTGCAGCATTTGTTGAGCTCCAGTTCCATCAGATCAGGACCATTCTGGTGGCTTCACATTCCCCTTTGCCTGGGCTGACCACCAGCCAAGGCACATTTGCTTACTCACAAGTAAACGTGACTCTGAGGCTTAGAGGCTTAGACTTTCCATAGGGCTCAATACATTCATCTGCTTGGAGGGAGGGACTTCCTTCTCATGTGTTTTTGGGGGCTGCATTCATTGGATCATAAGAACATAACATAAGAACATAAGAACAGCCCCACTGGATCAGGCCATAGGCCCATCTAGTCCAGCTTCCTGTATCTCACAGCGGCCCACCAAATGCCCCAGGGAGCACACCAGGTAACAAGAGACCTCATCCTGGTGCTCTCCCCTACATCTGGCATTCTGACTTAACCCATTCCTAAAATCAGGAGGTTGCGCATACACATCATGGCTTGTACCCCATAATGGATTTTTCCTCCAGAAACTCGTCCAATCCCTTTTTAAAGGCGTCTAGGCTAGACGCCAGCACCACATCCTGTGGCAAGGAGTTCCACAGACCGACCACGCGCTGAGTAAAGAAATATTTTCTTTTGTCTGTCCTAACCCGCCCAACACTCAATTTTAGTGGATGTCCCCTGGTTCTGGTATTATGTGAGAGTGTAAAGAGCATCTCCCTATCCACTCTGTCCATCCCCTGCATAATTTTGTATGTCTCAATCATGTCCCCCCTCAAGCGTCTCTTTTCTAGGCTGAAGAGGCCCAAACGCCGTAGCCTTTCCTCATAAGGAAGGTGCCCCAGCCCCGTAATCATCTTAGTTGCTCTCTTTTGCACCTTTTCCATTTCCACTATGTCTTTTTTGAGATGCGGCGACCAGAACTGGACACAATACTCCAGGTGTGGCCTTACCATCGATTTGTACAATGGCATTATAATACTAACCGTTTTGTTCTCAATACCCTTCCTAATGATCCCAAGCATAGAATTGGCCTTCTTCACTGCCGCCGCACATTGGGTCGACACTTTCATCGACCTGTCCACCACCACCCCAAGATCTCTCTCCTGATCTGTCACACACAGCTCAGAACCCATCAGCCTATATCTAAAGTTTTGATTTTTTGCCCCAATGTGCATGACTTTACACTTACTGACATTGAAGCGCATCTGCCATTTTGCTGCCCATTCTGCCAGTCTGGAGAGATCCTTCTGGAGCTCCTCACAATCACTTCTGGTCTTTACCACTCGGAAAAGTTTGGTGTCGTCTGCAAACTTAGCCACTTCACTGCTCAACCCTGTCTCCAGGTCATTTATGAAGAGGTTGAAAAGCACCGGTCCCAGGACAGATCCTTGGGGCACACCGCTTTTCACCTCTCTCCATTGTGAAAATTGCCCATTGACACCCACTCTCTGCTTCCTGGCCTCCAACCAGTTCTCAATCCACGAGAGGACCTGTCCTCTAATTCCCTGACTGTGGAGTTTTTTCAGTAGCCTTTGGTGAGGGACCGTGTCAAACGCCTTCTGAAAGTCCAGATATATAATGTCCACGGGTTCTCCCACATCCACATGCCTGTTGACCTTTTCAAAGAATTCTATAAGGTTTGTGAGGCAAGACTTACCCTTACAGAAGCCATGCTGACTCTCCCTCAGCAAGGCCTGTTCGTCAGGACCATTCTGATGAATGGTCTGATCAGGACCATTCTGGTGTTGTTGAATTCCTCTCAGCCTGCCCTTTCTGACGGACTAAGGGAAGTTTGCCTACTCGGGAGTAAACACACGATACAGCTCAGTTTCACTTTCCATAGGGCTTCATGCATTTTTTGTTCTTCGTTTTTTCACTATAACTTTTGATATAAAAGGAGATATTTCACTCTAGTTTTTTTGCATTGCATTCTGCTGGAAATTCTGCATCCAACATGGTATTACTCCTAAGCACTGCGATTCTAGCGTGACCCCCCCCAGTGCACGTCACCCCCCAGAGCGTGTCACCTGGTGCGGCCCGCACCACATGCACCCCCCTAGCAATGCCACTGAACCAGAGTGAACACTACCAGGCCAATGGCCAGGCTACATCTGCATCAATTATATTTGGGGAGTAAGTTATTTTGTCATCTTAGGACCAGCAAATACAGCAAAGACTGACAACACCTAATGTTTAGAGCAGGGCTTCTTAAGTTTTTTATGATTACAGACCCACACTGGATTGTGCAATGAGTCCCCAGACCTCCTTCGCCAGACTGTTGAAATGGTCATCACCACCAGTCCTGTTAGGTACTAGTAGAACTTCATAATATGTCAATATGGTACTTTACATATGGAAAGTTAGGAGCAGAACGCAACAACCGTATTGATAATGGTGACAGTCAAACTAATTTAACAACAATTTCTTTTATATTGTTGCAAGCTTGACTTCCATCATTTGATTCCCATACCCCCAAGGGATATGAATATCCCCAGTTAAGAACTCACGATTTAAAGCATGCAAAGTTCAGGCACTCGAAGTCAGAAATAAGTACAGCCTCCCAGAATCGGAGGCTTTGAGATTCCACACAGCTATTTCACTTAGATGTGGAAAACCACGCATAACTCTTCCTACCCATTTCCCCAGAAAGGGCCCTTTCTGGCATAGATCTTTTTAAGTTACATGCACTTGAAAGATCACTTTAGTGCAGTGTTCATGCATTTTCAGTTACTATACCTGAGGATAACACACTGCCATGCTGCATGTTAATGAAAAAGATACAAGACAAAGAATATTAGCTTTAGAAAGATGATGAAAGATAACCTACATTATAGTAGCATTATAGCGACACACATAACACGCATTATGTATCAAATATAGCAGAACTTGTGAAAATAAATAAGATTCAATCCTTTGCGCTCTTACTGGGAAGTGAAATCATTGAAACCTTATTTTCGTCTTCATTTGAAATCTTGATTTGCTGCTGAACAAACATGCATGGGATTGTGCTGTGTACAGATTGTGATGTGTACATTTAGACAATTCCTTTTAAAAACAAAACAAAAGTACAAGAACCTCTCTGTAAGTAGTCAGACATTTCAGAAGCAGATATTTAGTTCTAACCAAATCCATTTTAAAATAAGTCCATGCGTTGAAATTCTTTGAAAACAATAGGCTACAGAGCCTACAAAGCTAGCTTTGTATACATGATACATACACTGAACAGCCAATGCTTCAGTTCAGAATGGCACTTGCCTACCTCTTCTATCCACCCAGATAGTAACAGAAGCCAAACTATTTTTCACACCAAAACCAAAATAACTTAAAATTTTGCTTAACTTATTAACCAAAGTTGTTAACCAAAATAACTTAAAATTTTGAAAATGCTATTAACAGACACATGACATTTTGAAATAAATACATGCTACCCAGCGGTGCGCCCAAGCACACAGCAATACTTACGCTGCTTCTGTGAAACTGCTTGCAAACAGGCTGTCACAATATCACAGTTCTTCTGCACTTTGTGTGAAAGTCTGTCCTTCTGTTTCAGAAGGCGAAGCAATTTTGCAGACAGCACAAAAATTCTGTATTTCAACTCTCGTATCACCGTCATTAATTCACCAGTATCTATCAACAAAGAGAAAAAAGTTAGTCCATTGGTTACCTTGAGAATACATTTCTTGATATAATATGATATAATTGCAGTCCTATTCCTCCGAAAGGTCTTATCCTATAAGTTCATACTCTTGGGAAAATGTCATCCAACCCTCATTTGCAAGTTTGTAGTATGCCATAACTTAAGAAGCATGCCATGGAAAAATAACCAATAACAGCTTTTATCATTTATTTACAGTTCACAAATCTGCCCAAAAGCTCCCAAAGCACCATAGCAAAACCAAACATAGTTCATCACATCAATAATGTATAATCAAATCCAAAGAACAGCCAATTGATGAATAGGAATCTTTACACCTTAGAATGTTGTCTATAGCTCTATACATTTTTTTTTTACTTACTATTAATCTTGAGACACACATTCTCCGAAAATCCATTTTAAAAATAGTTTAAACTGTGTATTACTCTGTAAATATCCCCAAGTGGCATAAAAATGCTAAAGTGTTTGCAGAATTTGACTACAGTAAAACATTTGGTCATGATTGCCTATTATGAGGTAGTCATAAGAGGACTTGGTAAAGCTTTAAATTCTTCATTTATTTATTTATTGGATTTGTATTCCGCCTTTCTCCCTGGAGGGCACCCAAGGCAGCTAACAATCAAGTTAAAAAATACAAATAAACATTAAAATACAAAACACTTAAAAACAATTAAGATAAAATACATAGCAGCAGACTAAAAGCACGCAGTAAAAGACATAAATTATAAATTTATAAAAACAGCCCTTATAGTGCCTCGAAGGCTTTCCTGAATAAAAAAGACTTCAGGCCCTGCTGGAGCGTTAATAATGAGGAAGCTGCTCTCAATTCAAAGGGGAGGGAATTCCATAGTGCAGGTGCCACCACCGAAAAGGCCCTGTTTCTGGCCGCCATTCCCTTCACCACTCTCAATGACGGCACAACCAACATGGCCCCTTCTGGTGACTTTAGAGAACGGACCGAATTATATGGAAGAAGGCGGTCTCTCAAATACGCTGGTCCCAAGCCATTTAGGGCTTTAAAGGTCATAACCAGCACCTTGAATTCAGCCCGGAAACGAATGGGCAGCCAGTACAGCCTCCGGAGTAGTGGTGTGACGGAGTCAAACTGCCGACCCCCAGCAACTATCCAAGCCGCCACATTCTGCACTAGTTGTAGCTTCCGGACCGTCTTCAGGGGCAGCCCCACGTAAAGCGCATTACAATAATCTAATCTTGATGTCACTATGGCATGGACCACTGTGGCCAGATCCGCCTGAGACAGGTACGGCCACAGCTGGTGCACCAGCAGAAGCTGGGCAAAGGCACCCCTGGCCACAGCTGACACCTGGACATCCAGGAGGAGCTGCGAATCCAGGAAAACCCCCAAGCTGCGAATCTGCTCTTTCAGGGGGAGTGCAACCCCATTCAGAGCAGGGCGATAGTCCAGCACCCGCATCGTGGATTTCTGCACCAGGAGGACCTCTGTCTTGTCCGGATTTAATCTCAGCTTGTTCGCCCTCATCCAGATCCCAACTGCCTCCAGGCAATGCTCCAGGACAGAGACAGCCACCCTGGAGTCAGGTGGAAAGGAGAGATAGAGCTGAGTGTCATCAGCATACTGATGGCACCCAACTCCAAATCCCCAGATGACCTCTCCCAGCGGTTTCATGTAAATGTTAAACAACATAAGGGACAATATAAAACCCTGTGGCACCCCACACCTCAAGGGCCAGGGTGCCGAACAGGAGTCCCCCAGTACCACCATCTGGGACCAGGCGGCCAAGAAGGATCAGAACCACTGCAAAACTGTGCCCTCGATCCCCACCTTGGTCAACCACCCCAGAAGGACACCATGGTCAATGGTGACGAAAGCCACTGAGAGGTCCAAAAGGACTAGCAAGGATGCACTCCTTCTGTCCAGTCCTCAGCGTAGGTCATCCACCAAGGCAACCAAGGCCGTCTCCGTCCCAAAGCCAGGCCTGAAGCCAGATTGAAAGGGATCCAGATAATCCACTTCATCCAGGATCCTCTGGAGTTGAGACACCACCACCCACTCGATCACTTTACCCAGAAATGGGAGGTTCGAGACTGGCCGATAATTATCCAATATAGAGGGGTCCAGAGAGGGCTTTTTCAGGAGGGGGCAAACCACTTCATAAGTCATAAAGAAACAGATAAAAATATCTAACATACTGTTTACTTAGGACCCAATCCTATCCAACTTTCCAGCCCTGGTGCAGCCGTGCCAATGGGGTTTGCGCTGCATCTTGTGATGGGAGGGTAGTTATGGAAACCTCCACAAGGTAAGGGAACACTTGTTCCCTTGCCTAGGGGCTGAATTGCAGCTGCACCAGGGCTGGAAAGTTGGATAGGATTGGGCCCTTATAATGCTATCCTATGCATGTCTGTTTAGAAGTTAGTCTGAGTAAGTTCAATGGGACTTATTCCATCCCAAGTGAAAACAGGTTCACAAATTTGATGAAAGATTGGAGGTGTCTTTTTTTCCTGCTAAAAGCAGCTGCAGGGGAAGGGGTCATCTGGATTGGAGCCAAGATGGGAGGGCAGGGAGGTTGAACTGCTTTCCCCCTTCACTTCCAATCTAAATCCTTTCATCAGCTGCTATTAGTCACATTTTTCTCCAAGACACACAGGCATGCTGAGCTTTTGACATTCTTACCAAAGTTTTAGAGGGGATTAAAGCACTAAATGGAGACTATAATGGAACTGAATCGTGCACATATTGGAACCCTGCTACAGAGTTCTTCTTCACTATTTTAACATCGCAAACTTGCCCTTGACACTGAATACATTTTCTTTACATAACATGTATCCACGAGGTGCCCTCTAGTGGACAAAAGCAGGTGTCAGAGACCAGCCTGAATTTCTGTTCTAGGAACAGCTTGGTCAGTGTTTGGGAAATGAGCAAAACCAAATAAAAAAGAGTCCTATCTGTAATCAGTAACTGACAATAATAACTGCACTTAATGTAAGTGACCATTATGAACACTTAGTGCTGTGATAAAACTCTGGCCTTTTTGCTTCTGGGGAAGAAGCAAGGGCAGTAGAGGTTGATTGGAAGAAAACAGCTAAGGACAGGAGGAGGAGCATTCAACAGGATTGCAAAGAGCACACAGAAATGGGGAAGAGCCTCCAAGTCTCACTTTAATACCTCTTTGTAATAAGAAACTCACTGGAAAGGTCTTTAAAATTTCAATGCTAGGATAAGTTTCAATGTAACAGAAGATAAGAGGAGATCAAATGAAGTTGATCAGAAGGGCTGGCTGATACCCAAAGTCTTATTTGGGTGATTTGGTTAACTGAGTCAAGGACTAGAGATCAGAGGCTGGATGTCGAGGCTACATATGGGGAAACCTCCTAGAGTTCTTTCTTGAGTGAACAACTACCTAAGGCATGGTGATGATACATCTCAATAGTCCTCACAACCATGTAATGGAGGTCAGCATTATTATCCCTTGGGATACAGATGGCACACAGAGGCTGAAAGATAGTGTACAAAGCCATCTAATAAATGTATAGCTGAGGTGGGATATGAACCAGTGACTTTGTGATTCTGAAGCCTTAGCCACTACACCTTATTACAGTGTTTCTCAAACTGTGGGTCAGGACCCACTAGGTGGGTCGCAAGCCAATTTCAGGTGGGTCCCCATTCATTTCAATATTTTATTTTTAATATATTACATTGATGTGACTGCATTTGGGGAAATGTTACAGATCTGTACTTTTACTATATATATATGCTTTTAACAAAGATAGTCACTCCTGGGTAAGTGTGGGTAGGATTGCAGCCTAGGATTGTTAAAAATTTTCCTGCTTGATGATGTCACTTGGTCATGAGATCACTTCCAGCGGGTTCTGACAGATTTTCATTCTAAAAAGTGGGTCCCAACAGTAAATGCTTGAGAACCACTGCCTTATTAGATCATCTTATCTGAAACCATTCATTTCATAACTTGTTTTCTTTGTATGTTATATTCAGGTACAAAAGACTTGAAGACACCTACTCTTGTTTTCTGGTCACTCCTCACCTAATCTGCAGATAAGTTAAACTGCAGATACAGGATCCGAAGATACAGGTTGTAGTTTCTCCTGTGTTTTCAGGGAAGGAAAGTTTGGTTTAACCCATTCCTGCCCAGCCCACAGGTGTACATATTTGGTCCCTGTTGTGTATATGCAACATTGGACAGAAATGGCTTTTAAACATCTTTTTGCAGTGCACCAAACTCTGATCCAGGAATGATCTGAGCAATACCTTTCTTCCCTCCCACAATTTTTGGTGATTTTTGTGGTAAGCCTCTTAACGAGCACAGTATAATATCTATACATCAACATTCAGTAGGCAAAGCAGTATACCACATTTGTTAATAACTCCTTTTAGAGGTGGTAATAAAATATCATCACATGATAGTAATACAGGAATATGCCAAGTGCCACATATCATTAGTGACTATGACAGAACACCTGTAGGATTTACACACTCCCAAGAACATAATTATCACTAATGTAACTGCCAAGAAAAACACCCATTGCTGTTATAGTTATACTCAAGTGCAGAAAAAGAAAATACAGTGTTTTGAAGGAACTATTAATGATAAAGGTACTTTTCATGTCAGTAGAGGAGGCTGCCAGATCGTTCATCCATCTCACTATCAACTGACCAGCACCAGCTCTCAAAGCATTTCTGGTTTCCTAGCTCTGCTACCCAATATCCTTTGGTGGATATGCCAGAGATGGAACTCAGAGCCTTTTTCTGGGCTTCCTGGTTTACCCTTCCAAAGAATTATGCGTAAGAGTGACTGAATTAATGACCCTGCTAGTATTAGCACCACCCTTTAATCAACAAAGCTAACCATAAGAACATAAGAACAGCCCCACTGGATCAGGCCAAAGGCCAATCTAGTCCAGCTTCCTGTATCTCACAGGCCCACCAAATGCCCCAGGGAGCACACAAGACAGCAAGAGCCCTGCATTCTGGTGCCCTCCCTTGCATCTGGCATTCTGACATAGCCCATTTCTAAAATCAGGAGATTGCACATATGCATCATGGCTTGTAACCCGTAATGGATTTTTCCTCCAGAAACTTGTCCAATCCCCAGCAAGCTATAATTGTACTGACTGACCTTGGAGACCATAAGGGACACCAAGGTTTGACCTCATGGCCTGAAGATGTCAGTCTGCTTGCAAGATTTGATGGATGTAATCAGCTGAGAGGAAAGGAACTGTGACTGGGGATACCAAGTGCTCACACCTAAACTTGACTAGGAAACTAGACAAAGAGCATCTCTTAAGTGGTGGCTCTCTTATAGTTAGCAGGCAGACCACAACCGCCCTGTTTAGCCAAGCATAGTGTCTTTTTCAGTTGCTCTTTGCTATTATCTCTCTTGCTTTTTTTTTTATTGTGAGCTCTTTGGAGCAGGGAACCATCTTCTTCCTTTTGCTCTGTGAATGTTGTTTGCTGAAAAGTGGTATGTAAATATTCTAAATAAAGATAATCTGTATCATTAGCTATGCAAGTTCCAGTGTAACAAGCCAAGTCACGATGTCAATGTTGCAAGTATGAAAGTCAAGATGATATCATAGACTGATACACAGGCCTAAAATCATAATCCCTTGTAAAGAGTTACAGATTTGGCATCAGTTGTTGGCAGAGCTAAAGTTTTGCAGTGCATACTTGGAAGAATGAGGGAAAACAACAAGAGTGAAATAAGAGAAATATTTGCCCAATTTCACACCACTGTCTTCTAGCTTTGTTTTCCATCTCTGGCAACATCTGTGACCAGCCTGAAAGTAAGAAGGAGCAGCTGCAGTGGCTTCTCAGTAAACCCGGATGCCAGTTTTGCATGCCACAGCAGGACTACTCCAGGGACTTGGCAACAGAGAGCAGGAAGGAAGCACTGGAGGTGAGGCATCTTTTACCACTTGGCTTGCCAGCATCCTGCATGACAGGTGGGTCTGTGCACCGCTTAGAGAAGAGCAAACATGACACACAGTTCCAGTCACCTGACAAGCTGCTTGGAAGGAACAGGATTTAAGGAGGGTTTGGGGAGCTGCTCAGTCCCATCAGACCAACCATGCAGAATAGTGGGCACCAAAAGAGAGGGAAGCCTTCTCTTGGGCAGTCAGTGTCTGACTCAGTACAAGCACTTGAGGGGGCCAAAGAATGGAGCCATCAGTTCTGGAACTTGTCAAGAGCCCAAAGGTGGGTCATCCATGCGGATGTGCCTCTTGGCCTTCCTGCTGGAGGAACAGCCCAGTCCCATGCCTGTCTACTCAGAAGCAAGTCCCATCGTGTCCGATGGAACTTACTCCCTGGTAAGTGTACATAGAACTGCAGGCTGAGAGCCCAATGCTATGCATGTCTACTCAGAAGTAAGTGCCATTAGAGTCAATGGGGCTTACTCCCAGGAAAGTGTGGATAGGCTTGGGCTGTAAGGAAGGCTGCAATCCTACCCACACTTTCCTGAGAGTAAGCCCCACCGCACCCCACAGGACTTACTTCTGTGCCGGCGGCAGCTGCTGCGGGGACGGCCCCTCCAGCCCGCCGCCCCCTACCTTTCCGGGCCAGGTACTTCCTCTGGTGCCGCTGGCTGGGCGCGCGCTGCAGCTCCTGCAGGAAGCGGGACTCGCCCCGGCCCCCGGGCACGGCGTCGGAGGCCTCGGTGGAGCTGTCCAGGCCCCCGCCCCCGCCGCCGCGCCCCGCGCTGTACAGCTCCACCAGGAGGCCGCTCACCAGCGAGGAGGCGCGGCCGGCCCCGCTGCTCCGGGCCGCCTCCGCGTCCTCGGCCAGGCTGTCGGCGCTGGTGCCCAGCTTGCCCCAGGCCGACGCCGGCGCCCGGCCCAGCTCCATGCGCCCGCCGGCCGGACCGGAGCGGAGCGCCTCGCTCTGCGCGGCGGCGGCAGCAGCAGCAGGGCCAGAGTTCCGGGTCCGGCCCATCGTCCCCGGGACGAGGAGGAGGCTCTGGGCTGGGCCCGCCCAGCCGCCACCTGCGAGGGCAGCGCACCTGCATCCCGCCCGCCCGCCCCACGCGCAGCCGCAACCGCTGCAAAGCACTGAGCTTCGCAGGGAGCCGCCACGCGTGCCGGGCGCTCCTGTCCCACGTTCCAGCACCGACGGAAGGGGACAAACGTTCCCTCCCTTCTCTTGAGGAGGCCTCTGTGACTGCCTCGCCCCACGCCCACTGGCACAGCTACACCGGCACCGAGCCTCACCGCAGCATGCCAAGGGGAGGGCTGCTTGCACAGCACCTTGGCGCCTGGCACCCCTCCAGCTGCGCCACTGCAGTGGTCCAAGGGGGCAGCGGATTTCGGGTGCCTTCCACCCAGGCAGCAGCCCAATCCTATCCAGACGTTCCTGGGGCCTGTGACCCATTGACTCTCATGGCACTTACTTCTGAGTAGACAGGCATAGGGTTCCATGCCTGTCTGCTCAGAAGTCTTGGAGTTTGGAGCAACTCCGTCTGCTGTCCAGAGGTGGCAGGATACTGTCCTGAAAGGGTTAAGCCATGGACCAGTGACCCTACACTTTACCTGTCCCCTTTGTGACCTATCTGGGGGGGTGGCCCAGACCCTGTAACCTTCCCTTCTTCTCCGAGCACACCCTCTCTTCCTCACTGACCTGACAAGATGGCACACAGCAGGGCTCTGCTGGCGCTGCCATCTTGACCACATGGCACGCAGGGCGAGGCAGCTTTAGGGCCTTGCTGTCTCAAGTTTAGTGAACCTCTGATCATAATCAGATGCTGTAAACATGCTTCTATGGAACTGTGAGTAAATGACTCTCTTTTGCAACTTCAACCAGCCATTGTCGTTTGTCTTTATTGCTTAGCAGTCAGCCGAGTATGGGAGCTTCCCTGGGTTGATACCCAGCAAAGGGGGGGTCTGCTGCTGAAGCTACTCTGCTTCCCCCCAAAGAGGAAACCACTTTTTAAGATTCCTCCAACAAGAAGTGTCCCAAGAGAGTCTATGGGGCTTACTCCCAGGTAAGTGTGGGAGCACCCAATCCTATCCAGTTTTCCAGTGCTGCTGTGCCAATGGGGTATGCACTGCTTCCAGTGTTGGTGAGGCAAGGCCATGAAAGCTATAAGCCATTATGCCATGCTCATAAACACAAACATTATAGTTCATATGCTTAGCAGCTTAATAAGGAAAATGTATGCTTAGAACAAATCAAATGTTTAAAAACCTATGTGCTTAGCACATTTCACAAATAAATTTGCAAAAAAAATCCATTTTGCTCTCTGAAGCTTCAAGCAGACAGCTTTTGCTAAAATTGCGAGCTGGCTGATTAATAAGTCTTAGCAAACTGTCAAAGCATCAGATAAGGTGAACTGCTTCATGGAAAGGGGAGTATAAGGCTGAAGTTTCCATCTGTCAAGCTAATTGCTAGTATGGCAGATGATTTAAGCTTCTCTTGGAATCAAATTTACAGCTTGTATATTCATTATACCAAAGCATCAGATAAAGCATTGTCTCTGAATAGAGAGACAAATTCCACCTTCAAGTTGCTTTTAAGCAGAGAATTGAAAGGGGAAAAAGCACTACTGCATTTTAAAACAGTCAGGCTTTTCTTTTTAAACCAAAAACAGTTTGATAAACACTGGGAAAGGCTATTTAGACCAAAGTTTCATAGACGTTCCAAAGAGATTATATTGCTTGCTTGTTTGCAAATATTTTTTCAATGCCTTAAGTGTAACCAATATAAATGAGCTATTAGAGTAAAGCTTAATTGCCTGATGTTATTGAAAGTTAAATAATATAGAAATACACAGAAAGGTGAAAAGTTATTAAGTTTTACTTAAAGCTACAAGTTTGAAAATTTGAAAAATTTGAAAGTTTGAAAAGTTAATTCAAATGTAACTTTGAGAAGGCAGAAGTCTGGCAGAAGTTAATTAACAAGGAGACACTAGAACTCTTAAGAAAAGCATTCCAACTCTATAGACTCAAGGCCCCACCTGTCACTCTAATTGGAACTAGAGAAATATACAACTTAAAGTGAGATTAGATACAACACAGAGAGGAACTAGGGAGGTACAACTCAAAGAGAGACAGATTTACAACTCAGACATATACAGGGAGTAGCCAGGAAGCAGAGTAGAACTTATCTCTTGGCACCAAAAACAGATAACTAAGGGTTATGCACAGGTTAGAGACAGTTTTAATGAGGGAAAACTAGAAACATTAGATAAGACAGTTTACAGCCTTGGCAAAGACAGTAAATCTGTTACTAATTGAAATAAGGTTTTCCAAGATACAGACATCAGTAGAAACAGCTGAACAGGAGCAAGATAATATGAAAAAGCCCCTAATTAGCAAACATTCCTGAGAACCTCTGTCAGAGCTAAACGCTGGCAGGAGGGGCTAGATTTAATTGAAATAAAGAGAAAAGTTTCTTAAAATCCTTATTTATAATAAGAAGTTAGTTTGTTTATACATATAGAGAATCACACATAGAATAAAGACCAAAAGCTTGGTTTAAACATAGGTTAGCAGAAGGTTCACAGTGTTTGATGAGACCAGACACAAAGAATGTTAGAGAGATAAGCAGGTAACTCTGTCAAGGTCATAAATAAGCACAAGACATACCACAGCCAATAAATGAGTAAACAGTGCCATCTAGTGGATGTTGAAACAATGTCTCAAATGTACATTTTGACTGGAGTCTGTAACTTGAAGCCAACCAATCAAGTTTGTAAATTTATCTGTGACCAATCCTGAGAAAGCCCCCATCTCTGATGTCACACATCAGCCAATGAAATGTAAGACTCCTCAAACAAAGGAGCCAGAATTGAATATAAGGGAGAGGCACACACTGGAAAATTGCTTTTCTCTGAGAGCTCCCACATACCTCTCATTGCTCTCTTCATTTTGGACAGGAGTCCCTGAGAAGCCCTGCTGGCAACTAAATAAAGCTTGCAGACGATCACTACTCTTGCCTACTGAGTTTGCTTTTGAACTTTGCTCTGAACCTTGCAACATTTGGGGGTGCAGTCACAGGGGTCTCCTTTGTTCCCTTATCTGGGGGCTGCAT
This sequence comes from Tiliqua scincoides, assembly GCF_035046505.1. Classification (NCBI taxonomy): domain Eukaryota; kingdom Metazoa; phylum Chordata; class Lepidosauria; order Squamata; family Scincidae; genus Tiliqua; species Tiliqua scincoides. Next base: position 77,939,374 of record NC_089827.1, on the reverse strand, counting down.
TGTGGCTGCACCAGTGCTGGAAAGTTGGATAGGACTGGGCCCTCAGGGCCCAAATGTTCCCATACCCTAAGGGGATTTCTGTGACTGCTGCCCCATCACAAGATGCAGTGCATGCGCCACTGGCAGGGCAGCACCGGCACTGGAAAATTGGATAGGATTGGGCCCTCAGCTGCTGCTGCTGCTGCTGCCTCCCTCAGTGGAAGAAGGACCTGCTTCAGGTTTCATCAGAAGTCCCAGGCTTCTGGGCTATGAGGAGAGCAATCTAGGACTGGAGTTGTGTTCTGTTTTAGGGCAGGGGTGGCAGACACAAGCTGGCACTGGGTGGTGTTTCAGGTCTCACTGCTCCTGTGTAGATGTTGTGTGTCTGTCTCATGTCTCACCCCCCTTCTGCTCCTTCAGTACAGTCAATTTATAAATGCCCATTATAAATCACTATAATGGTGATAAAGACAAATTCTATGATGACCTGGCCACCACTGTCAAGAAAATCCCTGTAAAAGAGCCATTGTTCATCCTCGGCGATTTCAATGCTAGAGTTGGTGCTGATAACAGTTCATGGCCCACTTGCTTAGGTCAGTTTGGCACTGGGAGGATGAACGAAAATGGCCAACGCCTGCTAGAGTTTTGCTGTCATCACGGTCTCTGTGTCAGCAACACATTCTTCAACACAAAGCCCCAACATAGAGTCTCTTGGAGACATCCAAGATCAAAGCACTGGCACCAGCTCGACCTGATCCTCACCAGACGCTCCAGCCTTCCCAGCATCAAGATCACACGCAGTTATCATGGTGCTGCCTGCGACACTGACCACTCCCTGGTGTGCAGCAGAGTGAAACTGCAAACAAAGCGACTGTATCACACGAAAAAGGAAGGAAGACCTCGCATTGATACCAGCAAGACCCGGGATCAGAGAAAAGTGGAGGAATTTGCACAAGCGCTTGAGGAATCTCTTCCAGGCCCGGCCGACGCAAACGCATCCAACAGATGGGAACATTTCAAGAATACCGTTTACAACACCGCCTTGTCCATATTCGGCAAGAAGACCAACAAGGCGGCAGACTGGTTTGAAGCCCACTCTGAGGAGTTGACACCAGTCATTGAGGAAAAGAGGAGAGCTCAAGCAGCATGCAAGGCCTGTCCCAGTGAGCGCAACCTGCAGGTCCTCCGAACTGCTCGCAGCAAAGTCCAACAGACTGCCAGGAGATGTGCTAACGACTACTGGCTCCAGCTCTGTTCCGAGATACAGATAGCAGCTGACACGGGCAACATCAAGGGGATGTATGATGGTATCAAGCAGGCCCTAGGTCCAACACAGAAGAAAATTGCCCCTCTGAAGTCTGCCACAGGCGAGGTCATCCAGGATCGGGCGCAGCAGATGGAACGCTGGGTGCAGCACTACTCTGAGCTATATTCCAGAGAAAATGTAGTCACCGAAGAAGCACTGAACAACATTGAGTGCCTGCCTGTGCTGGAAGAGCTTGACAGTGAACCAACCCTAGAAGAACTTCACGTGGCCCTGGACTCCCTTGCCTTTGGCAAGGCACCTGGAAAAGACAGCATCCCTGCTGGAAAAGACAGCATCCTAAAATGCTGCAAAGAGATCATCGTCACTGAGCTGCATGAAATCCTCTGTCTCTGCTGGAGAGAAGGTGGAGTACCTCAAGACATGAGGGATGCAAACATCATCACGCTGTACAAGAACAAAGGTGACAGGGGTGACTGCAACAACTACCGCGGCATCTCTCTCCTTAGCGTTGTAGGAAAGCTGTTTGCCCGAGTTGTACTAAAGAGGCTCCAGGTACTTGCAGAGAGCGTCTATCCAGAATCGCAGTGTGGATTCCGAGCCAACAGGTCCACCACTGATATGGTATTCTCCCTTAGACAACTGCAGGAGAAATGCAGGGAACAACGACAGCCACTCTTTATAGCCTTCATAGATCTCACAAAGGCTTTCGACCTGGTCAGCAGAGACGGCCTCTTCAAGATTCTCCCCAAGATTGGATGTCCACCCAGGCTCCTCAGCATCATCAGATCTTTCCACAAGAACATGAAGGGCACTGTTGTCTTCGATGGCTCCACATCAGACCCTTTTGACATCCGAAGCGGAGTGAAGCAGGGCTGTGTTCTTGCACCAACCTTGTTTGGGATTTTCTTCGCTGTCCTGCTGAAGCAGGCCTTTGGAACTGCAACAGAAGGCATCTATCTCCGGACCAGATCAGACGGAAAGCTCTTCAACCTCTCCAGACTGAGAGCAAAATCCAAAGTCCAGCTGAAATGTCTGCGTGACTTCCTCTTTGCCGACGATGCAGCTGTCACTACCCACTCTGCCAAAGATCTCCAGCAGCTCATGGATCGTTTTAGCAAGGCCTGCCAAGATTTTGGTCTGACAATCAGCCTGAAGAAAACACAGGTCATGGTTCAGGATGTGGACTCACCTCCCTGCATTACAATCTCTGAGCATGAACTGGAGGTTGTCCATGACTTTGTGTACCTTGGCTCAACGATCTCCGACACACATTCTCTCGATACCGAGCTAAACAAGCGCATCGGTAAAGCAGCTACCACGTTTTCCAGACTCACAAAGAGAGTCTGGTCCAACAAGAAGCTGACGGAACATACCAAGATCCAGGTCTACAGAGCTTGCGTCCTGAGTACACTTCTGTACTGCAGCGAGTCATGGACTCTTCGCTCACAACAGGAGAGGAAACTGAGCGCTTTCCACATGCGCTGCCTCCGACGCATCCTCGGCATCACCTGGCAGGACAAAGTTCCAAACAACACAGTCCTGGAACGTGCTGGAATCCCTAGCATGTATTCACTGCTGAAACAGAGACGCCTGCGTTGGCTCGGTCATGTCGTGAGAATGGATGATGGCCGGATCCCAAAGGATCTCCTCTATGGAGAACTCGTGCAAGGAAAGCGCCCTACAGGTAGACCACAGCTGCGATACAAGGACATCTGCAAGAGGGATCTGAAGGCCTTAGGGATGGACCTCAACAAGTGGGAAACCCTGGCCTCTGAGCGGCCCGCTTGGAGGCAGGCTGTGCAGCATGGCCTTTCCCAGTTTGAAGAGACACTTTGCCAACAGTCTGAGGCTAAGAGGCAAAGAAGGAAGGCCCATAGCCAGGGAGACAGACCAGGGACAGACTGCACTTGCTCCCGGTGCGGAAGGGATTGTCACTCCCGGATTGGCCTTTTCAGCCACACTAGACGCTGTGCCAGAACCACCTTTCAGAGCACGATACCATAGTCTTTCGAGACTGAAGGTTGCCAATTAAAAAATGGTGATTGGGTAGCAGTGCCCCCCACCCAAGTAGCAGCTTGTTTAACCCTGGATGCACATAGCCTGATCTGCCCTGTCAGTTTTGCAACCCAACAAAAATTGGGTCATGACCCACCAGTGGGACCCAGACCAACAGTTTGAGAACCACTCAGTTAAAGACAAAAAACTGCTCCTGTTACCTGGTGGAAGTCGGAGCAGTCAAGTGTAACACTGCCTGGCCGGGGGTTTAGGATAGGGTGGAGGCCTCCTCCACCTATCTGCCCCCCTCCTGGGCTTGATCCACCCTGTTGTGCCCTTCCCTCACCCCGAAAAGCATCACCCCATTTGTCCACAATGCTGAAAGCCTGTCCTTGGCCAGTGCCGCTATGCTGCTACCCAGGGGTGAGAATGGAAGCCTTGGCACCCAGGCAGTGATGTCATGTGACATCATGATGTAACTTCTGGGTTGGAGGTGCTGGTATCCCTGTTCCTTCTCCTGTGGAGGCTCCCCTTTTGGCGGCCAAGGCAGTGAGGTCATGACGTCACACGGCAGCATAACGGTGGCTCCCGGGGCAGTGACGTCACGATGCCACTTCTGGTTCTGCTGGCGGCCCCTTCTGGGAGCCTCCAGAGGCGGGCAGAGGACGCGAGGCCGCCTCTCCTTCCCCACCGGCGGCCCGTAGTGGCGGGGGGGCGCCTGGCTCTCTGAACGTGCGCCCCAGGCCACGGGGTGCGCAGCGCGGACAGCCCAGGGGGGCAGCAGCGGGGTGGGGGAGGCGCTCCAGGGCCTCTGAGGGGGCGGGGAGGCGCGCGCGCACCCCCGTCTCCGCCCCGCCCCCAGCGCGCGGGAGTCCTCGTACTCCGAGAGGCGCGCCCGCCCTCGGCCTCCAGGCGCCGGAGTTCCCGTCAGGTGACGCCGCTGCCGCCTCGCTCCCCTCCTGGCCGCGCTCCGAAGGGGCGGGGCTGCGCGCGCCTGCCTGCCCGCCCGGCTCGTGACTCCGCCGCCCGCCCCTCAGGTGCAGCTCCCTCCGCGCGGCCCCGTCTCCGGCGCAGGGATGGCGCGCGCCGCTCCGGCCCGGCCGCTGCTGCTCCTGCTGGCCCTGCTCGGCTGCGGGGCGTCCTCCGGCGCCAGCAGGGCGCGGAAGCCCAACGTGGTCCTCATCCTGACCGACGACCAGGACGCCTGCCTCGGAGGAATGGTGAGGGAGCCCCGCTGGGGCTGTGCTGGGGCTGGCGGCCCTGGAGGCCGGGCCTCGCCCTGCCTCTCCGCAGCCCAGCCTGTGCGGCTCTGCCTGGCCCAGCGCCCCTTCCTCCCGGCTGCAGGGGACGCGCAGGGAGCAGCCCGGAGGGAGTCCTTTGCGCGCGGGCTGCTTTCCCGCAGGACCGCAAGCGTGGCAGGTGCACCACTGCAAGGATAGGTCCTGCGAGCCCAGTGCTCTGCCGGTACGCAGTGCCCCATGCGCAAGGCTAGGGACGTGCCCTGGTGGGGAGGCAGGTGAGCTTGGGTGCCTCACACGGCGGCCGCGCTTTCCGAAGGCCTCCAGTGGGGAGGCTCTGCCTCACCTGCCTCCCACCCACGGCAGGTCCCTGCGTAAGACCACCAAGTGTGTGGCAGTTCCAGAGAAAGGACTGCAACAGCCCTTCACGTGTTCATCTTCAACCTGTGGCAAATGGGCTGCAAGGCACACACCCATCTTGGACTTGGTAAGAAAAGCAGTCATTTATAGTGGTGTTCCTCAAGGTTTGGCCTCCGCCGTACTGCTTCTCGTGGTCCACTGGTTCAAAGCACCACCAGAAGTAACTGGCAATGATGTCATTGCCAGTTACTTCTAGGTCGGAAGGCTGAATGTGACATAACAAACACCAGTAAGAAGCTCAGAGTGGACAGTAGGGTGGGCTTGAGTGAGGGAAAGCATGCTTTGGGGCCTCCTATAACTGTTGTGTTGTATTCCTGGTCTCTGCTGGACAGCAGGGGTCTAGGGGTCCCGCGAATACCACCAGTCAACACCTCAAGTACCACTGGTAGTACCTGTACCACTGATTGAGAAACACTCCTTTATAGTGAAAGCAATACAGTTTCCACTGGCGTAATGCACAGAATAGAGGACGACTTTTGCTTGCTAGAAACAGCAGCACCTGTAGAAAGGCAACTGAGGACTTTACTTCACAGGAAATACTAGCTGCCTGTTGATCAACCCAAACCTGGCAAAAAAAGAAGTACCCTTTGCAGAGATTCCCTCTGCTGCCACTTTCATGGAAAGGGATGCGGATCTCTATATGCTCTGTGTTCCTTCTACTAGTGGTCATACCTTCTTGGTTCCAAAGGTTAAATGAGGTTATTCTTGGATTCTGTTTAAGAGTACACAAACTTTCTTGTTACTTGCTCCTGTGTGTTAACGTGTGTGTTGTTTCTGGAGATGACAAAAGTAAATGGATATCCAAATAATTCTTAAATCAGTGTTGTGACTTGCTACAATCATAATTTTAATGAATACAATTTTAAAATATTTTATTTTCAAAGGTCACTAGAGCAGTGATTCCCAAACTTTTAGCATCAGGATCCACCTTTTAAAAAAAAAAATCACTTTACCAGCCACTCAAGCCTCTGTGACTATAATGGTGACTGAGCAGCAGTGCTTCCAGTGTTTAACCCTTAAAAGCCTAATTAGTTTGTTGCTTTCATGAACCACCAAAAATTGAATTGTGACCCACTGGTGGTCATAGACTCAAAGTTTGGACTAGATGGTTATCTTAAATTCTTTGGAGTGGGAACTTTAGTAAAAGTCTCCTGGGTGTCATAAGAACTAACATCTTATCAGTCAAACTTATTCGTCAGTATTATTAATTAAGTTGAACAGATACTTTAAAATTTAAGAGGTCACTGCAGCAAAATAAGAATGGCAATGATTCTTTTGGTTTTATGTCTGTATTTTTCTTCACTGATTCCTAGTTCAATGATATTGAAAGTTTTCTTGGTCCAAATAGAATTAGTGTTCAAAACAGATACTGAAAAACCAATCTGAAGCTGCCCTGCTAGTGCCTACCGCTTTTATGCTTCTTTTCTCTCTTTCACAGACGCCTATGAAAAAGACCAATGCCCTTATTGCAGAAATGGGGATAACCTTCTCAAATTCGGTAAGTACTGAAATTTTTAACTGTCTTGGATTTGCAGAAGGTGTTTATTTTACAACCAAATGCAGTTGTGTAGTTCAGTGGTTCCCAAACATTTTAGAGCTGCAGTTTTCAACCTTTTTCGTCACATGGCACACTGACGAGGTGCTAAAATTACCAAGGCACACCATCAGTATTTTGACCATTGACAGGGCGCACCATGCTGCTGGTAGACAGCTCAAATCCCCTAATGGCCCTACTAATAAACGACCCTCCCCAAAATTCTGTGGCACACCTGCGGACCATCCACGACACACCAATGTGCCACGGCAGTGGTTGAAAATGGCTGCCCTAGAGGCTACTGCCTGATTTTTTTAATGCCAAGGGGTTTGGCTATAATGGTAATTGGGCAGCAGTTCTTTCCCCCCCCTCCAGTAGCAGCTTGTCTAACCCTTGATTCACATAGCCTAATCTGCCCTATTACTTTCATAAACCACCAAAAATTGGGTCAAGATCCATTGATGGGTCCCGGACCCACAGTTTTAGAACTGTTGGTGTGGTTCTTATAAGAAAACTGAAAGAAGGAAGGGACCTGGAAGGATGGCAGATAAAAGAAACACTATTTATTAACCCATTTCTGCCCAGTTCACAGGTGTACACATTTGGTCCCTATTGGGCAGAGAAATGGCTTAAACTTAAGGCATGGAGAGAAAGCTGGGCAGAACTATTGCTGTGGAACTGCATTCAGGTGGCAACTCTTTCCTATTCCAATTCCATGTTTCCAAAAGGACATCCTAGAAGGAATTCAGAAAAAGGCAACTTAAATGATTAAAAAAAAAAATTCTCTATAGAGTCAGGAGGTGAGCCAGGCAGAAACTGGTGATGTAGCAATGCCATAGGGTTAGCTTCTGCTACCCAGTTAAGTCTGCTGCATGGAACACCTGCTGCATCATGCCTTGTAATAAGGCCTGCCTTGATAACATGAAACTGTAGCCTGTTCTTGAAGTCGAAGTGTTCACTCTCTAGGTATGTATTAGAGAGGGGGAGGGGAAGCTTGTGAATTCACAGCTCACTAGAACATCCACATAGTGGTAACCTTGGTCTAGTGTGGTGTCTGAATTTGGCCTTTGTCTTTGCCAGTGGAATAGAGAAGAGAAAAGATTCCCAAGGGCTGTGTTCTGGGAGGTGCCATAGGAACTGTTGTGTTAAGCTCACCAAAGTCTAGTTGGTGGTAATTTTTAAATTTTGATCAACCTGTATTCAGGGCCAATACTATCATTAGCCCAAGTAAGCAGCCACATTAGGTTCAGACCTCAGATGTGCTCAGTTTTATACAATTTAGTTTTTTAAATCCATGTAAAAACTCTACTGACAAATTATATTTATTTTAAGATAAATGACACAGCAGTGCTATAGAATATAATTATAAAGTCTTGTGAAAAAAATCGGATGGAGAGGGAGGTAAGTAGTTAGCCTTGCCTAGAGTGCAAACTAGCATGGCACTGGCTGTGCCTGTATCTCTATCCTAGAGGAGACCTCTCCATACGTGCCCTGTGATAGGTTAAAACATGTTCCCTGTGGTATTTAGCACCTACATGAAGCACCTGGAAAGCATTCAAGTGTTGGGACGTAGGTGTCATAAATATGCTAATGACATCCTGTTCTATTTCTCTGTACCACTGAATGGTAGGGAGGCTGTGGGTATCTAGCATGTTACCTTAGGGGCTGTAGGGGACTAGATAAAGGCTAACAAGCTGAAATTAAATGCACTCAAAGCAGAGGTCCTCTTGGTCTGGAGATCTATAATGCAATATCAGGCTATCAGTCTGTTCTGAATGGGGTTGCACTCCCTCTGCAGGAGCAGGTTTGCAGTTACAGGTCCTCCTGAATAGCCAAGGTTGTCAGTGTTGCAGCTCTTTTCCAGCTTATGCTGAAGTGCCAACTGTGGCTTTACTTCTGTTGGTCAGAGCTGACCACAGTTTTCCGTGCATTGGTGGCATCAAGGCTTAATTATTGCTCTGTATGTGAGATTGCCCTTGAAAACTGTCTGAAAATGGCATTTGAGGCAGAATGCACTGTTCATGGTAGCTTGGAAGTTGGCTTGGTCAAATCTCTGCTCCTGTGGCTGCACTGGCTGCTAGTTCATTTCTGGGTTGCAATTCAGGGTGCTGGTGCTGACATTTTTAAGCCAGGGTGGCCTGTTTCCTAAGGTCATCTGGTGGGGGCTTTTCTACTGTGCTACCACCAGCTGAAACTAGGGTGGCAGTGTGGGTGAAGGTCTTTTCTGTGGTGGCAGCACCAGAGTTGTGGAACTCCTTCTCTTTAGAACTGAGAACCTCGCCCTCATTGTTGAAGAAAACTTTTCAACATCTGTTGAAGGGGAACTCTTCTGGCAGGTTTTAAAATGTTTTGTCTTACCTTTTCAGCCTAATATTTTCTGTTAACGTGTTTCTAGTGGTGGTATTTTTATTGATGGTCATGTCTGGTTTTATTATATTCTATGCTTTTTAATTATACTGTAAGCTACTTTGGTTAAAAAGGGAAAGGCAGAGTAGACGTTCTAAAATAAATAAAAATGTATACTCTGCATTCGGATTCAAATCCAACTGATTGCTTACAGCTTGGTTTTTGCAAGTAGTACTACTTTTGCCTCAGTTCTGTCAATAAAATAGAAATGTTAGTAATCTGTTAGTTTCTTAGGGTAAATCACATAGGGTTTCTACATTCTTATTGCACACTAAAAATGTACCAACAGCCAATTCTTTAGTTATTGTTAGAAATACCTGCTGTATAACACTTGTTCCATGTTCTTTCATTTTGTTTTTTAGTATGTGCCCAGTGCATTGTGCTGTCCCAGTAGAGCCAGCATCTTGTCAGGAAAATACCCACATAATCACCATGTTGTCAACAACACTTTAGAAGGAAATTGCAGTAGCAAAGCCTGGCAAAAGATTCAGGAACCGTATACCTTTCCAGCTATCCTCAAGTCTATGTGTGGCTATCAGACATTCTTTGCTGGGAAATATTTGAATGAGGTATGCTTTTATATATTTTGCTTGATCTTACTTGAACTCTGTTTAAAAGTTTGTGTGCATGTCTGTGTATTATGACCTCCCTGCAAAGGTCAAGGAATATTTGTCTAAAATTGTCCAGAAACAGAAAGAGAAATTTAATAAGCAAACTAGAATTTACAACTAACTTATAAAACTTGGAAAGACTTTTTTGATATTACAGCCACCACACATAAGCACCTGGAAATGCTTCTGTCGAGTGTTTGCTTCACACAGCAGTAGTATGTAGGGAACTGCTTCTTTAATTTTGGATTACCAAGATTATGTGAAGTCTGCTTGCCAGTTGCCCCCCAGAATGGTGGTGGTTGTCATGATGTTTCTAAATGCAATTGAATTTAGAAATGAGTTTCTAAATGCAACTTTCAGACAGCCAGCATCTGTTGTAAAGAGTCCAGTCTCTCCAGAGTAGATGGACGCTGTTTAAAACAATGAGACCCAGTGGAAGTTTGTATTGCAAAGAAAGAAGGGCTGGACTAAGTTCATGAGGGTACTGGCATGGCTAACGAGCAAAGTTAGAGAGGCTGTAAAAGGTTAGGAAGCTTCCTTCTGTAAATGGAAGTCTTGTCCAAATGAGGAGAATAAAAAGGAACACAAACTCTGGCAAAAGAAATGTAAGAAGCTGATACAGGAGCCCAAGAAAGACTTTGAGGAATGCATGGCCAGCAACATAAAGAATAATAAAAGCTTCTTCTGCCTGAGAGGCGGTTGGACCACTAGATGGAAAAGGAGAGATAAAAGGGAGAGGAGAGAAATTAATGAATTAAATCTGTCTTCACTACAGAAGACCTCGGGCAGATACTGCTATCAGAGCAGCTCCTCCTGACTCGGAGGATAGAAGTTATCAATTAGATCTAGAACAAGTTAAGAGATGTTCTAGATCTAATTGATAAGTTAAAGATCAGTAAGTCGCCATGCCCAGATGGCATCCACCTAGAGTTATTAAGGAACTGAAGATTGAAGTTGCTGTTCTTTTAACTGTAATATGCTACTTGTTCCTTAAAAATGGCCATGGTGCCGGAGGACAGGAGGGTAGCAAATGCAACACCAATCTTTTAAAAAGGAAGGAGGGGAGACACAGGAAACTATAGGCCAGTCAGCCTAACACCTGTTCCAGGTAAGATGGTAAAAAGCCTAATTAAAGATAAAACACACAGAAGAACAAGTTTTTCTGAGGGAGAAACACCACTACTTCTGTAAGGGTAAGTTTTTTAGAATACAAACATTTTAGAATTCTTTGAAAAGGTCAACAGGCATGTGGATGCATGACAATCCATGAATATTATATACCTGGATTTTCAGAAGGGATTTGATACCGTCCCTCAGGAAAGGCTGCTGAGAACTGCACAGTCGGAGAGTAAGAGGGCAGGTCATCTTATGGATTAAGAATTAATTGAGGACCAGAAAACAGAGTGGGTGTCAATAGGCTGTTTTCACAGTGGAGAGAGGTGAAAAGCGGTATGCCCCAGGGAACTGTCCTGGACAAGGTGGTGAAGACCAGAAGGAATTGTAAAGAAATCCAGAAGGATCTCTCCAAACTGGGAGAATGGGCAGCAAAATGGCAGATGCATGTAAGTGTAAGTGTAAGTGTAAAGTAATGCTTATTGGGGCAAAAAATCAAAACTTCATATATAGGCTATTGGGTTCTGAGGTTTCTTTGGCAGCTCGGGAGAGAGATCTTAGGGACCTGGTGGACAGCTCGATGAAAATGTCAACCCAAATATGCGGCAGCAGTGAAGAAGACCAGTTCCATGGTAGCGATCATTAAAAAGGGGATTAAGATTAAAACAGCTAATATTATAGCCATTGTACAAATCGATGGTACGGCCACACCTGGAGTACTGTGTTCAGTTCTGGTCAGTTGTTGGCATCCTTCAGTCTCGGAAGACTATGGTGTCACGCTCTAAATGGTGGTTCTGGAACAGTGTCCTCTCCAGTGCACGAAGCCTGGGTAAAGTAGGTATGGAGGATAGGCTGTTTCCCATGCAGCAAATCCCCCCTCTCCACGTCGCTGAAATGGTCCAATGGAAAGGCAGAGGCCAATACGGTTGGTTCCAGCGGCGTCGCAGGAGTTGCCAGAACGTGACTGTGTTCAGCCATGAACTGCCTCAGGGACTCCGGCTCTGGATTTTGCCTCGAGGTTGACTCCTGAAGCCTTTTCCATAACTGGATGTAGCCACAAGGCAGTGGAGGTTTGGGATCAGAGTTTTCCTTCTCTCAGATGAGCTGCCTTCCCAGGCTGATGAGCCCCATCTACCCGGTGGCTGTTTAGTCGCTTCTTACGACAAGTACAGCCAAACTGAGGGCCTATTCTTATCCCCAGCCCCCAGGGGAAACCACATTTTGAAAAGTTCTGGTCACCACAGAAACCACAGTTCTGGTCACCACATCTTGAAAAGGATATCATGGAACTAGAAAAGGTGAAGACAGTGACAAAATTTATTACTGGGCTGTCCCTTATGAGGAAAGGCTTCAGCGTTCAGTCTAGAAAAGATCTGCCTGAGGGAGGACATGATTGAGACATGCAGAATTATGCAGGGGATGAATAGAGTGACTAGAGGGATGCTCTGTTCTCTACTTGCCCAGAACCAGGGAACATCCACTAAAATTATTGGGTGAGTTAGGACAGACAAAAGAAAATATTTCTTTATCAGGCTTGTAATTAGTCTGTGGAACTCCTTGCCACAGGACATGGTGATGGCATCTGGCCTAAATGCCTTTAAAACAGGATTGGACAGATTTTTGGAGGAAAAGTTTATCACAGGTTACAAGCCCTGATGGGGATGTACAGTCTGAGATTAGCTGGTCGCTCATTATGAGGACCGGATAGGAATTTTTTTTCTATCATACAAATTGGCCATGAATGATAGTTTTTCACCTGCCCCAGACTGGTGAGAAAGGGAGGATGTGTTCAGTAGGTTTCATGTGTTAAAAATTGGTCACTTGTATTTAATAAAGTGGCTCATGTTAAAACCAAGGGCAGTCTGATGCCTTTGTTGGAGGTGCGAGGGTAAATAGAATGCCAGGTGCAGGGGAGTGGCAGGAAGATGCAGGTCTTTTGTGTTCTTGTCTGCTCCCTGAGGCATCGGTGGGCCACTGTGAGATAACAGGAAGCTGAACTAGATGAGCCATGGGCCTGATCTTTCAGGGCTGTTATGTAGTTTCCTTGTGTCTCCCCTATGAGAAACATATCCTGGGGTTTTTATCTAGTGTTTGTAGTATCAAGGCTGACTCAAGGGTGGAATGCAGCCCAGCGTGGAGTTCAGAAAAGCTGGGTGTAAAGCAGACATCAACATTCTGATGTCTGACAGAGCATATCCGGTAAACTAGCTTTCCTAAGGACAATATTTACAGTATAGGGTTTTCTCTTTCTTGCATCTCTAGGCTTAATTTTTGTTGTGGGAAATTGCTGTTACAACTCAACCCATTGTAATCTTAGAACTGACTAGTCTAAATTGACTCATTTACTCATTAGCAATTCTAAACTGATGTCTGTATTTGAGAGGTAATACCAAAACTGAGAAACATAGGATTTTTTGATATTTTATCACATATACTATGTGTGTAGAAGTTGTAAGAAGTCAACAGATGTATCGGGCACTATTACTGCACTATTTCAGCTCGTTGGAGAGTTAAAATCAATATGTCTGCAGACATGTAAAACTAGGTCCATATCCAAGTTATACTGTCAGACCTCGGCATCCATGAGGTTTCCGTTTCCGGAACCCCACAGATACCAAACCTCTGAATAATGAAATCCACGGGTGGGGATAGGCACCCATGCCCAGAAGGTGGTCTGAGGCCCTCAGAAGACCTTAGAAATGCACTTCTGGTTTAAAAAACAACAACAACCACCCAGAAGTGCGTTCTAAGGCCTTCCAGGGACCTTCAGAAGCTTGGAGACTTTTCCAGTTGCACCCAGGACATACAGTTTGGCCTCCTTGTTGGGACCCATGGTAAGTCAAACCTCCAGGTCCCAAATCAGCAGATAATGAGGACTGACCTGTGTAGTGTTATTCCTTTACATGGTAACTGGTTTTAAAAACCTACAAGGAATAGCCGAATTCTTCCTTCTTTAGCTACCAAAATAGAGGAGGAATAATAAGTTATTATTCTCTTTGCTGTGTTTAGATGCAAAAATGAATGATAATCTTAACCAGTGCAACTTGCTGATATGTCTTATAACTTTAAAATGACTGGGTTGATATACATCCTTGAAATACATCCCTGTATATCCCTGAAATACTTTCACTATATGTGGATCTTTACATAGACACCCTCCTGCCACTAAATATGAGGGTTGTGAATATAAAACAGCTGTGACTTCAAGGGGACAATGCATCTTGTAGGCAAATGAAACAAGGTATTGCCAACATAGTATTTTCAAGGGCCAGTGTATTCTTCAGACAGAGGAATTGGGAGCAAGATTTGCAAAACAAACTGAGGGCCAAATCCTATACAACTTTCCAGCCCTGGTGTAGCCATACCAATGGAATTTGCTCTGCATCCTGTGGTGGGAGGGTAGTTATGGAGGCCTCCTCAAGGTAAGGGACTATTTGTTCCCTTGCATAGGGAATGCATTGCAGCTGCATTGGGGCTGGAAAATTGGATAGGATTGGGACCTGACACTGCTAATAGTGGTTAAGTTTCATGAAAAGTTGGTACCATCTGGAAGAGCTGTGTGTGCTTGGGCATAGCTGAGGCACGGCATGCAAAATCCAAAGAGAGATCTGAAACAAGTCATAATTTTATAGTGGAATTTTTGTACTTAAAACTGTACTTAAAACTATCGGCGAGCTCTTGACCATACTTTTGAGTAAAATTTGGCGAGGTTCCCAGATGCCTGATAAAATAGCTTTGGGGCTTTTGTTCAGGGCTTCCATGCTGCAAGTTGGCCATCAGTGGGTTGAAAGAATCCTGTTAACTACTGGCTCACATAAATGGTTGATTCTTTTAATTTTAGTATGGGTCAGAAGATGCAGGTGGAATTGGCCATGTTCCTCCTGGATGGAGTTTTTGGTATGCATTGGTAAGTGTCACATAATTATCATTCATATTCTTAATTTCATGGGCTGTTAGAATTGTCTTAGGTATGTTTTTCTAATGGATTGATGTCAGTTAACCTTGGCCAGCCTTTCCTATTCAGTGGGGCAGCCGCATTCTAGGTCAGAACCCACAAGCCCCCTAGTGTCACTGCCGTCTGTCATGATAGGTGCCCTTCTCCCTTTACCCCACTTTTCCCTTACTCTGCCATGATGCTGCTGCCCCTCCTGATGCTGCTTTCTCCTTTTCCTGTTCCTGGGCTTTTGGAAAAGCAGAGGTGAGGGAACAGAAGGCAGTGTGAGCTTGAATAGAGCTGACAGTCAGATCACTTAAAGAAGACACAAGGGTGATTGTGATCACGAAAAATCTTGAGTGTGCAGAGCTGTGCTGGTCATGTGAATGGAATCCAGGGTGCTGCTGCACTTCTGCATGGAGCACCTGCTATCATTTTAGCGCAGTGTAATGTACAAAAGATGTTTAGTGTAATGGCAAAGAATGTGAGCTACAAGGCAGGAAGTCCCCAGTTCAGGCATTGTCTTAGCCACAGACTTTGGCCTGTTCATAGACAAGCATGTTCACTGACTGTATAAAAGCTCTGGATAAAATAATGCTTTTAACAGAACTTGGAACTAAGTAAATTTTGCATCAGATAGACCTTTCTGTTAAGAGTATTCCATAAATGGAGAGTCTTATGGAAAAATTCTCCTGGTTGCCGCTCCACTCAAGATGGGGGCACTCTAAAAAACTGTCTGAACATACAGGCAAAGTTTTGTGGAAGCAAGTGGTGGTTTTGGAATCTGGATTTGTTTTTAGGGTTCAGAGTTGGTTACTAGACTGCTGTCTTAAAACTGTGGAATAGTTAAATTCCTTACCATGGTTAAATTTACTGTAACTTAAAACACAGAGCTGCCTAGTTTCTCCACATATGAAGTGGCTTTTGTTTTATTTCACAGGAAAAAAACTCAAAGTACTACAATTACACACTTTCAGTGAACGGAAAAGCACGGAAGCATGGTGAGAACTACAGTGTTGATTACCTCACGGATGTACTGGTGAGAATTTCTCAACAACTGGTATTTAGCAAGACATGTTTTTATTTGGTTCGAGTACTATGTTAAGTTGAACTTATTAGGTAATCCTGAAGCAAACTAGTTTATCAAGATCCTGTGTGCAAATCAACTTTGCAAATCCTACAGTACAGTGTGTCCTGCTTTACAGAGACACTTGTAGAAAAATACAGGTACTCCCAGTTCCCAGTTCTGTATGCAGTGACTCAGTTCCAACCTTGTCCCAAACCATGAAGACAAAAATTTGAGTGTTTTTGGCCTGTTGTTTGAATTGACTAATCATAGTTATGGCCATTGCTTTGTTTCTGGAGGTCACTACAGTGAGAGGTTGCAGTGTGGAGCTGATGGGTAAGGTTAGACAAGCCGCTCCAAATCTAAATGGTCTGCTTGTATGCCTGGAATCTCAAATTAATGAGTGACTTCTTGCAGAGAGGTGCTCTAAACATAAATGTTTGAAGTTGCAATTTTTTAACAAATTCTTCT
The DNA here is from genome assembly GCF_035046505.1 of Tiliqua scincoides. Taxonomy (NCBI): domain Eukaryota; kingdom Metazoa; phylum Chordata; class Lepidosauria; order Squamata; family Scincidae; genus Tiliqua; species Tiliqua scincoides. Next base: position 77,923,340 of record NC_089827.1, on the reverse strand, counting down.
CCTGCAAGTGGGTGACAACATGGCATTTTTCTAAGGTGAAATGCTACGCCTAAGGAAAGCTCAAGGTTTATTTTCAGAATGTAACAAGAAATTAATATTGCCTAATCTCACAAAGCATTACTTATATAGTAAAATGAAAATAAAGGAGCACATGAAATAAGTTTAACTCTTCAAGCACTTCAGGTATTTGTAAGTTTTGACTTTAACCTAAATATCTGTTTCTTGCTGTCTGCATGGATGACAGTTTAATAGTATTTTGTGATTTGGAATGTTAAAATAACAAGTGTTTGTGTTCAGGCCAACATGTCCTTGGACTTCCTGGAATATAAGTCCAACTTTGAGCCATTCTTCATGATGATAGCAACTCCAGCACCTCACTCACCTTGGATAGCTGCTCCTCAATATAAACAAACCTTCCAGAATGTCAGTGCTCCAAGAAACAGTAATTTCAATATTCATGGAAAGGTATGGGTTTGTTGATACTTAACAAATAGGTTTGATTAATGCATGCTCAAAATAATTAATGGGTAAATGCCATGGAAAAGCCAAGTCAAGGAAATCAATTTGATGCCTTGAATTCATAATATCCAGTCCATTGGACATTGCCGCTCACCTCATCTCGTTGGAGGGTGGGATGAGAAACCCAGATGGTTGTAAAACAGCCAGCTGGGTAGGGTAATGATCTCACTGAGTTACTTAAGGTGAAGCCCAGGGTTACTTGTGTGTGCCTCAACTTGGCTCCATCAGAGCTCATATGGGTGTGTGGTCAAGCCCTCCTGCCTCCCCTGGGTTTGGAGAAGTGTAATGAAGTCCAGAAAGTGAAGTACATACAATTAGGATCAGCAAGATCGACCTGTTGGGGATTTTATTTTTACTTTTTAGTGTTTGTAATTGCTTGCTATACTTTTGCTAAGATCTTTTTTCTTCCATCTCCCAAGCCATCTTTAAGTCTGCTTGTGCTTTTTCTTCCTCCTTGTGTTATCCTATCATCCTGCCTTTGTTTTTAATAAACTCTTTTTATGTGTTAACTCTTCACTTGCCTGGTATCTGAATTCAGTCAGAGCCCAGGCCTTCTGGACCACTGGCTACATGCTGTAGCATAGCTTTTTGAGAATTCATCTTAACTGGGAGGGAGGCTTTCAAAGACAGTCTCTCTCTGGCTGATTTTAGTCTTTGTGGTGGAAGCACAGTCTCCTGTTTTGGTCCAGAGCAAGGGGCAGATCTGGGGAAAGGAGGAAGGCACTGGCATTCAGCCTCTTCCTCACCTTGATCGCAACTCTTGATGTCTGCATTCAGCAATTTTGTTTCCTGAACTGCTTTTGTCCTCCATTTGTCCTCCTGTACTGGTTGGCAGTACTTTGGGAACAGGCTTAGTTTTTCTTATCCATTGTGTGTATTGAATTGTTGATGCTGTAGAATCTTCTCCAGCCTTCTGACATTCAGAACCTAGAACATCCCTCTTTTGCCTCTCTAATTTATAATGCATGTAAAAGTAGATGATTTTTGCTGAAGGTCTTGAGATGGCTCTTTACTGACCAACCTACCTGTAATGTTTCTAACAATAAGCAAATCAGACAGTAAGCAAAGAGCTCCAGAACTTGAATGTACTATTTGTACAGGTTGAAGTTGCCCAGAAGTGTCTCTCTCTCAATGATGAAAATAGTGTTACTAACCAGTGTCTTGACATTATTTGACCTTCAGTTGTTGTTGAAAAGACTCCTGTCTTGAACCCACTGACCTAATCTTTTTGTTCTGCGGTCAAGTGTGTAGGAACATTGTTAGGCAGGCAGTGATGCAGTCATTCATGTTGTCAACTCCAGATTAGATTGGTGCCAGTCATGCTGATTCTAGATGAAAATCAAGGCCATGTACCTCTACCTCATAGTTTGAGAAGAGTGAGATATATTTCAATAACTTTTAGAGTATTCTGTTTCTCTACTCCTCCTGTTCAAGGCCCTGTGTTTTGTTTTAATCTTGAAGGTCTACAGTCAGCTTCAGTGTTTTGTCAAACTACTTTGTCTTTAGCCCTGTAAAAGCTTGTGTCAAAACAATATGTTTTCATTTTAAAAAGTGAGTACAGCTTTTTGGGCTTCTGTTGTACTACTTGAAGAGCATTTGGTCTGTGAGGTGCCATAGCATTTCATCTGGCCTTTGATGCTGTTCATCATTCATATGAAACTATCTGAAATATGAAAAATAAGAGAAGTCCTTTGGAAACTCCAGCTGGGCCTTCAAATCCAAAATAATGAGTGTTAATGTGTGTTTTATAGGACAAGCATTGGCTCATCAGACAAGCAAAAACTCCAATGACTAATTCATCAATACAGTTTCTAGATGATGCTTTTAGGAAAAGGTAAGAATATTTGCATTGTGTCTAAACTGAAACAAAGACATATGACTTGCAAAAATGTATTCCTTGGGAATGTGTGCAGTGTTTCCTGCTTTGTGAGATCCATTAACGAGTAATGAGCCACCTGTGACAAGCAAACTGAAACATCAGTCTTTCCTCACCAAAATAGTCCTCCAAACAGCCAGTGACCTTAACTACCATCTTAACTGTTCTCTACTATAGCTTTTACTTGCATAGCTGCTGAAAGGGATGGGCCATACCCATAGTTCATCATGCTGGTAGATCTACAAGCTTTGCTGGAGGTGGCAGGTCCTTTACAGCCCATTTCTGTGCATACTCAAAAGTTCCATTGTGTAAAGTGAGGTTTACTCCTAGGAAAGCGTGTATAGCAGTGATTCCCAAACTGTACATTGTAATGTCCTGGGGCATCACAAGGCATTTGCTGGGGCGGCAGAGTTGTCCACTGCCCTAGTAGGGAGTCAGCGCCACTCTGTGCCAAACAGTGATTGGGGACTCAATGTGGCGGGAAGAGCTCCAGCACATGAAAACCGCATGATAAGTAAAGCCCTCTGTACTGCCTCGACCCTCTTACTACTGTTTGAAGAGGTGGGCAGTGCTTCTGGAGTCAGAAGTGACTGGCGATGATGTAATCACCAGTCAATTCTGGGAGCTGCATACTGCAAATGCAGCAGTATGATGTTTTGAGTCCCAACAGTTTGGGAACTGCTAGTGTATAGGATTGTAGCCTTAGAAGCTCTGTTGGTGCTCAGTTTCAGGACTGTGAATCTTGTAGATCAGTGTTCTTCAACATTGGGGTTGTGACCCCTATCAGGTCATGAAGCCTCAGTTGTGGGGTTGTGGCAACTTATGGGAACAAAATAGGTTGAAGACACTGAACTGGAGCACCAACTGGTAAAGGAGGAGGTATCTGGTGTGCCCCTTCAGGTACCAAGAGATTGTGTCCAGTCCTTCTCAAGTTCTTAGCAATTGTGGTAAAATAGCTTTCACTAGTGCTAGGCTTCATGGCAGTTCCTTTTCTGCTCATTCAGAGAGCATTCTTATTGAGTATTTGTTTACAGTGAACAGAGATGGGAGGGTCTAATGGGGGGGTGGAGAGTGGGCTGATAGGGTCCTGGGAGGGTAAACAGTGGCTCCCCAGTCTCATACCTTATTTTATTTATTGAGGTCATGCCACAAAAAAGATTCAAGACTAGTGTTGTAGATTTTCATGTTCATAGCATTATAAACATCTGAATAGACATTCTCAGTATTAAACAAATTGAATCAAACTTCTTGGTAGGCTTTACTGGACAGGAAAGGAAATTTAGTGTTTACAAGTGGGGCTTCCATATCCTCAGGTTATGTATCTGTGGCTCTGGCTCACTGCTGGTCCCCTGCACCTGCGCTGAACCAGAGTTGGCCCAGCCTGAGCCCTCTGAAGGCAACCAGAGCTGTGAAGCCCACAGAGGCCACAATCTGTGGGCTTTCAGGCCCAAAAATGTCACTTTTCAGGCCGAAAAACCATTTCAACCAAAAAACTCTCCAGGCAGTCTCTGGGCATCAGAAAGTCCTCCAGAGGTGACCAGAACCCAACTTTGGTTGCTTTTGAAGGCTTTAAGGGGCTGAAACAGCGAATTTGCTCATCTGTGGTTTTTGGTACCCTCAGGGGATCCAAGAACAGATCCCTCACGAACACCAAGGCCCCACCTGTGCATACAAAACAGTTTCTAAAAGTTTTAAGTTTCTAAAAGCATTCATTACTACCAAATTTTGTTAATGGTTTTTGAATAATTAAATTTTTACAGATCTTTTAAGTTAGGTTAAGTACATTAATGCCTAGTCTGGTTCAGTTTACAGGTAGGTGAAAATGCAGGCTTTAATCTTAGGTTAGTGGAATGCCATCAGAAGCTGCTTATAGCAGGTTAGACATTTGTACAGCAGATTCAGGTTTTCAGATCAAAATATAGTTAGGTTGTGCAACCTCAATTTTTAACAACTTTCACTTTGAGCTGTGCAACTTACATTTTGCATGCACACATACTATTCGTTGTAGTACAGCTGAACAATGCTGTTGGCACGCAGGTGGCAGACACTTTTGTCAGTGGACGACCTGATAGAAAAACTTGTGAAGAGGTTGGAATTCCATGGAGAGCTGAATAATACATACATTTTTTATACATCTGACAATGGCTTTCATACAGGTAGGTCTTTTATATATAAAGTTTCTGTATAACTAGAAATATAAATTTCTACATAAACAGAATTTACATAGGAGTTGTATGCATGCATTTGGAACCAATTCAGAAAAGAAATAGATAATTTTTGGGAACTGCTGTGGAGAAGAGCTATAGATTTGTGGTCTTGAAAATTATTGACATCCAGATCTGATTATCATATCACTTTGAAGTCATCTACCACTGATATTTCTCCGTAGAATATTTAACTGGGTTAGGAAAACTCTAAACTTAAGGCCAGTGCTGGGGAGCCTAAATTAAAATATTTCCTAAGAAACTAGACAGATGTGTCTCTAATTGGTGAGATAGTATACAAACTATCTTTGCCCTCTCATGGTATTTAACTATAGTATTAAAAATGGACTAAGTCACGATTTCTACTCTGTATGTCTTTTTAAGGTCAGTTTTCTTTGCCTATTGACAAACGGCAGCTTTATGAGTTTGACATTAAAGTCCCACTTCTTGTTCGAGGTCCAGGAATCAAGCCCAACCAGACAAAAAAGGTACGCTTGCACATGACAACACTACAGTGCATTTTGGGATATGTTTTCAAAGCAGTCTTAATTCCAGAACAGCTGCAAGTCCAAACTGAATGAGTCAACAATGTGTGGAGCTAATATTATGAATTCAAATCTGTTGAGCCCAAAACAGAGAAAATTGAGTTGGAAAGTCTGCAGTTGCATAGAATGTAACATAGAGCATTTGTCAGAACTGCTAAATGGTATTTGTTCCTGAGTTGGCTTTGCAAAGAAATCCATAGACTTATTAGCCTTCCTACCCCCACCCACATCTGTCTTATTGTGTATTTTCCAAAAATGGTGTTGAAGCACCCTTGCCTGGTTAATGGTGCTGATTTGTATGCATGTGTGAGCAGGTGAGTTTGGTTGTTTGCAAGCCTAAATTAAAATATTTCCTAAGAAACTACCTGGAATACTCCCAGATGGTGTACACCTCCATTTTGCTCCCCCTGCCCGGAATGGCTCCAAAGGAGAGGCGGAGGGGCCATGTGCAGGCTGTGATGAAGCTCCCTGAAAAACGCAATGCCTTATAGCCCCCCAAGCAACACCACTGGGTCTGTGTGTTGTATTGTAACTTCTCAGATGTCAAGCGGATGAGAAATAGATTTCTTGTTCAGATGTTTTTTAGAAAGCTGGAATATGTAACCAGGACTGGCATTCTGCAGATGTATTCTTATTGCCCCCAAATATGTAGTCATGGTTAGGAGAACTGGCACTTGGGTACGAAGGAGCAGATATTCTTTTTATTAAAAAGGAAAAGCAAGAAATATGAACAACTTTAATTTTTTTCCTGGAGATTCCCTATTCCTTTTTTGCTGTCTCTTGAAAGCAGTGGAATTGAATATGGCTGAAGTTTTATGGTTCTATGCATGCACAAATGGAAAGAGAAGATAAGATCTGAATTATTATACAACATTGGTGGCCAGCGCCCTTCAGCTTTAGGGACCTGTAACACTTGTGTGGATGAGGAGACTTCAGCAGGTGCTGCTTGTCATCTCACAGATGACAGGCCACACCTGCTGGAGGTCCAGGTCCCCTAAAGTTAAAAAGCTAGCTACTCCTGTTATGCAACACTGATGTGTATCTTCTTGTACTGTACCCTCTTTATTGTAAAATATAATGTTCAGTTAAAGAAAAACACTGGCCTCTTAATACCAGAAGCAAAGACCATCCTGAGGGTGATGCAGTGGCAGCTACCAGTCCCAAGTTTACATGGAAGGGGCCCTACCTAGACAGTGCATCAAGGGGAGTGTGCGTAAATTGCAGTTAGGAGTAGCCAGAGCGGTTTGCCACTCAGCTACTCCTTGAAGCTTTAACTTGTGTTCACTGTTCTTTATAATACAGAGGAAGTATACAAAGGTGGTCAAAGGAAGTGGAGAGGAATGTGGTAGCTGGCATGTTTGATCAATGCAGAATTAACAGATCTGTGCTTCATGTTGATCTTAGTTCTGTAATACGTTGTTTCTCCTGTGTTCTAGATGCTGGTGGCAAACATTGATTTGGGTCCTACTATTTTAGATATTGCTGGCTATGATATAAATAAAACACAGATGGATGGGATGTCATTATTGCCTCTTCTGGTAAGTACACAGGTGGGGTTCTTCAGTATTCCAATGCTACTGCAAGGATTGCCCTATGCAGATACCACTTTGTAAATTGGATTAGGATGATCTGTACATAGTGCTTTCATACAGTCTTTACTGTCTTGGTATTTGTAGGAATGGCTATTGCATATTTTGATTAGAAGCCACTTTTAAACTAAATGTATTGTGAGCTGCATGAAGGCATTAGATACCTTACCTCATTTTATTTGCCATAAAAATGAAAAATGGAGAAATAATTTATGCCAGATTCCAGATGAGTCAAGTAGCATAGGAAAGGTAGATGTTTGTAACATGCAAGTTAGCATACTGTCTTTGAGCACAAAAGCTTGAATTTCTTACAGCATAATTCATTGCATATTTATGCAGAAGTCTTGCTGTGTTCAGTGAGACTTACTCCTTAGAGCTCCCCTCATGGAAGGTGCTTGTGCCTAGTTTCCAGCAGTTTCTTTCCACCCCAAAGTACCAGATTTTGCTTCCAAGATTGTTTCCAAGGGTCCCAGGGGCTTGGGGAACTGTCTTTGAGAAGAGGCAGTAGAAAAGATTGCTTGCCCATGTTCTGTTGAATTTGCAGTACTGAGTCTGTAAGGGCACAATCCTAACCCCTGATGTCAGTGCTTTCCAGCATTGACATAAGGGCAGTGCAGCTCTGAGGAAAGGGAACAAACATTCCCTTACTTTGAGGAGGCCTCTGAGTGACACCCAACTGCAGGGTGCAGCACACATCCTATTGGCACCACTGTGCCAGTGCTGGAAAGCACTGACATCAGGGGTTAGGATTGCGCCCTAAGTCTCTCACAGTGACTTATGAGAGTCAGTGAGAAAGGTGGTATACAAATGCTATTATTATTACTACTACTTAAGATGCGTATCCATTGTGAATCTAGTAGACATCACTTAATACACTTAGTGGGTCATCAGGTAATTTGAGATTTTGTATAGGTTGATGTTTCTTAACAACTCTGGTGTTTTTGAAACCCAGAGATTCAAAATTGTAACAATCCAAAGTCAAAAAAACTAGAGGGTTGAATGACGGTGGGTTATTTCTTCAGATCTACCTTTTTTGCTGCTGTTGCACACTCAGACTTTATCTCCAAAATTATGACTAAAAGCACTTTTTTATCTAAGAAACTTACATTCCATTTGCCCACAAAAAAAGTCAACTCCCCCCCATTTGTTAATGTTTGTTTTCTTTTAGAGAGGAGACACAAATGTGACCTGGAGATCAGACGTCTTGGTTGAATACCAAGGAGAAGGTCATAACAGCAGTGATCCTACCTGTCCTGCCCTTGGGCCTGGTGTCACCGTATGTATTTTTTGTTTACTTTTAGAATTCCTCATATCCTATGAAGTAGAGAAATGGTTTGTGCATAAAGATTAGGAGCAATATGTTGCGTGTGGGCTTGAAAGGCAAGAAGGATATAGTATAAAAATAAGTGTGGAGGTCACCACAGGCTCCAGGTGGATCTAGATCTGTGTTGCTATTCCAGTATTTAGCTTTGTGTGAATATGAATATGAACACTTCTCTGTTCTTGCAGCATTGCTTTCCAGACTGTGTTTGTGAAGATGCATACAACAATACCTATGCATGTGTAAGGACACTGTCAGCAAAGTGGAATCTGCAGTACTGTGAATTTGATGATCGGGAGGTAATTCCGTGCTCTATACATTTCAATCTTAAATTTTTATACTGTGATTCTTGTACAAGATGCATGGAAATACAAAATGAGTTGCTTTGACACTGCTATAAATAAAGAGGATAAACAGAGGTAATGAAACAGCCCTCAGACCAGCTCAGGGAGGTGCACCTTCCCTGAAAGTGGAAACAGTGTCATCAGATGTTTCAGAAGCTACAATTCTGTGCACCATTACTTAAGAATAGCACCCATGGAAAGCAGTGGGTCTGCTTCTTAATAAATTGGGTTGCGCCTACGTGTAGCTGTGCTTGCTCTCGCTTAGTCCTTCTTACTTTTCTCTCTGCTATGAATTGAATTGTATGTGGAGCCTCTGGCTTAACACACTAGGCACCTTAAAGAAGGATTTGATTAATGGTTCTACTGGTATGTTGTTTTCAGGCACTTGCTCTGATACTGTTTACAGAAAGGTTGTGAAGACCAGAATTTAAAACTTAATGAATAAAAATGTATCTTAGGATCTTTTATTATGTGTTTAATAAATTAGAGACTGTACATTTCTTAGGTAACAATTACTAGTAGATTATTTTTCAGAATCTGGACTTGGATAAAATCAGACAAAACTATAGTTAGACACCCCCCCCCCAAGTTTAACCCCAGACTTAACTGAGGGTCATAAAATTCCATTATTCCCCTGAGTGCCTGCCCTCGACTTACCTGTGAGATTGACTTATAGGCGGGTGGCTGTGGTGCCTTCTTGTGTCAGTTCTAAATCTTCTGCCAATTGGTTTGAACTTTTCAGATTATGTTCAGCTTAGTGATGTCAAATTTCCAGAAACTTGTAAGTCTCAGGATACATTTTGGGGAAACATGAAATATATACACATTATTTTTATATAAAACCTAGGTTTATTTTATATCTGCTACACAGCTGCAAACCGCTGTACCATATGCTATGCTTGGACTGGTTAGTGTTCTCAGCTACACTTACAGATTCTTCCACTGAGGCTTTGGTGTACCTGCAACAGCCTCAGTTTCTTCCACAGCTCCTTCTGCCCTTTCCATTCCCCAGCAAAGCAGCGTAAAACTTTTTTTCCTCCAAGTTTGTAGCAGGGTGTCTTGGTCACAGTCATTTGAAAGGGGAGATGAAAATGTTGACTGAGACCAAGTCAAAAGGATGGCAGATGCAAGAGCACTGAACGTTTTGCTCTTTTTTTTGAAAAACTACTTTTTTTTTTTAAGTAGAGCACCGGTCACCAAAGAAGGCAGGTAGCAGTCCTCAAGAAGCGAATCCCTGTGTGCTTCTCTCAGGAAGAGGGAAGTGCCCACTAGATGCAGAAATACATCTTGGATTTGCCTCTAGTCTTTTGCCTACAGTGTGCACTGCAATTTTTCTCTTCTTCTGTAGAGTCCCTTACATACAAATCTTCATGCCACACGGCTTCTGGCATTTGAGTGAGTAAAATCTTACCTTAAAATATGTTTCACCCATTAGAAAAGAAAAACATTTCATCAGAATGGTTTTCAGTGTTTCCCAACTTTCCATTTTTTCATAGGAAAAATTAAAAATCATCCTTGGAGGAAAAAATGAAGAAGAAAAAAAGCTGGTCTGAATTTTTCCAGTTTCTTTCTGGACCTTCATGTCTGATTCAGCCTACATATCTCATTCCATGAGTACAGAATTTAATTGTGTGTGTGAGTGGAATTACCAGCATAGGTGTTTGGCTGCTGTAATTCTGGCATTAGGCACTAATTATCAGCACTGGCAATAAATACTTGGAGACTGCCCTGTTTTCTGACTTTAACCTTCAGCTACTCAGTGTCTGGAAAGCAAAATAAGAGCTGCTGGTGTAACTTCCGTAAACAACTCAAGGCTACTGCGCACATTATGGAAATTAATTGATGGTGAAGGGCATTGTAGTGCTTAAATACAAGGCTGAGATTGGTGTAATGACAATCTCAAGCTGACTTTGATGAACCATAAGGACTGTAAATTTAACAATGCAATCCTCTGAGCTGGAGAAACCAAAGTTGGACAAAAAGATCTAGGATAATTGTCCTGGAACAGGATTTTACCCTTTAGAAGCAAAATTAAGATCTCATTAGTATTATCCTACTTCATAAACATTGAACATTTTTTTCCAGCTTTCATAAACCTGATCCACTGCCAACTTGATGAAACTATAGGTTGATAAAGAGGTGCTAGTGGTTCTCCGGTTTCTGGTTCCTGTCACACCAACCAAGCCCAAGTCCATATTGATGTACAACTCCTATAAAAGATCCAGATGGCTCCATTGGAGATTGTGTATGAGGGATTTAGGCCATGCTTCTGTAAAACCAAATAATTTACCTTATCTTAATCCCTCAGGCACGAATACTGGCAACATACCCTTAGTACACCTAGTTTGTGACATTCAGCTTTTCTGAAGTAAACATATTGGATGATCACATATAGCAGGGATGTCCAAAGTTTTTGGCAGGAGGGCCACATCATCTCTCTGACACTGTATTGGGGGCCGGGGGGGGAAGAATTAATTTACATTTAAAATTTGAACAAATTTACATAAATGAATATATTAAAGATGAACTTATGAATGAATGGTCTTGCAATAGCTCAAGGCCTATAAAAGGCCTTGCACAAAGCAAGGCTGGCCTTTCCTTTGCTGGTGCTACTGCATCTCAGACATGAAACAACAAGCAGTGGAGGGAGCTGTCATCCCACAGCTCACGTGAGAGGTCAAACAGTCGCCCTCACGCTGACAGCAGTTGTGTCGGGCCAGTGTGGGCTCCAACAAATTTCTGGAGGGCCAGAGGCTCATTGGAGACTGGGGACCCCCTGAGGGCCGCATTGAGAGGCACCCCTGACATATAGTATTGGTTTGATAAAGGAGACACTGGTTCAATGTAGAGGTGAAACCAGAGCTATACTAAACCTTGCATGAATTTGAGTGTACAGGCTTGTGAACCCAGTATTGTGAGATTAGTGAAAAGCCTGACCTACAGTCTATCTCAGGGGTGTCCAAAGTTTTTGGCAGGAGGGCCACATCATCTTCCTGACACTGTGTCGGGGGCCGGGAGGAAAAAGAATTAACTTACATTTAAAATTTGAATAAATTTACATAAGTTTACTTAAATGAATGTATTAAAGATGAATTTATATGAATGAATGAAGGTCTTGCAATAACGTATTGCCTTGCACAAAGCAAGGCTGGCCTTTACTTTGCTGCCACTACTGCATAACAAACGTGAAACAGCAAGCAGTGGAGGGAGCCCTCATCCCACAACTCACGCAAGAGGTCAAACAGTCGCCCTCATGCTGAGAGCAGTTGCGTCAGGTTGACATGGACTCCAACAAATCTCCGGAGGGCCAGAGGCTCATTGGAGATTGGAGGCTCCCCGAGGGCCGCTTTGAGAGGCCTCAAGAGCCGCAAGTGGCCCCAGGGCCGGGGTTTGGGCACCCCTGGTCTATCTGAAACATTGCCACTGAACATACTTGGCTATGCTTAAGAGGCTAGCCTAACTCATTAAACCTGGCCATTTATCACTGCATAATCTTAAACCTAGGCTTTTTCAAGGTGCATACACACTGAATATGTCTGACAGCACCGTTTTTGTGTTTACAGGTTTTTGTTGAAGTTTACAACTTGACTGCAGACCCACACCAATTAAACAATATTGCAAAAACAATTGATCAAGAAATCCTGGAGAAGATGAACTACAGATTAATGATGATGCAGTCGTGTTCTGGAGCAGCTTGCCGTACACCAGGAGTCTTTGACCTAGGGTAAAATTAATCTCTGGCCTATTTAACTTTTTGTAAATGCATACAGAATTAGACTATCCAAATCTCACTTTGTGCAAGTACCAACTGCCTTTTTCTAGTGTTTGGTGCTTGTTCGAGGAGAGGGGGGAGAGTGGAGAAGTTCTTGTTTGTTTCCCTTTTCCCTCTCTAACATGCTGCACTCGCTTCAAAAATGTGCTCCTGAGGGTCCTCCAATTACACAGGCCTACAAAACTGAGGGTCAGAAGAGTTTTTCCCAAACTTTATGGTGGTTTGATATGAATTTGGGTGCTGATTCCAAAAATGGCATCTGTTTTGCCCTGTCACATCTAGTTTTGGAGATATAGTATAGCCTCCTTAGTGAATGGTTCAAGCAGCTTCCTCATGAGGTAGCCATGGTGTAGGCTTCCTCATGAGGAAGCTGCTTGAATCATTCACTGAAGAGGCCATGCCGTGTCTCCAAAACTAGATGTGATAGGGCAAAACGGATGCCATTTTTGGAATCAGCACCCCAAATATACCAAGGAATTGGTGTAACGTTCAAGGAAGCAAAATGTGTGTTGGCCTGTGTTATTCTAATGGGCATGGGTTTCCTAAAGGAATGTTGCACGGTAGCAGTAGTGTAGAGCAGGGGCCTCCAAACTCCAGTCCACTGGCTGGATCCTCCTGGGCAATTTCCCTGGGAAGCGGATCCCCAGCACAAGGCCTGGCAATATTTGGGTATGAAAACCGCTGGCTGTGGGGTAGAACTGGCTTCACCACCACAACACAATGCCTGGAATAATTATTCTGGCGCACCTCAGGCCACAGTTTGGAGACGACTACTGTTGAGGCTTCTTTGTAGCAGAGACACAGTATGTATATCTGCACGTTGAATGCTGGTATTTAAATATCTGAATATATACAGTCAGTTTTCTCTCATCTCTTCTCTCCTGAACACCTTTAGATACAGGTTTAACCCACATCTGATGTTCAGCAGCCACGGGACTCAGACTCGTAGAGTTTTTCCACGCGCATTGTAGCTGCATCAGCTCATCTATCTTGCTGCCTGTGTCCATTTCTTCAGCATGACTGCAGAAGATCTGCCTAATCCCACTGACTACATATGAAAGACTTGATCAACTGGCTTGGTTTGGAGAAACTAACTTCCAGCTGGTTGCCTTGTGCAATACATGTGTACTACAGACACAGTCAATTTAGTCCACTCCAATCTGATCACTACATCAGTTTTGAAAATTTTCTCTCTCAAGTACAGTGTTAACTTGTGACATAAATTTGAATTTGGTTTGGTGTGAATGAGACTGACGATGGAAACTGTTAGCAGCTTAAAAGTATACTGTACAGAGGTGGTTTCAAGGAAGTTGGGAGGGGTGTGTATGGGCAAGGTTACCTCGTGACCTACTGTCTATCCAGAAGCTACAAACTGCCTCCCTGGTGTTACAGCCACTCCGTCTTAAGCTTTTAAGGGGCTATAGGTGTGATTCTTCATTGTTTGTACTGAATCTAGTGTAATCAAATTAACCTGGGAGATTTTCATCCATTTTGTTCTCAGCATTTCAGATCTTAACTGGAGTTGCTGACTAGAACTTGTGCGCCTGTTACATGGTCTTTCTAATCAGCTGTTTTCAAATGAGAACCAAGTAAACCACTAAATGAGCATTGTTCCCAAAGAATTGTGGCACCTCAGCATTCACTTTCTACTTCATGTAGTAGTAGAAACAACTTAAAAGTGAGATGAATGCAAAATATTGAAAATTTAACTGGAAAATGGCATGCTTAAAAGGAAAATATAGTTACCATCCTGAGAGATGTGCACCAGAAAGTAGGTTACTGTGCCTGATCCTCAAAAAGTGTTTAATTGGGATCAAAAGCCTGCATTAAGAGCCCTTTAAGCCAAAGGATTGGCAATTCTTTGGTGTCCAGACTTGATGCTTGGGGAAGCTGTAGTTTATCACTTGTCTATTTACTTATGCGAAATATTATATTGGCAGTTTTCAACATTTAGAAATGATCACTATTTTAATATTTAAAACCTTTTTAATTCATATGTGTTGAAGTTGGTCCATTACTATTCCAAGTGTTAGGTCTGGTACTCTACTTAATTTCTTTCATCTTCTGAAATGGGGTTTTTTTTGTCACTTGTTCCAGGGTTTCAGGGCAGTGCAAAAATGACCATTGATTTGCTTCCAACAGTGACAAGCTTTGGTTTAATGGATTTGACATTACATAGGCTGGCTGTTCAAAAGGCATTAACCTTAAATAACTAGAAGCAGTAGAATGCTGGGTACAGATGTCCAAATTAAAAAAAAGTTTGTACATCATTGCATCACTTCCTAAAGAGTGCACGCGTATTTCTCAGGCAGCTTTGCTATTCAAAATATTTGCAAGCAAGGGGCAAATCTTATCCAAGTCACCACTTGCAGATATAGGAAGGAAATTGCAATTTGGGGGCATGCATACAGTCTTATTTCCTGATGTTACTTGTTATACTAGGATATTTGTGTTAAAACAGAAAGTCTCCTGAGAAAAGGCCTTCAAGTCTGTTATGTTTCCTAGGTTCCCCATAGGGGAAATACAGCTTTTGGCATCAAGTGTTTGTCACTTATTCTTTGTAGGCAGCTTGTAAACTTGTCAGGATGGAGAAAAACAACTCAGTGTTCACTATAAACCCCCCTCCCCCTAAAAAGTAGACAAAATTAGTATTTTTATAATTGTCAAGTCTCCTTTGCTCTGTTCTGGAAGGGAATAATTCCCTTGATAGATAGTTGGAATAAGACTGTTCTGAGCGAGAATGTTTATCTTGCAAATCATGGACTCATAAAAATCTTCTTACACCCTGAAAGAACTGGTGGTTCATGGAGAGCATAAATTCTGGGGAAGAGTCTGATTCAAGGCCTTCCACCAAGACCTTTGAGTAGAACTCTGATGCTGTGCATGCACTCCAGTCCTGCATGCCCTGTTTCCCGTTTCTTTGTGTTTGAGTGAATGTAGCTGAGCATTTATGACCACTTCATTCTGTATACCACAATCAGTCAGAAACAGTTTGTCCTGTCCCTTTTCTAGTCTTCTAAACTATAGTCATTTTTCCTTTCCCTTCTAATCACCAAAGTCCTGAAGTTTTGCATCCTTTTAGTTACCTAAGGACTAGGAAAACCTCTCCCAGCTACAGGCATTAAATTGTTTTTGGTTTTTGCTTGCTATAGATGGAGGTGTCCATTGTCTTCCTCCCTCCATGATTAGTACTTCCAGGTAAGAGTAGTTTGAAATGAATCTGTTTCCAGTAGTACCAGCAAATAGTAATTCAATCACTTAAACATGTTAAGATAACTTTCTCTTCTAATACATACATATAATAATGTATGGGAAACCATGGAGACACGCTTAGATTTAAGATTTTACTGTAAGTTTGATTAGGATAAAGAGCCAGAGCACGTGTTGTTTAATCAGTTCCCTTGACACTAAAGCTAACCACACTTCAAAGTGGCTGCCAAGTCTGCCAGTTTATTTTTTTCTATATTTAGTTCTATATTTATAATTGAGTATTATAGAGCTGAAATTCACCAACTGATTTCTCACAAATAACTTTATGCACTTCTAAACCAATTACTAGCAAGCAGTTCAGAGGAAAATTTTGAAGTTTGTAAGACTTAGAAGCCTTTTTGGGCAAACACTTGAGTAGTCCTGCTGTCCTGTTTGATTTTGCAGATGACCTTGGTATTTTGACATGTTTTAACTGTCCTAATCCAACTCATGTATCTACAGTTGTATATCTGCTCCCAGAAAATACAAATTCTGCTCCTGGAATTCAGCAGCTAATACCAATTCATAAAGCATAGAGGTTGTTCTCAAATAACAGAAACAATGCTGTGCAGATTTGGATGTGATGGCTGGTTGAGTTGGGCGAAAGGGTTAGCCATGTGGTCCTTACCCCCTTATCACTGGAAGCTGCTTCTATCTAGTTCGTTACAGCTGAACATTGATCATATCCTTTCCTTTCTCCCCACAACAGATCCAATCTTTTTTTCCAACAATGCAATTAGAAATAGTAACCTCCTCTGTGTTCCATTGGTCCGATTTTGACTGTGTTGTTTTGAAAATTGTTGTGAAATTCTATATTTGGTGATCTTTGGTTATATGAAAAACCAGCCATTGGACTTCTGCTTTTCTAGTGCTTGTGGCTGCTGCCTTTGGCATCTGGATTTTTCTCTCCTCTCATCCTCACCCCTCCCATAACCAGATAGTGCAAGTATTTTGTGTGTAATGCTGCTTGAAGCCATGATATTGGCTATTAGGGGTAACTGAGAGTTGTATACATGTCAATTTTATTGCTCATGAATCATAGCATTTTGTTTTAGGAAGTACCCTTTGAAGGATCCTGTATATTGCTGCACTTTTCAGTAATTAAACTTATGTCTACAACAAATATGTACTTGTGAACTGAAACCAGGGGCTTTAATTAGGTTGCAAAACATTCATTTCTGGATCATTGAGTGGCCATTTATTTTGGCAATTGGACAGTAGAGAAACAGTGCAGAGGAAGGGTATAAGGGTAGTGATTTTCAACCTTTTTCGTCTCATGGCACACTGACAAGGTCCTAAAATTGTCAAGGCACACCATCAGTTTTTTGACAATTGATAAGGCACACCATGCTATTGGTGGGGGCTCACATCCTCCAATGACCTCACTATTAAATACCCTCTCCCATGGCACACCTGCAGACCATTTGCAGTACACCAGTGTGCCATGGCGCAGTGGTTGAAAATGGCTGCTCTAGAAATACATGCTGGAAATGGTCATGTCATTTGGCAAGTAGGTGTTGGGGCTTTGGGCCAAGGCTCTGTATTGAGGCCTCTGGAGTGCTTGTTCTGCTCCTGATAATGAAAATGGTTAAGGGTATTAAAGGGTGTAAACCTGCCAGCAGGGACCTGGCTGACTCCGATTCAGAAACCCAAGCAACACCAACTCCCTCTTCTCACAGGACCTGGGCCTGCCATGGAAAAAAAGACTGGGAGGAAACCATGCACAGTGCCATAGTCCAGGCACAGCCCTTGTCTTTAGTGCCTTACAAACCAGGGCTTTGAGTGGGATGTACTTATTTCCACCATGCTGTGTCTAACTTTGTCCACTTATGCAGTCTTTCACCCGTTTGTAACATAAAATCAGTTTTGCACAAGCAGGAATGGCCGGAGAACTCATGGGCCAGGGTTTCCTTGCACCAGGGGCCAAGCCCCTGCTCTTTCACTTTCAGCTGTTTGCCTTTCAACCAGCATTCACAATGTATGGCTCTTGGGGGGGGGAGCACACTATTAAAAAATATTTAGTTGTAGATAACTGTTTATAAAGTGTGCCAAACTATAGCCAGGAAACGTTCAACAAAGCCACTACAATATGAACGTTTGTTGTAGTCCATTAGGGTTACTATCATTGCATCACCATCAGCCTGTCTCACTTAGAAGCAGCTACAGCAGCCGGCATGCATCTGCAAGTATTGCAGCATTTTGCCATCTCTCATGGTGAAAAAAACCACTTACTTTCTTCCCTGATGGAGTTTTCTGCAACTTATGGCTCATGTCCAAGGACCCAAGCAGAGCTGAAGGTTTTTAAAAACAAACTAAATGCATGAGAAAACAAAACCATGTCTGAGCAGATTAGTGTGGCTGTAAAGTGGTTTTCTGTGGCAGTTAAGAGAAAAGGGAACCAAGTGGCCTTCCCTAGCTAGTCCTTCCTGAAAAGGGAATGCAGTCGTCTCCATGAGTTGGGCACAATATGCTGTGGGGGGTGCTCTCCCTTGCTGGCTCTTGTCAGGGCACAAAGTATAATAGCAGTTATGTTTAAGTCTTTGTTTCTTCAAATAGAGCTGCTCTTAGCAGTCACAGAAAAGCAAAGAAACAGTAATCCCCTCCCCCAAAATTCATTTTTTCCCTTGCAGTGCTTTTACTGTGACACTCTTATTTAATAAATTCAACAATGGAAACAACCACATTTGTTTCAAGTTCAGCTTTAATGATGGAATCAAAACCTGCTATTTTAGTAACTTGAAAAGGGAATTAAAGCTTCCCTATTTAAAAAAACAAGCCTTTAAAAACAATAAATAGGACAGTTTCTAAAAAAGAAAAACAAAATTTTCAGTGTTTCCCACAGAGCTTGCATCTCATTTATGGTACCACCAAATAGATAATACATAAATTTTGCATCACATTTTTGACAAATAATCTGAAACTAAAAGTTATATCAAATCTCACAAAAGACAGACTTGGGTCACCACTGACCTATTCTTTTAAATTAAAAAAACTGTTGCAGTAACCAGTGATAAGTGTTTGTGGTGTTTAAGCTTCAGAACATAATATTAAACCTGTTTTCACTTCTTAAAGTGGTAGTGCATAAGACACACCAAGATTTGAGAGTAAAGAAAAGTACAAATTTCAAGTAAGAATTTAAAGTTCACATACTTGTTAAATTACCATTTCTAGATTCAAACAGTATTTACTTCTGCACAACAAATGTATAAATAGTTAATAGCAAACACTGAATAGGGGCTGTTGGAGGCCTTAACCCATTCCAGTGTGCAAGCTGCCACAAAGTCCTTTGCTGTGGTGATACTTTCTGCAGATGCATCATTTAATTGAATCAACTCTGGGCATAGCTCAACTGTATGCAATGCATGCGCCCCGCCTGTGGTAGCATATTCTTGGTGGTGCATACCATGTATCTTACTGTAAGGAACATTTGCATGGTTACTACTTTCATCACCACAGGTTTAATAGCTTTTTGATGGCTAACACACAGGAACAGTAATATCTAACAAGCCAACACACATTCCACAGTATTTGCAGGAAAATAATTTTAACCAGCACCACTAGTCTGAGACTGATTATGTCTCCAATAAAATGAAAGTCACAAACGACTATAATGCTACATGTGAAATAAAAATCCAAACAAGATATGCCATCAATTATTATTTGATAGCTAGTTCTACTTTTAATTTACTGATAACACTTTACAACATCAAGATTGTCTTGGCAAATATATAATTCAAATCTCTCCCTCAATATTTTGAGAGAAGAAGAAAAAAAGCAGCCAACCTTTAAACTGAAGGCACACTTCTCCAAGAGAATGCAGTATTTTTGGTGTAGCACACAATGTCCACTAGGAGTCACCCAAGTGGCAGATAAGATACTCTGAAATTTTGAGGCAGATGCCCAAATGAGAACTCAGATTACTGCTCATGATTCAATTAAACTATCTAAATTTAAGTTCTTGTAAGTCAAGTTATTATTATTCCCCCCTGGGTGGCTGCAGATATACACATTTATATAGAATATTTGTATTGCACACCCATAACTTTGGTTTCATTTACCTTACATATGCAATTAAAATATTTCTGGAAAACAAAGTTACAGTCAAATATAAAATACAATCATTCCTCCTCCATTATTTATCTTGGATGTAGCTGAGCAGCACATAGAATCCTCACCAACTTTTAAACCATATGTAGCCAAAAACAATGGATAACTCAAGTTTCCCAAAGTAAAAGGCAATATGCAAACATTGCATCTCCCAGCGTGCTTCAAAATGCAAAGTTTCTTTTTTGCTTTGAGCTTTAAAGGAACGCAGAGGATAAAACTATTTTAATTTTTTTAAGAACTAAAAGTTTGTGCTGAGATCAATTAACCTGCACCTTCACATGCAGTGAATCAAAGAATTCTGGATTCTTTCATGCTGATATTGTAATTGCAACATCAGTTTCAGCTATATTTAGTAAATTCCACATCAACAACAGTATTCAATATATTAATTTCAGTAATACTAGAACAGTATAACACTCAACTCTTTTCAATATCAGAACTGACTTGCAGGACAACCCATCTCTCTCCCTCCATTTCAATATCCTTAATTCTCTTCACTGCCTCTTACCTTCTTTTCAACTTCCCCTCTAACCTTCCTCAGTTAAGATTGCTCTAACATCTTCTACACAACATTTGCAACACATTTCTCATCCCTTCTATATATAAAAATAATTTGCTTGCAAGTTATACAGAAATATCTGAAGGTAGTGCAAACTGATTTGGTATCAAATAGTGCCCCAATTCTTATTCTAAACTGAGCCTGGATTTATTATAAAATTCAATTTGCATATCCTTTGTATTCAGAGCTTCAAATTAACGTGAAAAGCAAAGAATGCCTGTTTCATCATGTCTTTTAAAGTAGACTCACCACACAATAACAGCTTGCATGGGAAAGACTCAGGATGCACAGGTCTGCAAGTGTCTAGAACTGCAGCTCCCCTTTGCTTCTACATGCAAGGTTGAAGTCTGCAGATTTATGGGGCCACCTCTACAGGACAGCATGGGTCTTGGTCTCACAAAATGCTCACTTATTTTAAGAGACACAGTCAGCCTTGCTCTGTGAATTGGGGTTGGCATGCTAGGTGATATTTGGTAATGCACATTTTCCTGAGTATTCTTTGGCCCCGTTTTAACCTGGCTTCCAAACGCCACTGAGGGCTTCTTCAAGTTTGTCTCTGTAGGCTGCATAGCGCCTTGTTAAGATTTGCATTTGCTCGTCTTCTTCTTTGTCCAGTATACGCAAGAAGTTCTGTAGTTCAGGAAGGCTGAAGGCTTCCCACTGCCAAAACAGGTATGCAAGCAAAACAAAAATCATCATGTAATGCAAGGTAAGTTTCTCAGCGACTAACATCACTGATTCTAATCCTCTATGGCAGCAAGTCAATGACAGCCGCTTCTCCACACCAGCTCCGAGGCAAACTGATTCAATTTATACCTCTACTCATCTCTCTCTTTTAGCAGTCACTGGGGACCCTACCTATTTGTCACATGAACGTCACAACCCCACTGCAACCCCTAAGAAACAGGCTTATCTGTCTGGAAACTGATGGCAACCAAGGAGCTCAACACAAAAGGCTATAGGCTCTGAGTGTTCTTCCTATAGTTTGGACCGTCAAGCATCCCCCTCATGTGCACACAAAGGCCTGGGCCTGAAAGTAGAGACAAACTCTTGACACCAACAAAATTGGGGCAAGAGGAGTAGGGCTAGCTCAACAGCTTGTACCACATGACACAGCAGGCCAAATGATGCAAACCCCCTCCCCTTATATGGCAATGCACCAGCCTCCACTTTTTTGGCCACCAGGATTAGAAAAGGAAGAGGGTGCAGAGATGAGGAGAAAGTGCAGAGGAGAGCAGACTGGTAGACTAGAGCACCCCCACTCTTTACTCTGCCACTCCAGTCTTTCCTCCTCTCTCATTCACTCCACCCCCTCTCTTCTTTCTCCAATGCTGAGAGAACAGCCCCACAGCCTCATGGATGAGCCAGCCCTGTGAATCCCCTCCAGCTACTTGTTTTGACATGTCTGTCCTGTCCTGCCTCTAGTACTCTTGACATTTGGGAGCAGAACAGATGCAACTCACCAAAACCTCTCCAGTTTCGTGCTCACGCAGAACAAAACTCAGCACATCTGTTTTGGGGCCTGCTACCAGGCGCAAATACAGAGGGTATTCTGTTTCTGAGAGTTTGCACACGTACACTGCAGACAAAGAAAAACAAAAAGTTACCCAAAAAAGTTCTCACACACACAGGTTTTCAGTTCAGCTGTGACCAAAAATCTGCCAAGGATCAAAACTAAGAACACAAAATGCCATACACAGAGGTGGGTGAAAATGGCGATAACAAAATAAAAACACCTAACATTGCTTTCTGAAATTCTCATTGTTGGGGGGGACCCAAAATTTGAAAACATTTAACCATTTTAAGAGGTAGGACGCTCAGGGCGGTCGGTAGGGCTTTTTCGGGTGCACAAAAAGCCCGCACTGCAGCTCTGCCTGCAAAGCCAGGCCTCCTCCAGCTCCTTGTGGTGTAGCATTGCTGGTCTCGCTGCCAGGTGGCAGGGATGTGGAGGTCCCACACACACCAACCAGATACCATCTCAAGGAGCACCAGTGGTTTAAGTTCCACTGGTTGAGAAACAGTGCCATAGAGTCAGTGTGCCATGAGAATAAAAACGCTGAAAATCACAGCTCTAATCTCCAAGAGTGGAACCATCACTATGCTCCAGCCTTCCCAGGATTCACTGTCACATTGTGCCATTTCAGAAGACAAGAACCAACTCGTTCAAGTAAACAAACACTTTTGTTTTCATGTTCAGGCTAATTTTATGGCTTTTCTTTTTGTACACTTTCTACTGTAAGTGTTGGCGATTTTGACTTGTTTTACAATTATGTTTAAGATACAATTTCAAAATGTTTATATCCTCTGGAGTGTTACTATGGAAAGGAGGTATAGCATTTTATAAGTAAATTATAAATGAAAAAGGAGAGCATGTTTGTTCGGGATGCTTAGTAATTGGATACAGCCCTGCCCAGATTGTAGTGCAATGTGCAATTAGGTCAAGATGAACAGTGCTTCATAATAAGGGCAGGGGAGGAGAGAAATCTAGGACTGTTTATGAGAGTGTCAGGTGAGTCTGTTCAACCCATGCACTCCACTCAGTGCCAGAACAAAAGCATGACCTTGTCTGTGCCCCACGGTAACTCCAGCTCACTTCCTACCCGTTGCATGAACACAATATACAAGAACCAACCAAATCTATTCAAGATAATCTGAACAGGGAGTAGAAGCTGGCTGCGTGGCACTGCCAAGCACTTCCCAACCAGCCTGGTATACAATGTACAAAGACAGTGTCTCCAACAGTGAGGCTGGCTTCCATTTCTGGGTTTTTACAAGCTAAGGAGCATGATGCCCCCCAACTCCCCTCTCTTACAAGTCATCTTCCATGTTTAGAGAAGGGGCAGTACCATTTTGTGAAAAATGAACAGTAAAATCTTACCACTAATCAAGGTTTTTTGTTGCCTTGCAACTTTAACGCTGTTCTATCAAGTTGCAGACAATAACAGAATCGTAATAAGCTAATTATCCTGAATGCATAACAAGCACTGCAAACATTGGTCCACCTCTTGCCTCTGATCAGATATCGATCTGTAGAGGGACTACAATCAAAGGTTTTGGAGTCTGTAGCTAGCTTGCCTAACAGCTCTGCTTAGTTACAAACCAAATAGTTCAACATGTTAATTTCATAATGGGAAACTTCAGAACATAAGAACAGCCCCACTGGATCAGGCCATAGGCCCATCTAGTCCAGCTTCCTGTATCTCACAGTTGCCCACCAAATGCACAAGGAAGTACACCTGATAACAAGAGACTTGCATCCTGGTGCCCTCCCCTGCATCTGGCATTCTGACATAGCCCATTTCTAAAATCAGGAGGTTGCATATATACATCATGGCTTGTAACCCGTAATGGATTTTTCCTCCAGAAACTTGTCCAATCCCCTTTTAAAGGCGTTCAGGCCAGATGCCGTCACCACATCCTGTGGCAAGGAGTTCCACAGACCGACCACACGCTGAGTAAAGAAATATTTTCTGTTGTCTGTCCTAACTCTCCCGTCACTCAATTTTAGTGGATGTCCCCTGGTTCTGGTGTTATGTGAGAGCGTAAAGAGCATCTCTCTATCCACTCTGTCAACCCCCTGCATAATTTTGTATGTCTCAATCATGTCCCCCCTCAGGTGTCTCTTTTCTAGGCTAAAGAGGCCCAGACGCTGTAACCTTTCCTCATAAGGAAGGTGCTCCAGCCCAGTAATAATTTTAGTTGCTCTCTTTTGCACCTTTTCCATTTCCACTATATCCTTTTTGAGATGCAGTGACCAGAACTGGACACAATACTCCAGGTGTGGCCTTACCACAGATTTGTACAACGGCATTAAAATGTTAGCTGTTTTGTTCTTAATAACTTTTCTAATGACCCCAAGCATAGAATTGGCCTTCTTTACTGCCGCCATACATTGGGTCGACACTTTCATCAACCTGTCCACCAACACCCCAAGATCTCTCTCCTGATCTGTCACAGACAGCTCAGAACCCATCAGCCTATATGTGAAGTTTTGATTTTTTGCCCCAATGTGCATGACTTTACACTTAGACATTGAAGCGCATCTGCCATTTTGCTGCCCATTCTACCAGCCTAGAGAGATCCTTCTGGAGCTCCTCACAATCACTTCTGGTCTTCACCACTCGGAAAAGTTTGGTGTTGTCTGCAAACTTAGCCACCTCACTGCTCACCCCTGTCTCTGGGTCATTATGAAGAGGTTGAAAAGCACCAGTCCCAGGACAGATCCTTGGGGCACACCGCTTTTCACCTCTCTACACTGAAAATTGCCCATTGACATCCACTCTCTGTTTCCTGGTCTCTGTTTCCCAGTTCTCAATCTAGGAGAGGATCTGCCCTCTAATTCCCTGACTGTGGAGTTTTTTTAGTAGCCTTTGGTGAGGGATCGTGTCGAACACCTTCTGAAAGTCCAGATATATAATGTCCACGGGTTCTCCCGCATCCACATGCCTGTTGACCTTTTCAAAGAATTCTATAAAGTTCAAGAGGCAAGACTTACCCTTACAGAAGCCAGGCTGATTCTCCCTCAGCAAAGCTTGTTTGTCTATGTGGTTTGAGATTCTATCTTTGATTAGGCATTCCACCATCTTACCTGGCATAGATGTTAGGCTGACCGGCCTATAGTTTCCCGGGTCCCCCCTCTTTCCATTTTTAAAGATAGGTGTGACATTTGCTATCCTCCAATCTTCTGGCACCGTGGCCGTTTTGAGGGACAAGTTGCATATCTTAGTCAAGAGATCTGCAACTTCATTCTTCAATTCCTTAAAAACTCTTGAGTGGATGCCATCAGGGCCCGGTGACTTATTGATCTTTAACTTATCAATGAGGTCTGAAACATCTTCTGTTTTAACCTCTATCTGACTTAATTCCTTGGTCAGGAGGGGCCGTTTGGACAGCAGTATCTTGATTTGAAGAAATGGTTTTGCTCTTGGTGATTATGGTCTTGGTTCTTTCAATTGCCTTGATTTAACTCAGTTTATCCTGTTCATCTAATTTTCACTGCACTCTAGTCTCAAAATATCTCCTTATTAGTCCTCAATTCTCAGGTCAGTCTTGGGGAGAGTAAAAACAAATTCCTTTTCTGATTCACCCATTAAAAAGGCATCACTGACATGTTCAGATGATACAAAGCTGAGAAAGGGAGCTGACACCCTGGACGACAGAAACACGATTTGAGACTAGGTTTGGCAGTCACAATCACTGTGCACAGATCAACAAGATGAAGTTCAACAGAGACAAATGTGAAGTCCTGCACAATTAAAAAAAACAACAAAAAAAGGTACAGGATAGGGAGAGACCTGGTCTGGCAGCAGCATGTGTGAAAACGAACTAGGTATCTTACAGCCCAATCCTTTGTCCTTCTCTGCTGGCAGGAGGAGCAGGAACACTGTTACAAACATGCCATAAGCGACATTGCGCCAGCGTGGAGCTCCGTCTTGCCAGAGCAATGGCCAGCACCTGCCGCAGCAAGTAAGTGCTCCTGCAGGACAGTGAAAGAGCACGGGGACTAGTGTGGATCAGGTCTGGGAGGGGGCAGGAAAGGCAGAGGAGGCCTCTGCCATATTCTACCCCCTCCCAATATCTGAGTAGCCCCACAGAGGCTGCTGGGGCTTTACCTTTCGTCCCCTTACCCAGGATAAAGACCTAGCAGCCACAATTTCCATGCTAGATGCCGTGGAGGCTGCATTACACACCACAGCATGGGGGAATTTGGTTAGAATTGGGCTAACCAAACGAAACACAAACTGAACCTCAGGCAGCAGTGTGACGCACCTGCAAAAAAGTTAATGCAGTATTGGGCTATATTAGTAGAGTTGTAAGAACAGTCCAGTTGATGAGAAGTAACAGTTCCACGTTATTCTGTACTAGTTAGATGACCTCATCTGAAATACTGTATCCAGTTCTAGGCATTACATTTTAAGGAGGACACCAATAAGCTCGGTTCGAATGAGGACAACAGCCAATCCCGACCACTGCTGCAGGAGCACATGCTGCATCCAGCACAGGGTAGGGTGCAGTCCCAAAGGTCTCCTCTAAATCAGGGAACATTTGTTCCCTTGTTCAAGGGTAAACTTCTGCTGCCCAAATGGTTCTACTCGGACTTGTGCCAGTGATTTTGCTGGTACAAACCTGAGTGGACCTGACAAGGCTGATCAAGACTGGGAAGGGGGTAGAATATCTGTGGTGCCACTGATACTGTCCCCTTCCTGGCCTCAACACGTGACCCCACCCTAGTCTCTGCCCCATTCTGCCCACTCCCTGCCTACAATGACTGTGCTAGCTCACAACCTGGTTGCGCTCTATGGAATTTCGCCTTTTGTGACAGTCATCAACAGGATGTGCTGCCAGAACATGAGTTCCAGCAGTGCAGCCAACCCACAGGATTGGGCTCTTTAGATGAGGAAGAGTCTGGAAACCAAATCCCACAGGAAATGGTTAATGGAACCTGATTTGTGTAGCCTGAAGAAGAGGAGGCTAAGGGGGCGGGGGAGACACGACAGGCATCTACAAGTATCTGAAGGGATGTCGCAAAGAAGAAGGGGAGGACTTACTCTTTGTAGTTCCTGAGAGCCGGACTAGAACCAGAGGAATGAAACTACAAGGAAGTGCATTTAGTCTAAGACAAGAGGAAGACCTTCCCAGTGACAGTCTGGGGGGGGGAGGGCAAGGGGTCAAAAACCCAGAGCACCACACCTGTGGGAAAACTGGAGGTACCGTTAAGGGTGCTGCGGAAGCCTCAGAAGGCTTTCAGAGAGCTCCAGAACATCGCACGAGGCTCTGTAAAGCTCTGAAAGCATACCTTGGTCTTCCTTGTGACAGCGCTTGTAAAGTGCAAACTTGGCAGGATTATCGGCCACCAGAAACTTCTTCAGCAAGGCTTCAATCACTTCACGGACAGTGTTAACGCTGCTGATATGAAGCGTATTCATGCAGCCTTGGGGCAGATAAAATGGCGCCTCGTTGTGGTTGTCAACAACGTGACAGACGTGATTCTGTACCGTGATGGGTCTGCACAGTTCCAGCTGCACTTTGATGAAGCCAGTGTATCTGCCATTGGAGTGCTGCAACAGAACAAGACACAGCTTGTGACAAAAATCATTTCACAGCCTTAAAGTAGTTGGGAAGACATATTTCCCATACTTGCTTTAAAAGCCAAAGACCGATCTGACCATCAGAAAGAATGGGTGAGTCAGCCCAGTCTTCAATTCTTAATAACAAGAATACAAGGGGCAGGCTCATATCCGTAGATTCAATTACCCAGGTCCACGGACCCCTCCCCCCCGGGAGGTGAGGGGAACAACTTCTGGTTTTTCCAAAAAAATTAGAAGTCACATTTATTTTACTCTAAGCTTCATTCTGAGCCGGGCAGAGGCTGCAGGCAGACGTGCATGTCCTCTGCTGGGCTCAGAAGACCCTTCGGAGGCAAAGAGGGTGGAACTCCCCTCGTCTCCAGAGGGTGGGGGCATTCCCTTTTATCCGAAGTTTTGCTTAACTGCAGGAGGTTCCAGAACAGATTCCCCACAGATACCGGGGCACGCATGTAATAATTTTTATAAACAAAAAAAATAGCATTTTTTACTGTGAAACCATTACAGGTAGACAGACTTTAGCACTGGCCTCCCACAGCAATTCCAATTCCAATCATGTCGCCAACTGAAACTTTTTTGTTACTGTAAATAGTACAGGGAGAGCCTGATCAGGAGTGGAACTGAGGCAGGGGCAAAATGCTAAGCTATTCTCTTCACGCCCAGGCCCATTCCCCTACTTAATTTTTTTTTTAAGGGAAAATTGTAACATTTGGTTCTCAGACCTCCTCCATCAACTCAGTTTGGGCAAATGGCCACTTCCCTCCCATTATGGCCATTCCACCCAGTCATTCTGCAACAGTGGATGCCAGAACTTGCAAAATTTCATCTTCCCTTCTTTGTTTTGTGTTCTATCAGTCAGACTGCAAGCCATTACGACCAGTCCTCACTGCTGTACAGGAGTACTTCAAATACTTAATTCTTGAAGGACAAGAAATGGGTATTAATAATACACTATTATAAATAATATTTATATACCACTTTTAAACAAAACAGTTTAAAGTGGCTTACATAACAAAATGAAAGAAAAAATGGTTCCCCCTCCCCAAAGGGCTCACAGTCTTAAAAAACACAACCCTCCCCCCAAACAAACATGCACACACGAGAAAAGATGCAATGTCAAAAACACAGTGATGATTCAGCATGCCCCCATTATATACTCCCACAATAACACCTATACGAGGTAAAACTTACCAAGGTCATCTTTAGCTTGTCAGTTACATCAGAATTGTACATATGGACTTTTTCCTTGATAGCTTCTTTCGTGAGGTAATTGTGAGTTTCTCTCTCTTTCTGAACATCCTATAGCAAAACAGATAGTTTTTATAGCCATTTCTTCCTGTACAGTGCCTATTTTTTATGTGGATACTATTACTACATTTTTCAGTATTTTAGAACCTGCCACAAAAGTTGACACTGAAAGATGCTCGCTCCAATTCTCGTTCCATAATACAAGACAGTGGAATTAAATACCACAAGGGATGACTGTGGATGAGACAGAGATCAGAAACACAAATGACTCACTCTTCCATGCTCTGTGCACCTTGAAGGTATTTACTAAAAAGCACACCTCTGGGCTTTGGTAAAAGGATGTGTAGGTCAGTTGTGTTCCTACCTTCTGTCTCATCCAAAGACACCCCAAAAGCAACCAACTCCAGATATGATCGACAGGAGTACAAATCCCTGTGTACCCTTACCCAAAGGAGATGTCTGCAACTGCCCCCCCACAACGTAGGATGCAACAACAGCCATTTTAGCACTGCTGCATTGGCGGGGAGGGGAAAATAGGATTGGGCTCTTAGTTACAGATGAGTATATTTGCAAAGGACCGGTAAATGCATTGTGTGTAGTGGCAGGAAAGGGCAAGACTGACATGCCCAATTTAAGGTTGCTCAGTTGCAAAGATTACTGGGTGAAATTGGGATGCCTTAGTAGGAGGCTAACATTCCTGCCTCAGCTCTTTGAAGAAAAGCAGATTTAAAAGTATTGAGTGTATTGAGTTTGTGTTTGTTATATTTGTTGTTTGTTTTTATTTTGGAAAAAAAAATTTTTTTTAAAAGAAAGGCTGCAAATAACTACTATTTAAAGACACTGGTTTTTTGTTTAAAAGGCATTTTCAAGAAAAATTAATTGCAAATAATTCCTTTAGTGTCCTGCCACCCCAAAAGAAACACTTTACCATCCTTCAAATGGTGACATTATTCATGTTTTTCTCCCCCAAATGTAACTCCATCTACCAAATGACCAAAACCAACATGATAAGCTACAAATTATATATCATCGTAGGTTACTTAAAAAAACAACATGTATTGGACATCCAGTACCAAGATATAGCTTGGTTTGAAAAAGTAAGGGATAGAGATCATCCCTGTCTGTCCGTCCCCCCCAAAAAAGCTTATTCCATGTGATATATTGAGTTTCACAATCCTCTGTACATCTTTCCCCTAGGCATGGGATACCTCCCAAAAAGCATTGGTTTCTAATATGCACTGAAAATGAAATGCTATAAATATATTTCCATCATTAGCACAAATACCATATATAGTCTGAAGCCCTCTCAGCTCTCAGTTTTAATAACCAAGAGGATTTCTTTAATAGCCTTAACTTGAAAACCTTCTAGGCAGGCACTAGTAATACAGGACTAAAATAACTCAGACATGGTCAGGAACTGCATTGAACATTACTATCTTCCAGATAAACTGTTTCCACTTTAACTATTATGAGTATCTAGACTCCAGCTCTCCTTCATCTCCTGTGTAGGCTGGACCATAAACTTCCAAGACTGCCCTTGAACACTATGGGATTATTCAACAGCTGTTGAATAAGATAATAGAGGTAGCATCTCTCAAAACTCTCATGCTTTAAGTATCACTTGATCTGGTCACATCATTGGGGAGTTCTGTGTCCTTAGTTTTGTCACTGACGTTCTTACAGATAAAGGGGTTAAGACAATGACTAAACAGGCATCCTCCTATTTATCCCCCGCATGCACACCTGACAAGGAATCAGTAGCCTAGCTGCAGGGAGGGTGGTGCAGTAAGTATTGCAAGCGCCATAACGCGCTGTGTAAGCAGCCCCTCCCACTCATTGTCGGGGACAGCGATTGCCCAGAATGGGTCTGATGGAGAGTGGAAGAGGCTACTTACACTGCAAGTTGGGGTGCCTGAAATACTTACCACACAGCCTCCCCTGTAGCTATGCTGCTGCAACCCCAAGGAATCCCAACCCAGCTACATATAAACCAGTCCATATGCTCTTTCCTTTAAAGGGGGGGGGGGATGTAGCCTACTTCAGTTAATTCAAAATAAAGTGAACCAGTACACAACTGGTCTGTTCCTGACAGCAAGACTTCTATGCTATATTCAAGTCACTGATCCAGTTTATCACAATCTCATTCCAAAACCCGTCCTGTCAGACCCTATATGGCTGTGCTTTGACTGCTGGCACACGACCCAGTTCTAAACAGAGCTGGTTGTTTAAAGTTGGAAGACAAAGCGCAAGAGCAGCACCGAGAGTCCTGGCACTTGATATCTAGCAGGAGGAACCTCAGGTTTTATACCTCTTTTATATAAAAGGGGGGAGGGGAATTTCGTTTTGCTGGAATGAGCCTTTCAGACACATTCAGGCTGCAATCCTATGCACACTTCCATAGGCAAAAGCCCAAATTAACACATTGGGGTTGACTTTTGAGTAGACCTGGATAGGATTGTCTGTCAGGTGGTCTTCTGTAGATGGTTCACAGTGTCTTGGAAAATCAGACATAAATACATTCTCTGATGCCCCTCTCTGGTTGGCATTTGGTCCTTTGTGACAAAGAGCACAGGCCCAAACTTTGAACATTTATCTACCAGGTTTTGCATTTCCCTCTTCTCAAAAGAGCATAAGAAGAGCCCCACTGGATCAGGCCACAGGCTCATCTGGTCCAGCTTCCTGTATCTCACAGTGGCCCACTTCTTCCCCAGGATGCTCAAGGTGGCACATCTGTGGCACAGAGAGAGAGAGACACACACACAGCAACTTGCCCCAAACCAGCCAACAAGCACTCAAAACCTTCTGTCCACTATTGAACAATCCTGGCTGGAAATTGCAGAAATTCCAGGTGTGTTCACAAAGAAGTGGTTATTCCAGGCTATGATGCAAAACAGGTATATTGCAGGTGTCATTACCAAAAGGGTAATCATTACCTGGTTGCTTAAATATCTGGTCTCTTTTCTGCTCAAGAGGCAGAACCGCTACTCAAGAAAATGTGTTCACAGAAAGCTGAGCACAGCACAGAGTTTTTGCCCGACTGATGCCTTCTGCAATGGTATGTGCAGAGCTAGCTAGTGAGGCTACAGCAGTACAAAACAGAATGGGGGGGGGGAAGTGTGGCAGGAAGAGAAGGCAGCTGCTTCAAGCCGCAAGGTGCAAGTGGGAGGAGGGAAGAACTGGAGGAGTCCATGCAGAGAGCAGTATTTACATGGGTCATTGTCGTACACTTAGGTCTCACGCCCAGGATTTTGGGGTGCTCAGAGTTGTTGGTTCTGAACCCTAGAGCCCTCAAAGATCCCTGTTTGGTAGTACTGCCACCACCCTGTAAGAGCCAGTGCCTCAGTCCAGGGAACCCGAGACCCTCTAGGCTTAACTAGATCCCTTGTAGGCACTGAGCACTTTCTTTACTTAAAGTCTCAGTCCTCAAGTTTTTAGTCCACAATGAGGATTTTTGGTAGCTTGCTGAACGGCTAGGCAGGATTCTGAACCTTTGTCCTCAACAGACAATGAACCAACATGGTAAAAAGATTTTCTACTTTATTAAATACATAGGGTTACTAAAAGTTACAAAAGGCAGCAAATGCTAGAGGCATAAAACTTCTAGGAAACATATCAGCATAAAAAAACAAAGCTAACTGGCTAACTCTATTAATCTCTGACTCTCACCTGGATCAGCTTCTTTTGTAGATCCTCAGTTACCTAAGAGGCCACATGGTCCTGGTGGGGCAGGATGTGCACCCACCTCCTCTCTCACCAAGAGACCCTGTCCTCCAGAAGTGGGGCTGGAAGCTCGCCCTCTCAGCTCTTCCCTCCCCCCTGGAGATCTGCAGCTGCATTCCATCCTTCATGAGCATCTTTCTGGTTGCCTAGGTGCTACATAATCACCTTCCACTGAGTTGTAAATCCTAGCAGCTAGGAAATGCAAGTCACTTCTGTGTTACTGTTTTAGCTTGGTTCAGGCCTTGCAATGCTACTAGGCCTGAACTGTACATATCCATGACAGTCATCCAGGAGGAGTGCATCAGTCAAGGCCTTCTGCAAGTGCCAGGAAGGCAGGGGAGAGAACATATTTTCCTATACTGATAAGAGCAGAGTGGGCAAGGAGAGGGTGATGCTGGACAGGAATACGAGGATTTCCATGCTCTTCTTATTCAGTCCAAAATGAACCAGAGCACTCAGCAGGGGCTACACGGGTTTAAGGTATAATCCCACCCATTCAAGCAGAAAGGCCTAGGAGGATGCAGGTCGCTCAAAGGGCTCTTTCCAGTCCTTGTAAAAAAATTTTCCCCACATCAGCCCACAACACGCACATCTGTCTTGCTGAAAAGCATGTGCCAACTAGCCAGGGCTGGAGCCAGGCGGCAGGCAGCACGGTGTTTTAATGCCGGCAGTTTGCCATCTCTGGAGTTAGACAATCCTCTCTTTGGACAGAGCGCATGGCATCTTTCAGTTGCAAGGGGCAGAAACTTCACAGAATAGCCACACACTGCTACTCCTAAAGAGCAGCACACCTTCAGAGGTCTGACCCCTCATATGAACCATTTCCTCTTAAAGGAAGAGGCAGGTCAGGCACAGAGTCACCTGAGTATGCAGAAGAGAAACTGGGGGCTGCAATTCAATTTGGGTACAAACTATTACATTCTACAGGCAATGGGGATCTTCTGATATTGGACAAATTGCTGGCCCATGTGTGGGACTGATTATCTGTTGCTTATAAGGCACATGTGAATCCCAAACATCTCTTTGGAGAAACAGCAGCAGCAGACACCTTGAGGGTTTAGCTAGGAGTCACTCAGACTCAGAAAGAACTTTTGTAGCCACACCCAACTTCCTTGGGAGTGGACCACAGAAGTCCTCTCAAGTCATGGAGACCAGCAGGAACTGCCCAAAGCAGGATGATCAACTCCTTTGTGTTTCAAAGCTTTCTCCAACTGTTTCGCCCTACTCAATCACTACAATCAGATCCAGGTACAACATAAACAGGGCTTTGTTTTCTGTATGCAGTCCTTAAGACTCTATTGTGAAAAACTGTATTTAATGTGTGTTTTTGTGCCTGGAAAATACACAAGGACTGTACACTCTGCCACTTGCCTGGCCAAGTCATGCTAAATGGTCCAGAGCACAGACAAGGCATTCACTCTCAGTGGCAATGATTGCATTTTGCACTGCCTCACTTATGAGGGACCCCACTGCAGCTTTGCAATGGCGGCACTGCAACATAGTCCCAAGGTCTACACTAATTATGATGAGCAGAAAATCCCCAGCAGCTTTAAAAGCTATTTATACAGCAATCTGCAGGAATGTACGGTGGAAGCAGCAATGGCCAACGTGTTAAGGAGGAGATGCAGAGAGGTTGCGGCAATCATCACATCTGAGCTACTCTCAGGAATGAAAAGTCTGCTTCAAGGTCTGCTGCAGCAGAAGTGAAACTAAACAAAAACCAAGACAAAGTAGGTACATTGCTCTTGGACAAGAGCCACTGAGTCAGGTTGTAAACAAAAAAGTTATTCTAACAGCTCCGGAAAGAGGCCATCAGGAAACACAGCAAGCAAGAGGGGCTTTGTTCTTGAGGGTACATGGAATATTGTGTGCTCATTTTTGTATCACAGAGTCCAGCACTTTTTTCCTATTTTTTAAGCAGCAATTTCCCTATTTGCATGCACAGGAAATCAAAAGGCACAAGGAAATGCTGCTGCTCCACCTTTCCTTAAGTCAAACATTAAGTTTTCAAAGTAGAACATCAGAAGTTCACCATTAAAGTGACAAGAGTCTTATAAATGGTAATCACTTATCAACATTTGAAAAGCTGGATGCAGATGATTTTTTACTGAAGTTGATAATCAGATCTCAACAACATACAGGTTTAAAGCACAGCTGATTTTTTAAAAATTACTTTTCATTTTCTTTCAAGGATAAGAAGCAAAGCCAAGGATTTGTGTTTCCCTGTTATTACTTACAGTTATGAAGACTGCAACTCTGCATTTTATAAAGATTTTCAAATTAAATGTCAGCAATTGCACCACCAAATTCATGCACATAGTTAACATAGGAAACTAATATCACCATCTTATGGATGTTTATTTAGAAGCAACTGTCAATGAGGCTTTCTCCCATGTAAGTGTGCAGTCTGTAGTTCTATGCACAAAAGTCCTGCTGAACACAGCGGGCCTTAGAATCACAGGAAGTCAGAATTGGAAGGAACCTTGGAGGCCCCTGGATCAGGCAACAATATCCCTGATAAATGACTGTACACCCTCCACCTGCAAAAGGAGAGCGTACGACTGGACAAGGCAGATGGTTCCAATCTGTTGCAAAGCAGAATTACTCTGGAGTCAACAGGCGTCAGAGCGCACTGTAAAATGAGCAATCCCACACTCACCTAATCCTGCGTCCTAATACTGGTCAATATTCCCAACAACTAGAACTTATAGCTTTAGTGAAGAGCTGCATCAAATAAGGCAGCACAGCAGTCCAAATGTTTTGACCACTCCCCCCCCCCCCCCCAGGCCAGGTATCTTGGACTTTATACCTTGAGCAAGATCCATTTTTAGCAAACAATCCCAAGCATGTTGGGGAGAGTGGGACAAATCTCATCTCATCAGCTGAATATTCCATACATCTGCTCTGGTATGCTCACTTAAATCAGCCATTTTCAACCACTGTGCCGTGGCACACTGGTGTGCCGTGAATGGTCCCCAGGTGTGCCACGGGAATTTGGTGGAGGGTCATTTATTAATAGGACCATTGAGGATATGAGCCCCCACCAATAGCAAGTTGTGCCTAGTCAATTGTCCAGAAACTGATGGTGTGCCTTGACAATTTTAGTACCTTACATAAAAACATAAGAACAGCCCCATTGGATCAGGCCAGAGGCCCATCTAGTCCAGCTTCCTGGATCTCACAGCGGCCCACCAAATGCCCCAGGGAGCACACCAGATAACAAGAGACCTGCATCCTGGTGCCCTCCCTTGCGTCTGGCATTCTGACATAGCCCATTTCTAAAATCAGGAGGTTGCGCATACACATCATGGCATGAAATGGATTTTTTCTCCAGAAACTTGTCCAATCCCCTTTTAAAGGCATCCAGGCCAGATGCCATCACCACATCCTGTGGCAAGGAGTTCCACAGACCAATCACACGCTGAGTAAAGAAATATTTTCTTTTGTCTGTCCTAACCCTCCCAACACTCAATTTTAGCGGATGTCCCCTGGTTCTGGTGTTATGTGAGAGAGTAATAAGCATCTCCCTATCCACCCTGTCAACCCCCTGCATAATTTTGTATGTCTCAATCATGTCCCTCCTCAGGCACCTCTTTACTAGGCTGAAGAGACCCAAATGCTGTAGCCTTTCCTCATAACGAAGGTGCCCCAGCCCAGTAATCATCTTAGTCGCTCTCTTTGCACCTTTTCCAATTCCACTATGTCTTTTTTGAGATGCGGCGACCAGAACTGGACACAATACTCCAGGTGTGGCCTTACCATAGATTTGTACAACGGCATTATAATATTAGCCGTTTTGTTCTCAATACCCTTCCTAATGATCCCAAGCATAGAATTGGTCTTCTTCACTGCTGCAGCACACTGGGTCGACACTTTCATCAACCTGTCCACCACCACCCCAAGATCTCTCTCCTCATCTGTCACAGACAGCTCAGAACCCATCAGCCTATATCTAAAGTTTTGATTTTTTGCCCCAATGTGCATGACTTTACACTTACTGACATTGAAGCGCATCTGCCATTTTGCTGCCCATTCTGTCAGTTTGGAGAGATCCTTCTGGAGCTCCTCACAATCACTTCTAGTCTTCACCACTGGGAAAAGTTTGGTGTTGTCTGCAAACTTAGCCACCTCCCTGCTCACCCCTGAACGGTGTCATCTTCAATTCAAATGTATACAATGAATTGAACTGGTAAATGCAATTTAACACTTGCCTACTGACAGTGGAGTAATTCCAGTAGACAGCTGACTATTGGGCCTAACTAACAACAGTGAACACTGCTACATAAAAAAGCATATTCACAATCAGAAAGGTTGTTAACAGAACAAATCTAATCCAAATAACATCCTGCCAAGATGAAACACAAGTTATGTAGACAATTGGAAGCGGAAATATGTAGAGAGAGGGTTTGTTATTTTTTGCCAACAAAGGATGCACCAAACTATTTTTCTTTGAGCTTTTCTTCATAGCGGAGAGGTCATTCAATATTTTTGCAAGTTAAGTTTCATCTCTGAGCATCAATTCATGCTGTGCATGACTTGGGAGATCACCACCGAACTGGCAAAAACCCAGATTCCCCTTTGAACAAGCCCGTTTCCAAAGCTTATTATCAATGGCTCCCATCAACCAGGTGCCAACCTGCTAATTAATAGCCCAATCCTGAACAGTGTGTGCCGGCGGTGCAAACTGCTTCAAACTTAAGGCACGTTTGCAGGCCCTAGGGCCAGGCAAGCGCCAGAGCTCCGCCATTTGGCAGTCACAAGGACTGCCATGCTGCAGAGAGATAGGTGGGGGTGTGGGGGGAGGTGTGGAGGAGGAGTTCCAGAGAGGGGGGAGGTGGGCAGAGTGTGGGGAGGAGGTGTTCTGGGGGGAGGGAGTGGGTGGGACAGAGACAAAGCTACACCGGATCCTGAGGCTCGCCACTCGACACAAAGGTTGGCGGTGAATCAAATAGCCCCATGGTGGGGCTACGCGCTTTACCAGGGAGAGGGGAACGGAAATCCCCCTCCTGAGGAGCTGCCGGCAACTGCCCTGAGCATGCAGGATGCAGAGGCAGCCATTTTTGGCCCTACTGCAGCCCTGCACCCTGGGCAGCTCAGGACTGAGCTGTAAAAAGGTTAGACCATTCACAAGGAAGCTGTTTTTACCCCTCTATGGTAACCAGAGAGTTACACAGCACATCCCAACATGAGGCTGTTCTTTCTATGAAATGGAACAGTCTTAATCCCACGCAAGTCACTTGTACCTTCTACAGGCAGATTCAAGTAAGAGTATTTTCATAATCCCCAATGACTGATGGCAAGTTACTATATCCTATTTTTAGGTCTTGTTCTTCTAACAGTCAAATTATTACGTTGATAAATGAAGCAGGACTCAGAGGGAAAAGCTTGCAGGATAAAACCAAACATGCTCCATTTTCATATTAATATGGTTTGTCCTTTATTACAATTAGTTAGAGCTGAAGTGTTGTGATAGAAAAATCCAAAATTCATCAGGGTAACTGCAATAACTTTCAAGCCTGTCTCTAGACAAGAACAGCATTTAATTTAACACTGCCCATAAATTTGGAACAACATTCTAGGCAGTGTCAGACCACTCCATAAATTGCTTTCATTAATCCTGCAATGCAAGATCTTTTCCTGTCTTCATATTGGGTTCAGAACTTTCCTTTCTCCAGTCTGCTTATACAAGAGTGCTCCATTGTCTATGCTCTCCCCACCCATTGCTGTCCCATAACTAGGAAGTATATGATATAAATGTCACAGTCCCGGAGCACATCAAAATGTTAAGGCTGGTCAAATGACCAGACAAATATTGACACTTGATTGCTTATTATCGGGTTACATTTGCCTGTGATCAAGTAGGGATCAAGGCAAGGATCCACACATTTTGGTGTGGCTTGGCAGCCATTTGCTGAGTTGCCACCAACTTCTTGAAGGAGTCATCCCTGTATGAAAGGAGCTAGCTGGGAGCCCAAAGAGGAGGAGGAGAAAGTTAAGTGACTTTGGCCACAAAGTGCTCCAGAAATATTGGTCAAAGAGTAGCATACAAGCGACTGACATACAAATAAACCCACATCCCCCCAGCTGAGACTTCACTGTGGCTGGGCGAGGACACCGTCTCTTCTCCCAGGCAGCCACGCCCAGAAGAGGAAGCACGAACAGTGTTCAATGGCCATCTGTGCCAATTCTGCCATCCTTCTTTCCGTCTGAACCTGGTACACAGGTATTGCTGATGTAGTATGGCCTTTTTCACTTACAAATCAGGGCATGTGACCTGATGATGCTTTACAGCAGTTCTGCTCAACTGCAATCCAAAGTTTCACTCCTTTATTATTTTTAACCCATGCACTGCCCAACTGAATCAAGGCATTTAACAGTTATAATGAAAGCCCTCTTTAGAACCAAAGCCTATATATGGAGGTTCACTCCCCAAAATGTACTGAAATAATCAGTACATTTTTGTACTGATAATCAGTACATTTTTACCTTTGTAAACTGAAGTTAATATCTGCTGGCTACACTAGCTTTATATAGGAAATCAGCCAATTAGATCATACACCTGGCTGAACACCCAAATGCTGTGTTTTTATAAGGGCAAAGAGGGGAACTTGTTCAAATGGCAAATATCCAATCATAAAATCCAAGCAAATCTTTTTTTTCAAAGATGTAGAATCGTGAAAGACAAGGTTGAAAAGGCCCTAACAATAATTCTGTTGAAGTGAAGTCAAATCCAGACATAGATAATAATTGGGAGGTCAATTTGAAAGTTTAAATGGGTTAAGAACCACTGAAAATTAATAGTGCTCATGCAGCCACATTGGTTTGGGGAGTGAAACAGTTTGCTTTATCTTGCATACTGCAAATCCTAAAATTACCTGTACATTGACTTTATTTGAAGAAGTAAATGACCCTAGAAAGACTTAACAGCAGAGTCTCTCTCTCACCATTGCCAGACCAGTTACAGCCCCTGCAACAAGCAAAAGACCCTACTGACAGCATAACAACCAACAAAACCATGTCCTCCTATTGTTTTATTTATTTACTCATTTTGCACCCTACTTTTCTCCCCAGGTGGCACCCAAAGCAGCTTACAGAGCCATAAAAAAATTACAGTTTACAATATTAACATTAAAACACCTTTAAAACATTACAAATAAAACACAGACCAGCAGTAACAGCCACCTCTTAAGAAAGGACTATACAACCTAATCTACATGACATCCCAATAAAAAACCTGCAGACATCTAATACTTAAAAACCCACGAACTGAAAAGGTTAGTCTAAAGAGAAACATCTTTCGAAAGCGTCTAAGGAGTAAGCAGTTCATAAACTGAGAGGGAGGGTCTTGGTGCCACTAGTGGAAAGGCCCTACTTCTGTCACTGCTCCTCCCATTTCCATAAACAATGGCACCTGTAAGAGTGCCTTCTCCAATTACCTGAGGAGATGAACAGGATTATACAGAAGAAAGCAAGTGATCTTTCAAATACCCTGGCCCCAAGCCATGTAGGGCTTGAAAGGTCAACACCAGCACTTCAAATTTGGCCTGGAAACAAACCGGTGGCCAGTACGGCCAGCAGAGCAGTGACCCAACAGAGCTGAATCGCCTACCTCCGGCAATCACAAGAGTCACCACACTCTGCACAAACTGCAGTTTCTGAACCATTTTCAAGGGCAGCCCTAAACAGAGTGAATTACAATAGTCTAATCTTGATGTCACCATAGCATGGATCACCGTGGCGAGGTCCAAACAATCCAAACATGGTCGAAGCTGGCACACCAGCCAAAACTGGGCAAAAGACTCCTTGGCCACAGCCACCACCTGGAAATCCAGGAGCAGCTGCGAATCCAGGTAAAGCCCCAAACTGCAGACCTGCTCCTTCAGAGGGAGGGCAAGTGCATTCAGAGCAGCACCATATTCTAGCACCTGCACTGTGGATTTCCAAACCAACAGAATTTCTTTCTTGACCAGATTTAATCCCTGTTTGTTAACCTTCATCCCAGTTCCAACCACCCCCAGGCAACGATCCAGGGCCCCAAAAGCCACGCTGGTATCTGGTGAAAAGGACAGAGCTGGGTGATCAACATACTGATGGTACCCCACCCTAACCACCCCACCTGGTGGACAAAGCTAGCTGAGACCTACTCCACCAGCCTCATCTAACCAGATCTCCATACTACCCAGCAGGTTGGCATCCTACTTTAGGATTAAGGTTGAGATCCTGGATGTGTAGGTTTTATTATTTACTGAACTGGTGTTCAAAAGCAGCGGCTGCAGGTTCAAGGAATCACTGCCCAGTTCAGTCATCAGAGAGGGACCAGAAAGAGGAACAATCTGTCTGTGATGGACCCTCCTTCTCTTGGAACAGCCTGTCCAACCCCCACTTCCATGTCTCCCATGGTCCGTCACTCTCGTAACAGTGGTACCCCTCTCCACTGCCAAGCTCCCTCATGAAAAGAAACACAAACTCTCCCAACAGGGCCCATCTTCTGAGTCCATCTAATCAACCACCGGCACAGCAAGCAGAACATACCACCTACATAGATCACGCATAAAAAATGACAGGAGAAGGGGACCAA
Source organism: Tiliqua scincoides (assembly GCF_035046505.1). NCBI lineage: Eukaryota > Metazoa > Chordata > Lepidosauria > Squamata > Scincidae > Tiliqua > Tiliqua scincoides. Next base: position 77,882,624 of record NC_089827.1, on the reverse strand, counting down.
TTTGCCAATGAGCAGTCAGTCATCAATCCCAATGGATCCAGGCAGCAGGAATCACACAATCCCACTTCATGTCAACCTTTCATCAGCTCACCCCCTCTCTCAGGGGCTCAGGGTTCACTCCCAGTTCTCAGTCCTGAATCCTGAATCTTTACTTCCAGCCCATCAGTCCCATATCACTGAAGCTGCTGCTGCTGCTGCTACTACTACTACTACTACTACTACTTGCTCGCTCTCTGCCTGTTCTGTTGGGACACAGCAGGTTCCTCTTTTAAATAGAAATGGATCATCGGGAAGATGTTATTTGGCTCCTTAACCCAAGGTGGTTCTGGAGTTACTCAATGCTCCACAAGCAACAAGGTGGATACTGATGCTGACAACTGAATGTAAACTCTATGAAGTCAAAAAATCTCTACAGCACAATCCTATGCATGTTTCCTTAGAAGTAAGTCCCATGGAGTTCAGTGAAACTTGCTCCCAGAAGATGTACCAATATCCAATTTCATGGTCATGACTCTCCTTATTACAATATTGGTACAACCTTCCTTTACCTCTCCAATGCCACTCAACAGAGGCTGCCTTTTCCCTACAGCCTGGTGAGTATTTTCAACACAATAAAGATTTTATTCCTTCTTTACAGACAGGAGTGAGACCATTTTGATTGCCTCAATCAAAATTTTGATTGCCATTTTGTGCCAAAGTGCTTAATAAAGCATCTGTGAACAATCCCCATAAGATTACATTTACCCATTTTTGTCCAGCCCACAGATATACACGTTTGATCCCTTTTGCATATATGCAACATTGTGCAGAAATAGCTTAATTCAAGTTCACAATGTTAGCAGTATACCAAGTTTGCCAAACCAAGTCAGCTTTTAGTGCAGACTGGGATTTGGGATGCATGTTAGGCAGAACTAAGATGGCGGAGTTCATCCCTGCAGTTCAGCAAACTAAGGACTGGATCTTGATTTCCCACTCTAGGACCATCTGGGAAGAAGGATCTCTGCCCTTAGGACACACAGCCTCCTCTGCATCATGGGATGAGCTCCCAAGCACACTGCAGCCTTCTTCCACTGAGACTAGAGGCTCATGCTCTTATTTCTTACACTGGGAAATAACCAAATTGTACAGGACTTTCTCAATAACTTCTGAAGTTAAAACAAAGACAGATCTGTGTACACTCACGCACGCAGCAGAAGTGCCAACAATCTACAGTGCCAACTCCACCAGGATAGCATGGGCTGGGCACTGTAACTGGAGTGCAAGCAGATGGGTGGAGTGATTTAGATTTGCTGCTTCCTCTGACCTCAGTGTCAAAGTGCTCCTCCCCTACGCCAAAGGGAAATCCAGGCACACAAACTGCAGAAGCAGGAACAACACAGGCTTCCTTAACAAAAACAAATACTGGAGCCCACACAAAACTCCCTTTCTTCAGTGCCCCTTGAGCATTACAAAAACAATTCAGGTGCTCAAAAGGAGAGAGATATTATTCCAACTTTGCTCTTGCTGTGTGGAGGAGAGGAAGAGAGCTTAAGACCAATTCATTAAACTGGTGACACATTGAATTACTCAATTTGC